>NW_027176031.1:2385000-2432500 GCF_023055335.1 Clinocottus analis | reverse complement strand
CCTGAGCAAGTGGCAGCATGGTCGGAATAGAGACGGGTTTGTGATACACGACCTTCTGTCATCAGGGGACTGACGCTCCATATGTCTTGTGATACAACTAAAGCAACTCCATGACCACTGAGTCCCTGCATGCCAATATTTCTTGTTCAAACTAAACCTGATCTGTTTATATTTCTTTTAATTTGTGTTCCTAGCTTCTAACTATATGCTTTTCCCCTGGCCACTTGTTTTTCCATTTTAGCTCATTGCCAGAGCATAAGGTGGTTATTGTCGAGAAAAATGTGCTCTGAATGCAATGAGTCTCCACTGCAGCTGGTAATATGCTGACAGGGTGGACTTTTATATCGGAAATGCATCTCTCTCTTTCTGTTTTTGTCTATTTCCCACAGTCTTTTTCTTTTCCTCTGAGGCTTGTGCTGAACAAGCTGCTACGATTGGAGCTATTAGATGAGGAGTGTGTGTGTGCATGTGTGTGTGTATATGAGGTCAAAAGGTGGCTGTAGCTCATGGGGTAGAGTGGTTGTCGTGCGACAATAAGGTAGCCGGTTCGATCCCCGGTCTCCCCATAGTTTGCATGTCGAAGTGTCCTTGAACAAGACACTGAACCCCCAGCTGCTCCCTGGGTGCTGCACTGGGGGCAGCCCACTGCTTTTTAATACTAAGGATGGGTCAAAATGTTATTATTAAAAGCAGTTTGTCAATGCAGGAATCTGTGTTCATGTATTACGTTGTACAGTATTTCGCAGTTGTATTTGTTTTCGGGGTACACTCTCATTCTCAATGATCAAAATGTGTGTATCTATCTGTGTGTGTGTGTGTTTGTGTGTGAGAGAGAGAGAGAGAGAGAGAGAGAGAGAGAGAGAGAGAGAGAGAGAGAGAGAGAGAGACTAATGAAAACAGGGGGAGCAAACTGCTCAAAAGAACATCGTCCATTTTCAACATCCAACTCCCATCAGCTCAGTGTGAACGAGAGACAAAAAGCCAAGCCAGCAGGCCAACGGCTCATGTCTGAACCCTGCCCAACAGCACACACACACGTTATTGCTGACACATGAAATACACACACAGCCTCTGGGTTATACAACAACAGCCGTTGCCCCGCGGCATGGGACACTTGTGTGTGGAACCGAACCAGACTGCAACAGAAGTATCAGAGCCCGGCGGATCAATGTACTCCCAAAAGCACTCAATCACACACACACTGGCAGCTCTGACTAATCTATTGTCAACAACACAGCGAGCCAGACCAACCAAACCAACCACTACCAATATCACTGCAGAGGAGCTGCGCCAGCAGTTCTGAATGTGGCATCAAGCTCCACTTATGGGCCAGAAAAAGAATAGCAGCGAGGCTTTTGGTCCTACAGGTGCCAGAAAAAGCTACTTTTATGATGTTGCATAAGGTAACCATGAAGGTGTTCCAAAGCAATCCAGAGCTAATGTCATCAGACTTGATCAAACACTACTTATTCGTTACTTTGAAGCAGCCAAGACATCAAGACAAATCTCCTCATGTCAGACCTGTGGAATGATAGACCAGACCTGTAATACTCACATAAGATACAGTGACCAGATTCGACTTTGTAAAAAAAGAGGACACTTCGTCACGGGGGGGGGGAGGCGGGAGGAGGGGGCTATACTATAGGCCGTAAGGTGAACACCGTTATTGTTTCATGCTGCTTCACAGTCGTGCATTCACGCGATCTTTAGCTCATAAAAAAAGAACAAAAAAAAGTTCAACTCTGAAATTCCAGTCGATTATTGATGCGGCGATGTTTTATGCCGAACTAGTTTCTTCAGAGCGTAACAGGATATTCGTCGCGAGTGGAGGTGACAAGGTGCTCACTGTTGCCAGATTGGTGATGGAGAAGTATCGTACCAAAGGCTCAACATGGAATTTGGAAGAAAATCATTGTGCATCTTTCAACACTGTGATCGGTCGACCAATGACAGTTCTCTCTACAGTCAGAGCTCGCGCAAGAAGGGAGAAACCATGTCCAAAACTTGTAAGGGCATAATAACTAGTTTGTGAAAGACCCAGAGAAACACAAATATCCAACGAGGCAAAATCCTAGACGTTTTGGGAATACCTGCCGGACGCATTTGTTAGGTCTCGAAAAGAGGACATGTCCAGGAAAAAGAGGACGTCTGGTCACTCTAACATAAGATGAGTAGAATGTTACAAGTACAAGTGACAGAACAGGCTTTATTTGATGGTAATACTGTTTCAAGACTGGTGTTCTTGCCTCATAGTTTTTGTTACAATCCTTTTTAAATATTTTTGTGAAATTTTCCTAGGCGCAGATGAAAAGATGGAGAAGTTGGAGCATTTGTTGAGGTTATTTATTCATGTAAAACTATTGTCTGCAAACCTTATTTTAAATCCTAAAAATAGATTATTTCATTAGCATCATCTATGGTTTCTTTGGGCCTCATTCAGGATGTAATACAGGAACGAATGTCCTCTTAATTTTGTTTATATCGACTAGTTCTTATTTTGTTAGTACAAATATTGTTTTCTGTGATTTACATATGTTCTCTATTTTTTTGTTTTTCTCTTAGTAAGAACATTTTAACAAGATAAGAAAACATATTTTGTTTCCACCGACTGTTTGTCCAAAAGGAAACATATATTTTAAATTTGAAGAAGATAAAAAAAAAACCTGCATGCTTATTATATAATCACATTTAGACTATGATACATGTTAGAGTAATGTAATTGTTTAAGACATACTATTGGTCCATTGATCCCATGAAGACAATACACCTCTTGGATGATTCAGCTATGTTCAGCTACTGCATGACTTCCATACTGCTCTTTGATGTTTGTTGGTTTTCCTGTAACACCATAACTGACCTTTGGGAACATATGAGAGACATTTAGGGGAGTGTTGCTGCATGAGGAACATTGTTCTTATGGTAACAGATGTTTAACAAATCCACCTCTAAGAACCCAATCGAGCGCTGAACTTGACTAGACCCTTTTTAGAGCCTGATTCATTCCACACACATTTGCTTCATTATAAAGTGGTGGGCAGCTCCTATATTGGCAAATTAGGACTGATAGGAGTTTGTGTAATGAGGCTAGTTTAAGACTTAAACCCTCTGATGATGCTGGCAGCTTGAATCTATAGTGGACGCATAATTAGGCTGCTTTATAACAACATATAAATATCTCCCTGCCTGTCAAAGAACAGCAGCAGCAAACAAAATCAACGTGTGTGAGGGTTGTGTTCACGTGCAGGAGGCTTTTCCGACCAGCTGACTGGTGCCATGTGATGACTGTTGGACAGACAGCATTGTAATTGGCCGACTAATGAAGTGGCAGCATAGTTGATATGAAAACAGCATTATAGCATCTATGATGTTAAGATAGATGATGTAAGAGAAGTTTCAGAAAAAAAGCCAGGAATCGAACATAATGAAGGAGCATGTGTCTGCTGTAGTAGATCTCAAAGCGGCGACACGGTCCTCTGGCAGAACATGTTAGGGTGCGTAAGTGTTCGCCCAATGTGACAGGAATGAGAACATGCAAATTTACAAATTAAAAATTTAAATATATTATCCATGTGACTACACTCCTGCCATCTAGCAGTAGAAACTTTCTGACACGATAATAAGTGCAACTGTTACACTTTTAATTAGACATTTGTAGTTTTCAAAAAGTTATAGAAAAGCTGCAGCTGCATTCTCCTAAAATAGAGTTTGATAAGCGCCCCCCACCGCTCCCCCACCATCCTATATCATCTCATCAGGGGAAATGTGGGAACGTCCCCTGAGTCGGATCGAGCACGAAGCATAAAGCCGCTCTCTTATGTAACGAGAGCCCATATGCTGCCATGGAGCTCAATAACGTGTGATACAATGTGGAGGAAAAGGCCTCCTTGATGTTGGTCACTGCTGTTAAACTCCCATGAGGCCAAGGTTCAGATGGTGTGTGTGAGAGGCTGAAATAAACAGGAAGCAGCTCCTGCTGCAGGGGTCACTGATCCAACTCATACTCACAACTAAAGGTACAAATATGTAAAGAGCAAATAATTACATGTATAAATGTACCTACCCAATAGTCAATTATAGTTACATTTGCAATTGAAAGGACTCGACTAAACATTTCTTTAGTTAATGTGAGTATGCATGTGAGCTGCAACAACAGAGACCAGCTCCAGGCAGCCACGATCCATCGTAGCATGCAGGACCAGTTCCAGACAGACACGGTCCATGGAAACTTAAGGTGAGGATGCACAGAGGCTCCCGGAAAGGAGTAGAGTTAGTAATGTGTATTGAAAGACAACAATGTATTCAGAAGGAGAGAAAAAAGAAAAAAGAGGGGAAAGGAGAAGAGAGATGAGAGAAAGAAGAAGAGGAGCTCAGTGTATCCTAAGATGCCCCCCGGCAGTCTAAGCCTGTAGCAGCATATCTAGGATGGGGGGGAGGAAGCCCTCAAGAATCGTGACAAGAGTTGTCTGACCCAGCCTCTGAAAGAAAGCGTCCTGAATCAAAGATCAATTAAGTAGGAACTAAAAATAAATTGCATATAAATCAAATGTATGACTCGGTTTCATCACTGCAAGTCAATACAGGAATACTGTTCTCACATGCCTGAAACCTGAAGTCTATTGGTGCAGTCATGAATCAGCTAATCAGGACTTAATGTGATCAAAGGAGATTTCCTGTGGTGAGTGGAAACCATGAAACATTTGAATCGGCTTTTGACTTAGTGGGGAAAAAAAAACAAACCTGATCATAATTAAAGATTCTGTATTTGTGTTAGCATAAGATGTGTTTCTGTGTTCATCGATCTGTGAAATAGATCTGTATGTGAAGGAAAATGAAAAAAAACTACAACTGTTAATAGCTACTGCACATTTAATTATGTAATTAGCTGATTGATTTTTGGGAATCGTTCCTCATATCTGACATACAATAACTATGTGGTTATCAACCTCTCCCCTCTCCTTGTGGATATCTGATCGGCCATTCACTGTATAATACTCTACTTTTTTTTTATTTGCAGTCAATTTGAATTATACCCTCAAGGCTGAGCGCCTGCTATACACTCAAGCACCTCATACATCTTTATTCCACAGGCCCCGGGCTTCTCCTCCACAGCCTGAGCTGTATTTGTCCAGCCAAGGCCGGTGCTGTATACGCTGGCAGAGAGTGCAAAACAGGAAGGTGAAGGTGAGTCACACTGGCAACACAGTCTGGAGCCACGTTGATAATTCTGTTCGCCTATAGCTGCTAAAGGCAAAGCGAGGCAGCGCAGGGCCGTTCAGCATGCACCCAGCCTTCACAGCAATCACCCAAGACACAGACAGAGAGGGTGGGGGGAGAGGGGCTAAAGAGGGGGAGCGAGGGAATGGAAACATGAGGGAGACAGAATAAAGAGAGAAAGAGATAAAAAAAAAAGGCCTTTCTGTATTCACTCGGCCTCCATCCTCTTTCCCCAGCGGGACCGGGATCGCCTCCACTTATTGAAGAATAAGAGCCATTGGTGGATTGGCTGATAGCTAAGACAATATGCGAGAGGGCAAAGAGAAGGGGGACAAAAGAGACGGGAGAGAGACAGAGGATGAAAGAGATGTAGAAGAGTGAATGGGGTGAAATTGAGGATGAGCATTCACTCTGTTTCCCTCTATTTATAAAGCACTGCATATTTAACACACAAACACAAGGAAGGGCACACACGCTATAGTCTACTCTAACTAGAGTATTAGGCCACTGCAGTGCTGCGACCTTGCATCCCACACCAAGGTCAAACAGCACAGCCATTGAATGGATGGAACCAGACGAGAAGAGACCCAGAATCTCTACATCTCTATTAAAGCCAGCCACTTTGGCTCCTATTAGCTTTTCCATTCAGTGATAACCAACCAGCTTTGAGGAGCATTTAAACTGCTGCTCTACCCTCAGCGACCCCGTACACAGACGACTCATTTAAATTCATGATGGCAAAATGTTCTCAATGATGTCTGAAAATGGTCAAAAGGAAAATAGGGAAATACAGTTTGACACGTTGCCTGGAATGTCAGCATGATTAAAATGTATCCCATGTGCATCCAGCTGTGTGAGACAGCTGTCGATTCATAAGGCTTGTCTCACACTTGGTATTAAAAAGCATTCTACCTTCTTGTTCACAGAATCTAATCCAAAAGAACTACATGGATGTGTGGCTACAAATTAGCAGATTGTTGTAAACATATTTTGGCCCGAATTTTATGTTTCCACACCGCAAAGTTGTCAGATACAGACGCCAAACTGTGACGCTCTAGTTACTTCTCTAGTTCTGGTTTTGGTTGTGGCTGGTTTGGGCAGTTTACACTCATAAAAGGAATAGTGTCTTTTTAAAAGTTTCCAGGAAACGCACAATTTACACTCATTACATGCATTCAGTCTCTTTTTGGAAGACACTTCCAGCTTTGGTTTACTTTGTTTTTAGGTTTACTTGGTGAGGTTTAGGCAGTAGTGTAGTGGTTTTGCAATTTTTTAAAGCAGCATACAGCCCATACAGCAAAAGATAAACACCCTGTTTTATAGTGACAAACTCTATGTAGTTTACCCAAAAATTATTAACCTAGTATTATTTACACATTGCCACATGATTTGTGCTGCTTGACCTCAGAGAATAAGGCTTGTGAAATTACTGAATATGTGTGAATATGGCACAAGAGTCAAGGGCGGGGCTTAACGGAATACACACATGTGATTGGTCGAGTGTTTCCTGGACCTCTGAACGAGAGCCGCTAAGGCAGCAAAAGTGGTTCTGGTGAAATAGAAGTGATTCATCAACCGTTAATAATTCAGAAATAATAATTGGATTTCGGTCCAGGGTCTACAGACAACGGTGACTGGGTCCGGACCTGGGCCGCGGTCCGCCTGTGCATGTGCACCCATGCACTACTAAATAATGTGCACCAGCGGTGATTAAGAAGTGAGTATGTGCAATGCTGACTGAAAAATAAGTGGGTATACGCCGTATACCTGTTTAGGCAGCAAAGATATGTGTTAGAGCTTAATTTCTCTAGCCAGAAAGAACAAATATATTGATGATAACCTATTAATATGAATCGTCACTGTTTGGCCCTCATTTTCCAGCATCAAATCTAGAATATTGTATATTATAATGTTCCTAACTATAGTCCTAACTTTAATTTTTTTTAATCATCTATCTATCAAAATACGGAATTTTTTTATTATCCAGAACAAGCAAATGGCATCATTTATCTACCAAACATTGATGTTCACCCTGGTCACTGACTGTTCAACAGAATGATGGGTCCGTGGTTTCCTACACAATGAGATAAGAGACCCCAAATACCGGGGAGCACTCCCACCAGCCTTGATCCCACATGGCCCATAAGTAGAAGGGGAACATGTGCAAACAGTATGCGGCTACAGTAACAATGGAGGGTGGGAAAACCAAACGGAAAGCTGCCGGTGTTTCTGCCTGTGATGTTATAAAGTCTGATGTAATAGGGGAGGCAGATGGACATATTTTGGGTTGGCTAAGGTTGGGAAAAGAGAAAGACAAAATAAACTACCACAATGAGAGAAAAAGACAAAGAGAGAAGAGCTGTTTTGTGAATGAGACGCTTGACATTATCAGCCTCCCTTGAGGAGCGCAGCCATTTGCAGATAAATTAAAGCCCTTAGTTTGGAGCTAATTGGATCAACCCGACAGCGCACCTTTGCAGTCACCGGGTCACTTTGGATTATTCATATCCAGGTAATTACGTGTTTCGTGGATGTGTTTTTGTCAGTCTGCCTGAACTCATCTCAACATGTGAGAAGGTTAAACTGGGTCCTGTAGCAAATCAGGTGGCATATTATCATAGAGGCCAATAATGTGCAGTGACTGGTGGAAATAATAGGTTTTGGTAAAGGACCTAATCTCCTTTATGAACAATTGACCAAAACAAACTGTGGACACCGCTCATACTGATAATCTGATGATGTGTTGTCTTCCAACCACAGGGGCTTTCCCCATGAGCATTCCTTTCTGATGGTCAAATGATTTCTATTTTTCACGTCATGATTACAATGTGCACACAGCACCAGGTATCACAAAAAATGATAATAATTGGACTGGGGACTGCTTGACTACAGTAACTAAATGATTAAAACAGCATTTGTATAGGAAGAACTAGAAAATTTCGCAAGAAATTTTGAAAGTGTGGCTACTACTGCCGTAAGACGTCGCAATATATAGCTTTTGTTTCTGACGCCCGTCTCTCCTCCAAAGCACTTGAGTTGGTTTGTGTGTTAAACTGATTGGCTGATATGAAGCACCTGTGTGCTGCCGTCGTCATGGTGACCAAGTGAGCGCCAGCAGACTGATTAGAGGCAGACTGGACTGTGGACTTAAGGAAATAAACTACTGAACGTCCTGAAGACACACAAACGTATATGAAATATCATATGACCTTATTAATGATCACAGTGTTGACAACTACACAATATAAAACACACGTAAACGTCTTTGTGTGTGTCTGTTTGTGTGTGTGTGTGTGTGTGTGTGTGTGTGTGTGTGTGTGTGTGTGTTTGTGTGTCTGTTTGTGTGTGTGTGTGTGTTTGTGTGTCTGTTTGTGTGTGTGTGTGTGTGTTTGTGTTTGTTTGTTTGTGTGTGTGTATGTGTGTCTGTGTGTCTGTGTGTGTGTGAGACAGAGAGACAGAAGTCATCTGTGTTGTGTGTGCGTGTGTAAGTGTCTGCGTGTCTGTTAAACTGCCCTAACGAGAACACCTGTGGGTCGTTAGATCAAAGGTTGCCATGGTGATGACTTCAAAGGGACTTCCTTACGCTGAGCTTAACAGACCTAAATACTGTGGAACTCCTTTCAAACTATTTAAAAAAATGGTACTTTAAAAGCTCCTATTGTTTCGATATCACATATTGAGCGTTAGGAAGACCTGATAAACAGATACTGTGACTGGCGAGTCTGTACGATAAAACATGTGTCTGTACGGGCGATTTACAAATCAGGTACGAGCTTCAGGGGAGACGTGGCTTTGGAGGGAGATTTAACATGGCGGCGGATGGCAGAGCGAGGTGGACTTTCTCTCACATTCAGTCCGATTTCAAGACGTCTGAGTCCGTTGGATTCCTATCGACCGCAGTTTATGACAGAAGACAAGATTTCCAACGTTTCTATCCAACAATGGTGTATGAAGAGTGAACATTGTGGGAGTAAAGACAAAATACGTTTTTTTTTTTAAACAGTTTCTGTCGCTTCTTCTCACTCTGTTAATTGGCGCGCCACCCTCTACGAACGTTTCGTGAAATTTTTTTTATGTTTTTTGCATTTTTCGGGAAAACGTACGGGCGAATCTCTTAGAAAAGTCATAGCTCACGATTCCCGCGCAAACCGCACGTTTCGATGTAATTTTTGCGCATGTGCTGGCAACGCTCTGGGAGGAGTAGTGGTTTGACTATAAGAAGAATAATAATAACAAGAAATTTTGAAAGTGTGGCTACTACTGCCGTAAGACGTCGCAATATATAGCTTTTGTTTCTGACGCCCGTCTCTCCTCCAAAGCACTTGAGTTGGTTTGTGTGTTAAACTGATTGGCTGATATGAAGCACCTGTGTGCTGCCGTCGTCATGGTGACCAAGTTAGCGCCAGCAGACTGATTAGAGGCAGACTGGACTGTGGACTTAAGGAAATAAACTACTGAACGTCCTGAACACACACAAACGTATATGAAATATCATATGACCTTATTAATGATCACAGTGTTGACAACTACACAATATAAAACACACGTAAACGTCTTTGTGTGTGTGTGTTTGTGTGTGTGTGTTTGTGTGTCTGTGTGTGTTTGTGTATGTGTTTGTTTGTTTGTGTGTGTGTATGTGTGTCTGTGTGTCTGTGTGTGTGAGACAAACAGACAGAGAGACAGAAGTCATCTGTGTTGTGTGTGCGTGTGTAAGTGTCTGTGTGTCTGTTAAACTGCCCTAACGAGAACACCTGTGGGTCGTTAGATCAAAGGTTGCCATGGTGATGACTTCAAAGGGACTTCCTTACGCTGAGCTTAATAGACCTAAATACTGTGGAACTCCTTTCAAACTATTTAAAAAAAATGGTACTTTAAAAGCCACTATTGCTTCGATATCGCATATTGAGCGTTAGGAAGACCTGATGAACAGATACTGTGACTGGCGAGTCTGTACGATAAAACATGTGTCTGTACGGGCGATTTACAAATCAGGTACGAGCTTCAGGGGAGACGTGGCTTTGGAGGGAGATTTAACATGGCGGCGGATGGCAGAGCGAGGTGGACTTTCTCTCACATTCAGTCCGATTTCAAGACGTCTGAGTCCGTTGGATTCCTATCGACCGCAGTTTATGACAGAAGACAAGATTTCCAACGTTTCTATCCAACAATGGTGTATGAAGAGTGAACATTGTGGGAGTAAAGACAAAATAAGTTTTATTTTTTTAACAGTTTCTGTCGCTTCTTCTCACTCTGTTAATTGGCGCGCCACCCTCTACGAACGTTTCGTGAATTTTTTTTTATGTTTTTTGCATTTTTCGGGAAAACGGCCGGGCGAATCTCTTAGAAAAGTCATACCTCACGATTCCCGCGCAAACCGCACGTTTCGATGTAATTTTTGCGCATGTGCTGGCAACGCTCTGGGAGGAGTAGTGGTTTGACTATAAGAAGAATAATAATAATAATAACTAGAAAATTTCGCAAGAAATTTTGAAAGTGTGGCTACTACTGCCGTAAGACGTCGCAATATATAGCTTTTGTTTCTGACGCCCGTCTCTCCTCCAAAGCACTTGAGTTGGTTTGTGTGTTAAACTGATTGGCTGATATGAAGCACCTGTGTGCTGCCGTCGTCATGGTGACCAAGTGAGCGCCAGCAGACTGATTAGAGGCAGACTGGACTGTGGACTTAAGGAAATAAACTACTGAACGTCCTGAACACACGCAAATGTATATGAAATATCATACCACCTTATTAATGATCACAGTGTTGACAACTACACAATATAAAACACACGTAAATGTCTTTGTGTGTGTGTGTTTGTGTGTGTGTGTTTGTGTGTCTGTGTGTGTTTGTGTATGTGTTTGTTTGTTTGTGTGTGTGTCTGTGTGTCTGTGTGTGTGAGACAAACAGACAGAGAGACAGAAGTCATCTGTGTTGTGTGTGCGTGTGTAAGTGTCTGCGTGTCTGTTAAACTGCCCTAACGAGAACACCTGTGGGTCGTTAGATCAAAGGTTGCCATGGTGATGACTTCAAAGGGACTTCCTTACGCTGAGCTTAATAGACCTAAATACTGTGGAACTCCTTTCAAACTATTTAAAAAAAATGGTACTTTAAAAGCCACTATTGCTTCGATATCGCATATTGAGCGTTAGGAAGACCTGATGAACAGATACTGTGACTGGCGAGTCTGTACGATAAAACATGTGTCTGTACGGGCGATTTACAAATCAGGTACGAGCTTCAGGGGAGACGTGGTTTTGGAGGGAGATTTAACATGGCGGCGGATGGCAGAGCGAGGTGGACTTTCTCTCACATTCAGTCCGATTTCAAGACGTCTGAGTCTGTTGGATTCCTATCGACCGCAGTTTATGACAGAAGACAATATTTCCAACGTTTCTATCCAACAATGGTGTATGAAGAGTGAACATTGTGGGAGTAAAGACAAAATAAGTTTTATTTTTTTAACAGTTTCTGTCGCTTCTTCTCACTCTGTTAATTGGCGCGCCACCCTCTACGAACGTTTCGTGAAATTTTTTTTATGTTTTTTGCATTTTTCGGGAAAACGTACGGGCGAATCTCTTAGAAAAGTCATACCTCACGATTCCCGCGCAAACCGCACGTTTCGATGTAATTTTTGCGCATGTGCTGGCAACGCTCTGGGAGGAGTAGTGGTTTGACTATAAGAAGAATAATAATAATAACTAGAAAGAGCATTTCCTGCTGAAAATGCGTTGGAATGCAAAAAGCTGAAGCATAAAGCTGAAATATTTGAAAGAAATTGCTGAATGTAGCTGAAAATAGTGAAATAAAGTTGAATAAAGCTTAAAAAAAAGCTTAAAGCTGAATATATATGAAAACAGCTGAATGTATATGAAAATACTGGAATATTTATCAAAACAGGTGAATATATATGAAAATAGTGGAATATATATGAACATGTAAAGAAAACTACCTGATGAAAAGTGTTGAAGCCCAAAAGCATTAAACTGAACTGTTGAAAATCCTTGTTGTTTAAATGTATAATTGGAAAAGGTGAAAGGAAAACTGCATCATCTAAACACTGAACATAGTGAAATATTGTTGAATAAAGCTTAAAAAAGCTTTAAAAAAGCTGAATATATTTGAAAATAACAAAACAACTGAATAAAACACCTGAATATGTATGAAAATAGTGGAATATATATGAACATGTAAAGAAAACTACCTGATGAAAAGTGTTGAAGCCCAAAAGCATTAAACTGAACTGTTGAAAATCCTTCTTGTTTAAATGTATAATTGGAAAAGTTGAAAGGAAAAGTGCATCATCTAAATACTGAACATAGTGAAATATTGTTGAATAAAGCTTAAAAAAGCTGAATATATTTGAAAATAACAAAACAACTGAATATATATAAAAATAGTGGAATATATATGAACATGTAAAGAAAACTAACTGATGAAAAGTGTTGAAGCCCAAAAGCATTAAACTGAACTGTTGAAAATCCTTCTTGTTTAAATGTATAATTGGAAAAGTTGAAAGGAAAACTGCATCATCTAAATACTGAACATAGTAAAATATTGTTGAATAAAGCTTAAAAAAGCTGAATATACTTGAAAATAACAAAACAGCTGAATAGATATGAAAATAGTGGAATATATATATGAACAGATAGAGAAAGGGAGGGAGGGAGACAGAGAGAGAAGTCCTGTGTGTGTGTGCGTGTGTAAGTGTCTGTGTGTCTGTTGAACTGCCCTCATGTCAGAGGTTGCCATGGTGATGAATTCAAATATCGGCAGTTACAATTACTAACTGCCGATGATTATATGGAGTCAATGCTGGGAAACACCTATCCAAAAATCACCCAAAAAACATACTTAAAAAGCCCCGATTGCTTCAATATCGCATATGAAGCGTTAGGAAGACTTGATGAACAGATACTGTGACTGGTGAGTCTGTACGATAAAACATGTGTCTGTACGGGCGATTTACAAATCAGGTACGAGCTTCAGGGGAGACGTGGCTTTGGAGGGAGATTTAACATTGAAGCGGATGGCAGAGCGAGGTGGACTTGCTCTCACATTCAGTCCGATTACGAGACGTCTGAATGTGTTGGATTCCTATCGACCGCAGTTTATGACAGAAGACAAGATTTCCAACGTTTTGAGCTATAAATTATGCCCAAAGAGTACACGGTACGGAGTTTACGGCAAATTTAAAAAAAAAAAATCTTCAAGATCTGACGTGGGTCTGCCCTCTAACATGACATCACGTGCTCTGAGCTCCGCAACACACACTCATGCAAAAGAGAGAAAAGGCGGCAAAAAAACATAAAACTAAAACGCTGACAATTATGACAGTATAAAATATATCAATAAGTGGAGATATACGGTAATAGCTGAAAGTTTTGGCAACATTTTAAACTTGGAATGGTGTCTCTAGCTGAAAGCATGGCAGAGCCTTAGGCTTTTGGAGCTGAAGAAGTTTTAAAACGTTTTTCATTGGAAACCATTCATTTTTATTTTCATAAAAAGTTTAATAATTTAAATATTTGAAAAAATATGAAAAATGTAAAAGCGTAGAATAATAGCTGAACGTTTTGTCAACATTTGAAATTTGAAATTGTGTCTCTAGCTGAACGTATGAAGAACCTGTAAACGTTTGAAGTTGAAGATGATTTGAAGATTTCCCCATTGGGTCCCATTTTAAAAAAAATCATAAAAAGTTTAATAATTTAAAAATTTGAAAAGTCTGAAATTTGAAAAGGAAGTTGCACACGTGTGCTTAAGAAGCTGAATATTTGAATAATTGAACTTTTTTCTGTAGCTGAAAATATGAAGGAGTTGAAGAAGTCCAAAATACGTACGGAAGAAATAGAAGAATAATAATAATAACTAGAAATTGCATTTCCTGTGGAAAATGCGTTGGAATGCAAAAAGCTGAAGCATAAAGCTGAAATATTTGAAAGAAATTGCTGAATGTAGCTGAAAATAGTGAAATAAAGTTGAATAAAGCTTAAAAAAAGCTTAAAGCTGAATATATATGAAAACAGCTGAATGTATATGAAAATACTGGAATATTTATCAAAACAGGTGAATATATATGAAAATAGTGGAATATATATGAACATGTAAAGAAAACTACCTGATGAAAAGTGTTGAAGCCCAAAAGCATTAAACTGAACTGTTGAAAATCCTTGTTGTTTAAATGTATAATTGGAAAAGGTGAAAGGAAAACTGCATCATCTAAACACTGAACATAGTGAAATATTGTTGAATAAAGCTTAAAAAAGCTTTAAAAAAGCTGAATATATTTGAAAATAACAAAACAACTGAATAAAACACCTGAATATGTATGAAAATAGTGGAATATATATGAACATGTAAAGAAAACTACCTGATGAAAAGTGTTGAAGCCCAAAAGCATTAAACTGAACTGTTGAAAATCCTTCTTGTTTAAATATATAATTGGAAAAGTTGAAAGGAAAAGTGCATCATCTAAATACTGAACATAGTGAAATATTGTTGAATAAAGCTTAAAAAAGCTGAATATATTTGAAAATAACAAAACAACTGAATATATATAAAAATAGTGGAATATATATGAACATGTAAAGAAAACTAACTGATGAAAAGTGTTGAAGCCCAAAAGCATTAAACTGAACTGTTGAAAATCCTTCTTGTTTAAATGTATAATTGGAAAAGTTGAAAGGAAAAGTGCATCATCTAAACACTGAACATAGTAAAATATTGTTGAATAAAGCTTAAAAAAGCTGAATATATTTGAAAATAACAAAACAGCTGAATAGATATGAAAATAGTGGAATATATATATGAACAGATAGAGAAAGGGAGGGAGGGAGACAGAGAGAGAAGTCCTGTGTGTGTGTGCGTGTGTAAGTGTCTGTGTGTCTGTTGAACTGCCCTCATGTCAGAGGTTGCCATGGTGATGAATTCAAATATCGGCAGTTACAATTACTAACTGCCGATGATTATATGGAGTCAATGCTGGGAAACACCTATCCAAAAATCACCCAAAAAACATACTTAAAAAGCCCCGATTGCTTCAATATCGCATATGAAGCGTTAGGAAGACTTGATGAACAGATACTGTGACTGGTGAGTCTGTACGATAAAACATGTGTCTGTACGGGCGATTTACAAATCAGGTACGAGCTTCAGGGGAGACGTGGCTTTGGAGGGAGATTTAACATTGAAGCGGATGGCAGAGCGAGGTGGACTTGCTCTCACATTCAGTCCGATTACGAGACGTCTGAATGTGTTGGATTCCTATCGACCGCAGTTTATGACAGAAGACAAGATTTCCAACGTTTTGAGCTATAAATTATGCCCAAAGAGTACACGGTACGGAGTTTACGGCAAATTTAAAAAAAAAAAATCTTCAAGATCTGACGTGGGTCTGCCCTCTAAGTATGACATCACGTGCACTGAGCTCCGCAACACACACTCATGCAAAAGAGAGAAAAGGCGGCAAAAAAACATAAAACTAAAACGCTGACAATTATGACAGTATAAAATATATCAATAAGTGGAGATATGCGGTAATAGCTGAAAGTTTTGGCAACATTTTAAACTTGGAATGGTGTCTCTAGCTGAAAGCATGGCAGAGCCTTAGGCTTTTGGAGCTGAAGAAGTTTTAAAACGTTTTTCATTGGAAACCATTCATTTTTATTTTTATAAAAAGTTTAATAATTTAAATATTTGAAAAAATATGAAAAATGTAAAAGCGTAGAATAATAGCTGAACGTTTTGTCAACATTTGAAATTTGAAATTGTGTCTCTAGCTGAACGTATGAAGAACCTGCAAACGTTTGAAGTTGAAGATGATTTGAAGATTTCCCCATTGGGTCCCATTTTAAAAAAAATCATAAAAAGTTTAATAATTAAAAAATTTGAAAAGTCTGAAATTTGAAAAGGAAGTTGCACACGTGTGCTTAAGAAGCTGAATATTTGAATAATTGAACTTTTTTCTGTAGCTGAAAATATGAAGGAGCTGAAGAGGTCCAAAATACGTACGGAAGAAATAGAATAATAATAAGTTTTTTAAAGATTCGAAGAACAATAGTTGGAATGCTCGAAGCATTCCAACTAATAAGTTTTTTAAAGATTCGAAGAACAATAGTTGGAATGCTCGAAGCATTCCAACTAATAACTAGAAAGAGCATTTCCTGCTGAAAATGCGTTGGAATGCAAAAAGCTGAAGCTTATAGCTGAAATATTTGAAAGAAATAGCTGAATATAGCTGAACATAGTGGAATATAGCTTAAATTAGCTAAATATAGCTAAATATATTTGAAAATGAAAAAATAGCTGAATATATGTAAAAATAGCTGAATATATTAATATAGCTGAAAATAGCGGAATAGATGAATATATAAATAAATAGCAAATCATTATTGAAAATATAGAAAAGGCAAAATACCTGCTAAAATTTTACAGTTCAAAGTCATTTAATTGAACTGTTGAAAATTCTTGTCGTTTAAATGTATAATTGGAAAAGTTGAAAGGAAAACTGCATCATCTAAATCAGGGGTGTCAAACATACGACCCGGCTCGCCACAGTGTCCAGTCCAACAGAAGAAAAAAAAAAGTTTTTTTGAAAAATTAAAATCTGTCACAGGTGGGGTTTGAACCACTGACCCTTTGCTCCTAAGGCGGAGTTGCTAACCACTGATCTACAGGTGCAGGTGGTGAGAGACCAGATATCACTGAGTGTCTACAAAACCATCCGTCAAACCTCAGAACGTGAACATCAGTGACGCTGTTCATCCTGACGTCTATAACCAAAGTGACCTGCACACACGCGCGCGCGCACACACACACGAACGTGCACGCGACCATAATAACACGTTCACGCGCGAGCACGGCCGTTCATGTGCGCGACCCGTTCGCGTGTGCGGCCGCTTACGTGCCTGCTGCCTGTAGATGCACAGACCAAAGGGCTGCTGCTGGGGACGGACCGGCTCTCCCATTCAGTCGGACCTCAACACGTCTTATCTGTTGGATTCCTATCGACCGCAGTTTACGGCAGAAGACAAGATTTCCAACGTTTTGAGCTATAAATTATGTCCAAAGAGTATACGGTTTCGAGTAGAGAGCAAGTTTAAAATATGTGTATCGCCAAGTGCCCTCGCTCTGGAGTCTGACGTCACCGCTGTGAGCTGCCCAACACACAATAACTAGGAAGAGCATTTCCTGCTGAAAATGCGTTGGAATGCAAAAAAGCTGAAGCATAAAGCTGAAATATTTGAAAGAAATTGCTAAATATAGCTGAACATAGTGAAATATAGTTGAATAAAGCTTAAAAAAGCTGAATATATTTGAAAATTAAATGTATAATTGGAAAAGTTGAAAGGAAAACTGCATCATCTAAATCAGGGGTGTCAAACATACGACCCAGCCCGCCCGGGTGTCCAGTCCAAGAGAAGAAGAAAAAAAAAGCTTTTTAAAAAAAAAATGAAAGTCAGCCATAGGTGGGGTTTGAACCACTGACCCTTTGCTTCTAAGACGGAGTTGCTAACCACTGATCCACAGGCGCAGTTGGTCAGACGTCTGATATTATTGGGTTGCCGTGTATCTACAAAACCATCTGTTAAACCTCAGAAAGTGAACGTCAGTGACGCTGTTAATCCTGACGTCTGTAACTGAAGTGACTTGCACACACGCGCGCGCACACACACGCGAACGTGCACGCGACCATAATAACACTTTAGCGCTGCCGTTTGCGCGGCCGTTTCACGTTAGTGAGCGTTCACGTATGCTGCCGTTCACGTGCGTGCACGGCCGTTTACGTGCGCGACCGTTCACGCACGTGCACGTGCGCACCCGTTCGCGTGTGGGGTCGTTCAAGTGCCTTCAGCCTGCAGATGCACAGACTAAAAGGCTCCTGTTAAAGAGTTGAAAGCGGATTTGAAGATGTTCTTCATTGGAAACCATTCATTTTTAATTTGATAAAAAGCTGAATAATTTTAAAATTTGAGAAGATATGAAAAATGTAAAAGCGTAGATTAATAGCTGAGGGTTTTGTCAACATTTGAAATTTTAAATATCGTCTCAAGCTCAACATATGAAGAAACTGTAAACGTTTGAAGTTGAAGATGATTTGAAGATTTCCCCATTGGGTCCCATTATAAAAAAAATCATAAAAAGCTTAATAATTTGGAAATTTGAAAAGTAAGAAATATGAAAAGGCATAGCTATTGTGTCCTTAAGTAGCTGAATATTTGAATAATTGAACTTTTCTCTGTAGCTGAAAATATGAAGGAGTTTAAGAGGTCCAAAATACGGATGGAAGAAATAGAATAATAAAAATAACTAGAAAGAGCATTTCCTGCTGAAAATGCGTTGGAATGCAAAAAGCTGAAGCTTATAGCTGAAATATTTGAAAGAAATAGCTGAATATAGCGGAACATAGTGGAATATAGCTTAAATTAGCTAAATATAGCTAAATATATTTGAAAATGAAAGAATAGCTGAATATATGTAAAAATAGCTGAATATATTAATATAGCTGAAAATAGCGGAATAGATGAATATATAAATAAATAGCAAATCATTATTGAAAATATAGAAAAGGCAAAATACCTACTGAAACATTTTACAGTTCAAAGTCATTTAATTGAACTGTTGAAAATTCTTGTCGTTTAAATGTATAATTGGAAAAGTTGAAAGGAAAACTGCATCATCTAAATCAGGGGTGTCAAACATACGACCCGGCCCGCCACAGTGTCCAGTCCAACAGAAGAAAAAAAAAAGTTTTTTTGAAAAATTAAAATCTGTCATAGGTGGGGTTTGAACCACTGACCCTTTGCTCTTAAGGCGGAGTTGCTAACCACTGATCTACAGGTGCAGTTGGTGAGAGACCTGATATTACTGAGTGTCTACAAAACCATCCGTCAAACCTCAACGTGAACGTCAGTGACGCTGTTAATCCTGACGTTTATAACCAAAGTGACCTGCACACACGCGCGCGCACACACACACACGAACGTGCACGCGACCATAATAACACGTTCACGCGCGAGCACGGCCGTTCATGTGCGCCACCCGTTCGCGTGTGCGGCCGCTTACGTGCCTGCTGCCTGTAGATGCACAGACCAAAGGGCTGCTGCTGGGGACGGACCGGCTCTCCCATTCAGTCGGACCTCAACACGTCTTATCTGTTGGATTCCTATCGACCGCAGTTTACGGCAGAAGACAAGATTTCCAACGTTTTGAGCTATAAATTATGTCCAAAGAGTATACGGTTTGGAGTAGAGAGCAAGTTTAAAATATGTGTATCGCCAGGTGCCCTCGCTCTGGAGTATGACGTCACCGCTCTGAGCTGCCCAACACACAATAATGAGAAAGGCAGAAAAGGTGCGGAAAAACTATAAAACGAAAACGCCGACAGTTAAAACAATATAGGATATATCAAAAAGATGAGTAATACAAAAACAGCTAAACGTTTTGTCAACATTTTAAAGGTGGAATGGTGTCTCTAGCTGGAGGCATGACAGAGCCTTTACCTTTTGAAGTTGAAGAGTTGAAAGCGGATTTGAAGATGTTCTTCATTGGAAACCATTCATTTTTTTTTTATAAAAAGCTGAATAATTTTAAAATTTGAGAAAATATGAAAAATGTAAAAGCGTAGATTAATAGCTAAAGGTTTTGTCAACATGTGGAATTTTAAATATTGTCTCAAGCTCAACGTATGAAGAAACTGTAAACGTTTGAAGTTGAAGATGATTTGAAGATTTCCCCATTGGGTCCCATTATAAAAAAAATCATAAAAAGCTTAATAATTCAAAGATTTGAAAAGTCAGAAATATGAAAGGTCTCAGCCATCGTGTCCTTAGGTAACTGAATATTTTAATAATTGAACTTTTTTCTGTAGCTGAAAATATGAAAGAGTTGAAGAGGTCCAAAATACGGATGGAAGAAATAGAATAATAATAATAATAAGTTTAATAAAGATTTGAAGAACAATAGTTGGAATGCTTGCAGCATTCCAACTAATAAAAAGTTTAATAAAGATTTGAAGAACAATAGTTGGAATGCTTGCAGCATTCCAACTAACTAGAAAATTTCGCAAGAAATTTTGAAAGTGTGGCTACTACTGCCGTAAGACCTCGCAATATATAGCTTTTGTTTCTGACGCCCGTCTCTCCTCCAAAGCACTTGAGTTGGTTTGTGTGTTAAACTGATTGGCTGATATGAAGCACCTGTGTGCTGCCGTCGTCATGGTGACCAAATGAGCGCCAGCAGACTGATTAGAGGCAGACTGGACTGTGGACTTAAGGAAATAAACTACTGAACGTCCTGAACACACACAAACGTATATGAAATATCATATGACCTTATTAATGATCACAGTGTTGACAACTACACAATATAAAACACATGTAAACGTCTTTGTGTGTGTCTGTGTGTGTGTGTATGTGTCTGTTTGTGTGTGTGTGTTTGTGTGTCTGTTTGTGTGTGTGTGTCTGTTTGTGTGTGTGTGTGTTTGTGTATGTGTTTGTTTGTTTGTGTGTGTGTATGTGTGTCTGTGTGTCTGTGTGTGTGAGACAAACAGACAGAGAGACAGAAGTCATCTGTGTTGTGTGTGCGTGTGTAAGTGTCTGTGTGTCTGTTAAACTGCCCTAACGAGAACACCTGTGGGTCGTTAGATCAAAGGTTGCCATGGTGATGACTTCAAAGGGACTTCCTTACGCTGAGCTTAATAGACCTAAATACTGTGGAACTCCTTTCAAACTATTTAAAAAAAATGGTACTTTAAAAGCCACTATTGCTTCGATATCGCATATTGAGCGTTAGGAAGACCTGATGAACAGATACTGTGACTGGCGAGTCTGTACGATAAAACATGTGTCTGTACGGGCGATTTACAAATCAGGTACGAGCTTCAGGGGAGACGTGGCTTTGGAGGGAGATTTAACATGGCGGCGGATGGCAGAGCGAGGTGGACTTTCTCTCACATTCAGTCCGATTACGAGACGTCTGAATGTGTTGGATTCCTATCGACCGCAGTTTATGACAGAAGACAAGATTTCCAACGTTTTGAGCTATAAATTATGCCCACAGAGTACACAGTACGGAGTTTACGGCAAATTTAAAAAAAAAAAATCTTCAAGATCTGACGTGGGTCTGCCCTCTAACATGACATCACGTGCTCTGAACTCCGCAACACACACTCATGCAAAAGAGAGAAAAGGCGGCAAAAAAACATAAAACTAAAACGCTGACAATTATGACAGTATAAAATATATCAATAAGTGGAGATATGCGGTAATAGCTGAAAGTTTTGGCAACATTTTAAACTTGGAATGGTGTCTCTAGCTGAAAGCATGGCAGAGCCTTAGGCTTTTGGAGCTGAAGAAGTTTTAAAACGTTTTTCATTGGAAACCATTCATTTTTATTTTTATAAAAAGTTTAATAATTTAAATATTTGAAAAAATATGAAAAATGTAAAAGCGTAGAATAATAGCTGAACGTTTTGTCAACATTTGAAATTTGAAATTGTGTCTCTAGCTGAACGTATGAAGAACCTGCAAACGTTTGAAGTTGAAGATGATTTGAAGATTTCCCCATTGGGTCCCATTTTAAAAAAAATCATAAAAAGTTTAATAATTTAAAAATTTGAAAAGTCTGAAATTTGAAAAGGAAGTTGCACACGTGTGCTTAAGAAGCTGAATATTTGAATAATTGAACTTTTTTCTGTAGCTGAAAATATGAAGGAGCTGAAGAGGTCCAAAATACGTACGGAAGAAATAGAATAATAATAATAAGTTTTTTAAAGATTCGAAGAACAATAGTTGGAATGCTCGAAGCATTCCAACTAATAAGCCCGCAGGAGAACATGAAGTGTGCTTCCAGCATGGGGTCTATGACCCCATGCGGCTGAAGCCACACTTAATAATAAGCCCGCAGGAGAACATGAAGTGTGCTTCCAGCATGGGGTCTATGACCCCATGCGGCTGAAGCCACACTTAATAATAAGCCCGCAGGAGAACATGAAGTGTGCTTCCAGCATGGGGTCTCTGACCCCATGCGGCTGAAGCCACACTTAATTATGCCCTGAGCATTTTGATCCATATTATTAGAAGGTACACTATAAGAGTAAAACATTTACTTGTCTCTCTCTCTCATAATCTGCTCACTCACTCTTTTCTGTCTCTGCTCTCCGGCTCTTTGCCCTGCTCTCTCTTCTCTCTCTCTCTCTCTCTCTCTCTCTCTCTCTCTCTCTCTCTCTCTCTCTCTCTCTCTCTCTCTCTCACTAACTCACACACACACATACACACACACACACACACACACACACACACACACACACACACACACACACACACACACACACACACACACACACCTTGTCACGGCCCACCTACATACACACACACACAACTTCTTGCTGTGGGAGACTCTGACTTCTGTGCCGGTGAATAAAAACCCTATTATTCAGCTAATTAATAACTTAATTAAAGCTTGCTGGCACATCAGCCGTGCTTGACTACATCATTATTAGGAGTAATTGGGGATTTCTTTAATGGCACCTTGAGAGAAGGAGAGAGAGAGAGGGGGAGGGAGAGTGAAACGAAGATGGATAGAGAAAGAAGGAGAGAGAGAGAGAGAGAGAGAGAGAGAGAGAGAGAGAGAGAGAGAGAGAGAGAGAGAGAGAGAGAGAGAGAGAGAGAGAGAGAGAGAGAGAGAGAGAGAGAGAGAGAGAGAGAGAGAGAGAGAGAGAGAGAGAGAGAGAGAGAGAGAGAGAGAGAGAGAGGGAGAGGGAGAAAGAGAGAAAGAGAGAGAGGTGTTCTTGCAGCTTCTCCTCAATGCTCATATAAATATTTTGATAAACATTCATGGAATATAACAGCAGGAGAATTTCAATTTAACTCAGTTTAATCCTCAACTATCAGCTAAGTGTTCTGTGCATAATTCTTGCATCAATGAGTCATCAATAAATCAGCCGGCAGCTGCTCCTGGGCCCAACGCTGCATTTCACATTGTGTTCCTCCAGTCGGAAAATATAAAGCGGCATGCCCTGTCAACAGAATGAAAAAATAAATAATGAATTCAATCAAATCAAATGAAATATATAGAGAAAGCCTCCAGTTATTCCAAGCTGGTAGTCCTGTAGTCCATTGATAGTCCTGTAGTGTGTTCTGCGCTGTGCTACGTATATGATTGTATGTGGTTCAGTCGTATGTGAAGCCAGAGCCCACAAAACCCGTCACATAATTAGTGGCATAGTGTTTTCTCAGTAGCTTTGGCATATTTTCTGTAGTATTGGACAATGCTGCAAATATATACTTCCTGACCTCTCCTGAGGCCTTTTACCCAAAAATATTTGTGAATCTGCCACGGGATTTAGTATATAGATAGATATAAAGATCTTCACAGCAGATTCCTGCAGACCAACGAACCAAAAACATAACCTTCCTTACAACATAATGTAATTTCCCTTTGTAATTAAAAATGAAGAAATGGGTTCCTGCACCAACTTTAAATTGATTCTGTAAAATAAAACATTTTGAACGAACATCTGAAACCCAAATGCAGAACGCTGATACTGTTCTCTCTAACGTAATTGACAATGCAGTTTCTTTGTAAGGGAACGTCATGTTTCGGAGACCAGGCTGGATGCACACACTGCACATATTCCACATTCATTTTCATGTGTACACTTAACAGCAACAGTTATTTGTCTTCCATACGATATGATGTCACTAAGGTCATCAGACAGAAAGATGGTGCTGGTGATTTCAACTCGCAATCAGCGGACCCACAGCTCTTACACATTCCATAAACAATATATCATGGGATATCTGAGCGGCGGGCTGTTCTCTGGACTGTTATGCCCCATCTGAGTATGTCCTCTTTATCTCCCACCACAATGACTGGGGACAGAGGGACACTAATGAAATTAGTCCAGACAAACCCCTTCCATTCTCTGTGTGCCTCATTAAAGCCTGATGTCCATTCTCTGTGAAGCATCCAGCAGCACTCTGCCCAGCCCCTCAATGGGAACCATTAAAAGCTTGGAACATCCACCTCTGTTCTGCTAATCAACTGCTGGATGAACAGAGAGGGAGATGGAACGCGAGCAGGTGGAGCCAGGTGGCTGCCGCCTGCTTTTATTTAGTGGGGCTGCATAGTCCGTTTCAATTAGACGATTTAATTTATCATTTGATATTCCAGAGAAGAAGTTATACTGCATGCATCTGTTTATATGTGTGGATTTTTATTAGCTCTCAGGATTACGAGGATTATGTTACTTCATAACAATAATAAACACAGTATTTTATAATGACTTATGAGATCAAGCATCATAATACTTCAGAAGTATTGGTCACTCACTGGCTTTTTAAGTTGTTGGAAATCACATACTGTATCATAATTCGCAAAGTTTTAATTTATTGTAATCTCTTCATAATGATACAATATTATAATATTTGTTTCACTTTATGTGCAGTTATAATGTTTTAATTACCACTAAGACCACTAAAACCACCAAGACCACTCAGCAGCATCGTCTGCATCAGAAGGAGATCAGTACATGAGAACATGGCAGCGGGCTGCAACATTAGGATTAGAAAGGAGCATGTGGTATTGTAGATACTAAACTTGTCTTGGCGTTTGTAAATGACTAGCTGTGCAATAATAAATGTGTTCTATAGACTGCCGTTGGGGACTGCAGTGTTTGTGCACGAGAGGTATACTTAAGTGGATTTTATTGTTTCCTTTCTCCCTCTAAATTCCTTTTGTTGCTCCTTTCTTTATTTTTGCTTTCGCAGATGAAGTACAGCCACCGAGAAACAAGGCTGGGCATTTCATTTATAAAGCACATTTAAGCAGATGTTCACTCTAACCTGTGAGAATTAGGGAGCCGACTGCGTCTTTGTTGAAAATGTGCTGAACCACTTTTAAATCCTCGTTTATTTAATTTTATACACTCCAGCACAGTGGGAGCAGATTGACTATAAGCTTGTTTAGAGGCACAATTTTCAACGTCATCTGCACACAGAGAGAAATAAACAACTTACTTCCCCACATTATGTCATTACTCTCTGAATCACTGCAGTATTTCAATTCCAAGCTGAATAAA
The DNA here is from genome assembly GCF_023055335.1 of Clinocottus analis. NCBI lineage: Eukaryota > Metazoa > Chordata > Actinopteri > Perciformes > Cottidae > Clinocottus > Clinocottus analis. The sequence goes on along the minus strand of NW_027176031.1, from coordinate 2,407,205 downwards.
TGGCTTTTAAAACCATTTCACTCTGACCATGGATTCACTGACTAAGCTCATGAAAACGTATATAACACACACACACACACACACACACACACACACACACACACACACACACACACACACACACACACACACACACACACACACATATATAATGTTTTACTTGAACACTGTGCTTATTCCATGTCTTCGTGATACTGAACACGTATTCTTTTTAACCTCACCTCCTGCTGTTGAGGTTTCTTCTTAGAAAAATGTGACAATTGCTCTCTTGGGGCGGGCACAGAGAATGAAACCCTACGAGTCCAACTCCACCGGGAGACCGAGTTTGGATCATCACACTGAGCGGCAGATTACTCAAAAGAAGAAGAAAAAAACGACACCACTGAAGTTGTCTGTCAACTCTGCTGGGATCAAAACAGGGACTGAAACTGTCACCTTGCAGGATTGAAGAGAAATTTGCATAAGTTCAGGTGTCCACCAGTTGAAAGATGAATCAAAGTGAATATAAAAGGTAAGAAAAGGAGAAATCATTCAGTGAGACATATTGGTGCAGGCTGAGCAGCCTCTAGCTGTCAGTGAGCATTTCCAACGCTTCATCAAAGCCCCCTGCTTAGTCCCTGTTTTTACCCTTAAGAAGTTTTCCCTATGATGTGTGTCGACGTAAAGCACCTCACGCAATAATGTATTTATTTGAAGCAGACTTCTTTACTTCTTGCTGCTCTCCTATTAGCAAAATTGTAGTCTTCATAGTATCAGTTAGCACTGTGTTGAGCTGTTTTTTGCACTTTACCTCCAAGGGTTCTCGAATAAAATTAGGTGTCCAGAAGTACTTTTTAATGTTTGTGCTATGAGGTTTAGTAGGAGGCGTGCTCGTCATTATCTTATCCCCGAGGGCTGAGATGGTTCATGACTTGTGCTAGTGATATATGACCAGTTCTTCCTCTTCTTAGGCAAAACACATGTAAAATGTTGCCTGCAAATCATGACTTGTCCCTAAAGTGTCTAAGGCTGTCATAGAATATACAACATAATTATAAAAAAGAAGTTCAATTAATCTAACATGTCATGGACAGTTCCTTTATGAACTTAGACATATACACCCACTCTCAAATAGCTGCCATTTACGCTGACAACTGTTTTACAGCCCACTAAGTCTATCATATGGCGCGTCCATTTAGTCAGCGCTGGTTTTAATCATGCAGTCGGCCCATCAGCTCAATCACATGCTCAGCTTGGCTTCATTTTTGGCCTATTACTGTCAGTTTGGAGCTGAGGCTTAACAATACATAACCACTTTATCTGGCGCAGTTCAACCAGAGTAGGAGGGAAAGACAAATAACAAAAACAAACCTAAAAACAAAGGCATGCTAAAAATATTATAATGAGATCAGAATGAAATCAAATCTCATACTTTTAAATGATTAAATAAAATTATTGTGTTGCCAAGGAGATTAAAAGGCACACTAATTACTCTGTTTGTGCACAAACAATAACACAATATGCTTTAATAAGAACCATTGTATGAGAACATGTTCAATTATTACCCCAAAATGTAACTTTGTGAGTATTGTATGTTTTTTCATTCATTTATTTTCTGAAGGGGCTCTAGAATCAGCTAGTAAATGACACAAGTAACCATCTAAAGATTACATTATGCAGTATAAACGTCATGTTTATGATAATGATGAGCACTTGATGTATCCTCTAGTGTCTTCCACTTAATGCTCATCTCCTTTCCTCTTTCCTTTCTCGCCTCTTCCTGTCTCTCACTGGCTCTCTCTCTCCTTCCCTCCAGCCTGTACACACACACTTGATGTTTTTTCCATCAGAAACCCATATCCCATATGTATTATTTATTTTTCATTTCCCTCCTGCTCAGTGGTGCGGTGAGGTCAGCCATCTATTTCTAGTATGAAGTTGAAAACTTCTCAGCCAATCGATAGCGAGGATCAGGCAAAGTTGAACACCGACCAACCTGACCTATTCCCCCCAAATGCTAAGTGCTCACCTGCAAATATTTTATTTCCAGGGCTTTTTTATTGTTTTATAAAAAGATTATCACTGCGTAATATTTCCATTTCGGGAGAAAGCATTTATGAGAAAAACAATAGTTTGTAAAAATAGTAGGGCTGGGCAAAATAACGCGTTAACGCGAGATTAATCTGGCAAACCTTTAACGGCGTTAACTATTTGATCATGCATTAACTGCATGTTTTTTTTGAATGTTTTTTTTTTTTTTGCAGTGGGAGGGCCTTATTGCTTTAAATCTCCCCAGACGACATAGTTCAGACCTTGCGTCTCACAGCTCTCCCAGTCCTGCCCCCATGAGGTCAATCAAAAATGAAAAATAAATAAATAAGATAAATGCCATGAACACATTACAGCCACACTGCTTACACATTAAAGGCGATTCATGTTGATGCGCGTGCGCTGCCGCAGCCTCGCCGACGGGCAGCGTGACGAAGTGAGTCTGACGTAAAGCACGTATTGTTCTGTAGCTTCTATTCTCAACGAGCAGCAGTGCTGGCACGAGCCGCTTTACACAAACTCAAAGGCGGGCAAATACACTACAAGTACCGGCAGGTTCCGCGTCCAGATTGAAAGTTATTCGCGCAAAGCTCCTGACCCCACGGTCTGATCCATGCAGAGCACTTTAAAGCAACATCACTGGATATTTACTCTTCTCTCAAAGAGGATAACTTTCCTCACATCACAAGAATTTCAGTGCACTTGTTCAAGCCAACACAGAACAGACTTTTCTCACTAAGGAAGAAAAACTGAACTGAAAACATGAAAAGCACTTATTGCTTTTGTATAAAGTGAATCAATTGCTGGTCTTTAACATCTTTAAGGTAAGCAACAGACTGAACATGAACCAAAGAAGGAGTGGTTTGTCCCACACAGGGACCCTTACTATTAAACATGGACCTGCTAAAAAAAATAAAATTATATATATATATATATATATATATATATATATATATATATATATATATATATATATATATATATATATATATATATATATATGTTAACTGGTTGTTGCTCCAGAGTGGTGTTATATTGTTCTGATAACATTACTTTAAAATAAAAGCATGCAATACACTAGTTTTTTATTTCATTGTTGAATTTGGCGCATAATGCGATTAATCGCAGAAAAATCATGCCATTAATCGCCATTAATTTTTTTCAACTTTGCCCAGCCCTAAAAAATACATTTATGTGCACAAAACAAGTCCTGTAGTGTCTTTATTTCAAAACTTAAATATCAAAAATAATGCTTCCAAACATTGAACTTTACTCTAAAGATGACAGCCACTGGTATGTAGAAGAACAAAGTAACTCTTCCATCCACCACTTACCCAGATGTCCTTATGCCACACAAACTAAGTGCACATTTTAGTGAAAAATAAGGACTTGGATATAAAAGTCAATAATTCGATGGTTCTCATAATGTCATTTTCCATTGAAAAAGACTGTATGTTTGAGATTTCAGTCAAATAATCAATTGCTATTTCATGGATGAACATGTTGCATAACCTGCAACAGTGATACTGAGATGAGTGAGCATGGAGTCCCTTTCAAGATTACAGGTATCCGGTTAGTAAACAGAACCTTATAGTTGACATGGATATTGATACAAACACCACATTTAAAAGAATAAAGTGCATTTGTGTCTCACATTCACAGATCATGTATCACATCTGAACACAACACAACAGTGCATGTGTATTAAATTCATGAGATTCAGAGATTGATGTTGTGTATTTATTTTTGACTGAGTATCTTCAAAATGCAGGATTCGTGCAGCGAAACAGGCTCTGGCGCTCTCCAAGGTGCTGATTCTGGACCAGGTAGTTGGTCGTGTCTTATGAGCTGAATCTTCAGCTGAATTATCACAATCAAGTTCTGTATGAATACAATTCAAGCCTTTTTATGTGTTTATGTATAAGTCTCAGTTAGTTCTGGGAAATATATATTACATGTCATTGAGCTGACACTTTATCCAAAGCGACTTACAATAAGTGCATTCAACCGTGAGTACGAACTCAGAACAACAAGAATCAAAAGAGTACAATTTCTTCAATAAAGTCAAACTACAAGTGGTATCAGTAAGAGCCATTTAAGTGCTGCTAACGTGCTACTGCTACTGTCTTTATTCAAGATGTAGTTGAAAGAGATGAGTTTTTAGTTTGCGACGGAAGATGTAGACACTTTCTGCTGCCCTGATGTCAATGGGGAGCTCATTCCACCATCGAGGAGCCAGGACGGCAAACAGGGACTTCATTGAGTGTTGAGTTTGCAGTGACGGAGCGACAAGCTGATTAGCTGAAGTTGAGCGGAGCGAACGAGCTGGGGTGTACAGTTTTACCATGTCCTGGATGTAGGTCGGACCCGATCTGTTTGTAGCACGGTATGCAAGTATCAATGTTTTGAACATAACATTAGAATGAGAGTCTCAAAGTGTATATCTAATGCCGTATGCTGGGAGGATGAAGCCAGCATCCTCTAATTCCCAGATCCAGCTGTCTCTGTGATCTCTCTCTTTAAACACAACAGGTTAAATGTTGCTTCCTGTTTGGTGCATATGTCTGTCCAACTGCCTTTGAAACTCTTTTGGCCACATGTTATCATGCTTTGTCACATCAGTGCTGGCTGCCAGCCAGGATCTGGCTGATCACACACTGTCTGTGGAAGCATTTGCATGTGTGTGTGTGTGTGTGTGTGTGTGTGTGTGTGTGTGTGTGTGTGTGTGTGTGTGTGTGTGTGTGTGTGTGTGTGTGTGTGAGCGAGTGAGTTCGGAAATGCTCTGAGCAGAGAAAGCAATCCAGACCGCCTCCCCAAAAAAATAATGAACTACGTTTCTCTGGCCATTTCTGTGGGAAAAATGTAATGCTGGCACTCCCTTTAATTGGCTAATTTATTGCGGCCATAAATCAATGTGAGATGTGCAGGAATATGTCAGCAGATAAAGTCGTCACGCGTGGAAACAGATGGGAGCTGTTGCCGCAATTTCAGTTTTAGATCAAAACGACATGAATGCACATATTTGTGCTCTGATGCCGTCCGGCAGACGGCTGAGGCAAATAACCATTCCTCTGATGACTGCGCGCCTCTCTACATACAGACCGCGCTCATCTCTCAAGCAGCGCACAGCTGCATGCTGGCGCAAATCAAGCGCACCCAAATTGAAACGGCTGCACATGAAGGCTAGCCAGTCCTCAGGAAACAGGGAGGATTTACATTTTCTATTTACTTAGTCCTTAATTAAATAAAAGGACTAAGTAAATAGAAAATATTATAATTAAAGTATGCTATTTCCTCCCGGCGACTGCCTGGTCCCCAACCATCCCTGAGGATGCTTTGAGAAGCAGTGGTCCACATAGCCTCCTTTTCTAGAGAAGCAGCTCTGACCTGCACTTTACAGCTCATTAGCTTTACGAAGACCAGCTGCATGAAACATAGAGACAGAGAACATGACTGTCGTCTTCAGGCCCACCCCTGAGAGCAAACACCAGTGTGAAAGTCACTGTGTGTGTGTGTGTGTGTGTGTGTGTGTGTGTGTGTGTGTGTGTGTGTGTGTGTGTGTGTGTGTGTGTGTGTGCGCGCGTACATAGAAAGAAGAGCCACAAAGACATCGAAAGTTATGGAGAAAAAAAATTGAGATTCAGATATGTCTTGATAACCTTAATCTAAATAAAAAATATACTTGCTCATTCCATCTGAATCTATCTATCTATCTATCTATCTATCTATCTATCTATCTATATATATGTATATATATATATATATATATATATATATATATATATATATATATATATATATATATATATATATATATATAGTTAGATATATATATATCTAACTTACTAATTATAGGCTTAGAAAGAAAATAAGATTGGAGAGAATATCTAAAAACATCTCTCAACGTAATCCCTGTCCAGGTGGTGACACACTCTGTCAGGCATCACATCATCTGTTCAACAGCGTTCTTCTCACTTAACAAAACATTTTTTATTGTCCTCTTGTGTGCAACCACCTCTTCTCTGGGTGTCACTGAACCGTCATTAGCTGATTAATGTCTCCCTGCTGCGAGTGTTAATTGACATCATCTATTCTTCATTAGCACTGCCCCCTTAGCAGACAGAGTCAATGTGTTCCTTCACCCATCATTTCACCCAAGGTGGTCTTGCCCTTCACCTTGGGCTAATGCTGGGCTGAACCAAGTCAAGGTCCTTAGCAGGGCTGCTGAGGGCAGGTTTGGGCTGAGTTCTGCCACAGTTGGCAGGTTTCCAATCTAACTTGCATGTGGAGTGCATTACTGAGTCATTAAGTGTAACGTCAGGCTATATTTGGACAATGACATCTGGATGACCCAGCTGATGGTAGCTCCATCGTGTGACCTTCCAACCAATGAATCATGTGAAAGGAGACAGTATTATGGATAATTTCAAACCCATCAGAATGAATCAGAAACCTCAGAAACCTGAGGTACTCGTCATATATATGTAAATATTCAGGAAAACTTCTTTAGTTCGAGACTTGACTGATGAAGACCGAAGTCATAATTCATTTGGACTTTGTTACTGACTCAGATAACATGTTCTTCTTAGCCTTTTTTTATCTGAGGCATTTGCTGCCAGCAGTTTACTTGTTTATGGTCAATAAAAGACAATTCAAGGTTTCTTTGACTTACAACAACACCCCTGATCTTCATGATATCAAATATTATAACTTATCCACACTTTCTGCTTTTTTCATGACAATTCATGTCCCCATTCGGCACATGACAGTGACATACCTATGTTCGATCTCAACCAGGGAAATGAAAGATAATCTTTTTGAATCACTTAAAAACATCAGAGACATGAGTAATGGTTCACAGCTCTGAAACTACAACAAATACAAAAAAGGTAACAAGGTAACGATAACATTCAGAGCTGGGGCGTTTCATAGACATTGAGAAAGTCCACTGAGTTACAAAGGTCCTGAACCAACAATATAATTTGGCTGAACAACATTGTTGGGGAAGCAAGGAACATATTATATTTTCTTCTTACTTGGAGAAGAAAACTCAAACCAACAGAATGCAGAGTTCTGGTTGGAAACAACAGGCAGAGATGAGCAATGTCCTCAATGCATAGAAGAGTCAAGAAAATCAACATGTTGTTGTTGTAAAGTCAAGAGAACCAAGCAGACGGGCTGTGTTCTTGGTGTATATTTAGACTGAAGCCCGAACAGAGAGAGAGACTGAGATCTGCAGAGATAGTAAAATGAAGTTAAGGAGGATGGGAAGGATTGATGACATTTCCGACTGAAAAAGTTCTGAACTCGTCACAGCGACTTGGAAAAAAAGAAAAAGAAAGAAAGCATATCTAATACATACACCAGCTCCTCTATCTGTTTCTTAGCAACAGCCTGCACCCCAGGCTAGAACGAGGAGCGATGGAGAGATAGAGAGATAGCAGCAGAGCAGAGGACAGAGAGAGAGAGAGAGAGAGAGAGAGAGAGAGAGAGAGAGAGAGAGAGAGAGAGAGAGAGAGAGAGAGAGAGAGAGAGAGAGAGAGAGAAAGTGAGGCGCACCATCTAAAGTGTTTGGTTGAGGCTGGTACACATTGATTTAAAAAAGATATCCTCCTTTAATCCTTTAACCCGCCCACTTTCACCGTTACAGAGATTTCCTGAGGAAACAGAACTCTGATCTACGTGTGAGAGAATTGAGATAATCATCACCCAACTCTCAAAAAAGTCTAAATTTCAACTTTGCTCCCTGACGCAGCTGTTCTCAGAGGGCGGGCTGTGAACACTGTGCTCAGCACCAACAGTAGACAGACACCAGGCGGCTTGATGTTCAATCCTCATGGTTGTGTCCATAAACTGGTTTGGAACCAATAAAATGGGCATCATCTTTGGTTCCAAGTTAGACGCACCATACTAAACTAAATATTAGGTTTTTTTATATTTGTGTTGTGGCTGTGGGGGAACATTAAGTACTTTAGCTTTAACTTATTAAAAACTAAATGAAAATGCATGAAAACAGAAGAGTATTAAATAAAGGGTTTAGATAGGGACACACATTTTTACGGGGCTTGGAAATAACATTTGATAAGACGGAAGGTCTCAAGAGCCACAACACTGCAGGAATCATAACAGTTTCACCTTGGATTACTCATTATCTAGTCTTAAAAAACAAAGGTAATATGAAAACGACATACATTCGGTTGTATTTGAGAAATTACAAAATGATGTGTCACAGTAAAATGTACGGGGTTACTGCTCAGACCGTGCGTATGTGCGTGTGTGTGCGTGTGTGTGTGTGTGTGTGTGTGTGTGCCTGTGTGTCTGTGTGCGCGTGTGTGTCTGTGTGTGTGGTCCTCAGCAGAAAGCCAGTTTTTGACCTTGATGCCAGCATGGCAGAGAGACAACTGTAGCCACCAGATGGCCAGTGACCCATCCAATGCAGCTGCACACACACACCGACACACCCACACCGATACACAAACACACACACACAGACACACAAAACATCCAACAAGCAATGGATCTGGGAGCTCCAGTTGTTTCAATTGTTCATCGTAGAGGAGATGAGAACAGACCCAAGCAGGTACGAAATACAGCTGGATGAAGAAAACAATTTAATTCACAGAAACAATGGAAGAAAGACATGGGGAACTCCTTTTATATTTCCTGTGAAAGGAATGGACATAAAGACGCTTTGAGTCTGTGGCACATCAAACTACAAACTTCCTCTGCCTACAAGAAACACAAGTTGAGTTATCTTCTACGTAGGAGTAATAGATTAACTTTTTTAATTAATGAATGTCTTGCTCTCATTTGGCGAAGACAAACTAAATGTTGCCTTTTCTCTCATGAGATTTTCTCACATGTACGCTTAACTAGGCTGTTTTTAGAAATAAAGCATGGAGCATTAACCAAAGATTTCACCTTCTAAGGTAAGAAACTACAAACGTTCACTGTGAAAGATAACCCAACTGTGAGCCTCCTCCATGAAATGCATCCTCTCTAACAGCCTGGTCTTACTTTAACACGCATCAAAAGGATCCGGTCTGTACTTCTTTTCGTCTGGAGAAAGCAGTTCTGAGACGAACTGAGCTGGTTTCTTTGTCAACCCATCACAAGGTCAGAGTGAACCAGCAGGAACCAACCACATTTCATCCTCACGACTGAAATTTGACACTTAGTGCAAACCTGACCACAAAAAGTGGTCTGCCTGGGTTTATGTGTGGCCAGCTGATGCTTTTTCGTGAAAAACCGCACCAGGAATGTACAGGATGTCTCAGCCTTTACTTCTTTTACTTCAGCAGTGAGCTTTGTGTGTGAGGCAGAGAAACAGAGAGACTGTCTATTTGGGACAGAGATGGCAGCTAAAGATAGAAGCTGAGTTTGAGAGAGGGAGAGGGAACACGGCTTGTTTCAGAGAGATCTAATGTATGATCTGAGCCGGGAAATAACAGAGATTATAAATAAGCTATGATTCTGAGCTGTGATGAGCTATAATGCTGGATATTCACATTTTCTATATTATGTTTCCTCTTCACCTTTGCCTTATGTGAAATGTTGTCACCTTCCTGCTGTTTGCTGTTAATGCAACCTCTACTCTCGGCATAATGCACAGATATGTATCTCTCTCTCTCTCTCTCTCTCTCTGTGAATAGAAAAACTCAGAGTGATTACCACTACAGTAATTTAATGCTGTAAAGATCCAGCACATGCTGACCTTCTTTTTGCAGATTTTTAAGAATTAATAAAGTCTACACATGCATCCAAATCCAATCTCTTGTAATGAAACCCCACTTCTGCATCGATTTCAGAAGCTGAAGAGTTTAAGGCACTGAAAAATATCATGAAGTAAATGATACCAACGCAATGATGAGTGAAGGGAAAAGACAGCATTAACCTGCGTGTCTGTCAGCATGTCAGAATTCAGAATAAGAGTGGAAGTGGTTTTGTTATCATGACAATTCTCCTTGTGTTGCCCACCAGGAGTCAATGTTAATAAGAATTCATATGCAATGTGCGCGAGTAAAAAATAAAACTGTTCATGCATGCAGTGCTCACAGTAGAGTTTAATTTAACGGAGCGGAGTGAATCCAAAGAAAGAGGACGGTTACAAAAACCCAATCAAACTGGGGATGTCAGGAATGACAGAATGGCTTTTCAGCAGACTAACCATGAAGTTCTGGACTAAAGCTTCCTCCTTTGTCTGGCTGAGGTGTCAGTCATCCACGCACGCACGCACATGCACTAGTGAAGCCACAGCAAACTGACATCCACTGCCTGCATTGCAAATCTTGAGGAGACAAAGTTTCCGCTGAAGAGTATTTCATTCATCAGGTTGCAGTTCGGCCTCTCGGCTCTGTGTGCTTTTCCTTCCTGGCTTTTACTAGTTGGCCTAAAACACAACCGGCGCCACGCTGCTTCACTTACAGACAGACACATGACAACAGCTGTGTCTTTCTTTTCAGCAGCAGCAAGAGAACACGCTCCCAGCTGAGGATTGACTTCATTACAATAGATTGCATGACAGAATGGATGGTATTGATCCCAGCGGGGAAACTGGCCAAATTCAACAGTAAATAGGCATACTAATAGACAAATAAGGTGAGATACTCTCGAGGTATTTAGAGTATACTTATTTATAGAATAGATAATCCAACATTTATATTATATATAAATAAAATCTGTGACTAAAAGTACAGCAAATCAGCTCAGATTTTATATGTTCGACAAAATCAGAAAGCAGACAAATACATGTATTTGAATAAGTCCTCAGTTGTTTGTTCATACCATCTTCATGACCAACATGTATTATCTCCCCGACAGGTGACAGGAGACTTGGTTAGGTTAAGGCAACAAACTACAATGTTAGGTTTAGGTAACACAACTTCTATTATATCATCAATCATTCACCTTTTATATCTTTGTTATTGCCTTTAAAACACTTCATCAATTTGATGAGATAACAGCAAATCATGCTGATGGCAGAAATGATGAAAGCCCATCATTACCGGTGATGGATGCATCAATTCTATGAACATCAATTCTAAAACTTGTTTTTTTTATCCCTCAAATAAAAGTTGCTGAATGATTGCTGTCAACATCTCGCCAACGGATGCTTGTGAGAGTAGTATGGAAGCAGATAAGTTCAAAACATGAATGCGCTGTTGGGGATTGATTAGAAGTCCTGCTATGTCCAACTTAATGAGCAACTTGTCCATTTAGAACATTATCAGCGAGACACTTCATATTACATTCTGCAGCAATATGTGTTTTCATTTTAGGATTGCACCATGTCTCTATAGCAATAATCCACTTTAAAGGCTTGGGGCGGCCCAATATTTTATCACCACCCCATCACACAAGGCAGGTGGAACTGATTGAAAAGAAATTATGAAAGCGGGGAGAGAGTTAGAGAGAGAGAGAGAGAGAGAGAGAGAGAGAGAGAGAGAGAGAGAGAGAGAGAGAGAGAGAGAGAGAGAGAGAGAGAGACAGAAAGACAGAGAGAGAGAGAGAGAAAGATGGAGAGAGAGCGAGACAGAAGAGAACGAAGCACACAGCATCTGCAGAGCCTGGTGGGTGACATTGAATACAGGTTATCAAATCTGAACCCAATATAAATCTCTTTCATCAAGCCCTCCATCTCTTTCTCTCGCTGAAGCTTTTCTCTGAGCTGCCTGTATACTCGGTATAACCAGATCAAACCTGCAATGAGACGCTGACTCAGTCAAGGCTCTGGCTCCAAACCCAGACGCACAGAATTATTATCACTCCCTCCAAATCCTGAAATGGAAGTTAAGGACCCATTCTGCAGCAGGCTTTTACAAATGCGAAATATTCTGCATTGAGTATGAGTTTTACAATCTCCATATTATCTGTTCCAGCAGGCCAAAAGCATTTTAGCAGAGACCAAGGCTGTAAGCAGCAGAACGTTGCTCAATATATAGATTGCTCCAGAGGCTCGAATAAACATGGTAATCTGAAGCGTTATATTATGCCTGAAAACTGTTTTATGGTTTGCTCTTAATATGATTTAGGTATGTTTAGAGCTACATGATTAGTTCATTAAGTCAATAGTCAGTTGCCCCGAGACAAACGCTGCAGCGGTTCATTATCTTGATCATTTATCAAGAAATAAATAGCAGACATTCACAGGGAGAGCATTTTAATGTCTTATAATAGTAAACAAAGGCGTTGGGGTACAATAAGTAAAAAGAGAATATTACATGTTTCCACTGTGATTAATATGTTTTACCATCTTAACTGTAAATAACTAAATTACTTAATAAAAAATCTAACAATTGAGAAAATAATATTAGTATCCCTCATTTAATTACTAAATCACACCTAATATTTACATTCAGAAATTAAATTTCACACCATCTGTGAGCTGGGGTTTTCAACAAGTTCTTATGAATCTGTTCTGTGTGTTGCTTTAGTTTCTGAACAACTCGAAGAGTCGTAACTTCTGAGTGGAAATGTCCATTCATGTTCACTATCACAGCAGGAAATGCGTCCATCTTCTCACCTCCTTTAGGGTTGGAAAGACAAAATACATCATTTTTATTTTAACAATATTGAACAAGATCAGTCATTTGAGAACCATATCCAGATTAAACTGTTCCCAAACCATGTCCTGTACCAACCATTACATTCAGTGTGACATGGAAGCCAAGCCAGTCATGTGGAACTGAACTGCAGGCTGCTGAACCAGAGCCGAGAGGATTGGATGTAGGTTGTATAACTTGTTACAGTTAGTTACTTTGAAGAGATTATCAAAGAAAGGCAATGCTAATTTATTTCTATAAAGAGTTATTACTTCATATCTGTATTGTTATGTACAAAAGACATAGGACTGGTGCAGTGAAATATGAGGCCAAAGAGATTATTTCAAGAAATTATTAAAATTCCTGGACGTAAATTCCTGAGCAATAACCTATTCAATAACCTATTCTGAGAGTCAGATTATATTCTATTTGTGTTGATTACACTGTGATATTTTGAACACTGGTGGTGGTTTCAGATGTAACTGTACCGAGACACAAGTCCAGCAGCACCGTTCATCAGTATTCTGGGGACGCTGTGTTACATGTGGCAGACGGGTCACGGTGGGCTGTCTGAAAGCAGACGTATCCAGCCCAGCACAATTAACACACTCAGAGCACGCACACACACATGCAGACAGATGCATGCACTGCGGACATATTGGACGCACACAGACATGTGAGCGCACACAGAGGCAGGGCGGAGAAGTGGTACTTGGGTAATTGTAGTGTGCTCTGACAGCCATCTTAATGAGATAACGAGAGAAGGAGGGCGACTCAGTGCCATCCTCCCTTCCCCCCACCCCTCCTCCTCCTCTTGCCCTCTCCCTCCCTCCTCCTTTACAGAGCCAGAGACAGACGGAGGGCTCGACCTCAGAATGGAAAGGACAGGTAAAAGCGCAAACAGAGAATGAGAAAAGGGCTTTCCAGTGTTTAAGGAAAAGGAGAAAGGTAATAAAGAGGATGAAGAGGAATAATACAAAAAGGGTGGGTGAATATAGAGTAGGACAGGGTGAGGGAATAAAAGGTGGAGGAGAGAAGGAGGTTCTGACCTGATAAAAAGGAGGCGAAGGCCATAGGAAGGGAGAGGCACCGAGAGGACGCAATGAAACAGACAGGAGGGTAATGAAGACAATAAACTGCACAGGAGAAGGTGAGGATTCTGATCCCTGATGTGCACCTGTTGGAGGGACAGCACTGATTGGAGGCGAGCTGGTTGTTTGCCAGACAAAAAAAAAGAGGAGAAAAGAACGAGGCCGAGCTAACAGGAACATTTCCCTGTGATCCAGCTACTGTGTAAGCTGCAGCGGATCGGCAGCGTATTCCGCCCCCAGCGGCGGCTGTGACCCTTAAGACAAAGCCGAGCAGCAGATAGCAGCATCCGCTAATAGCCCGAAAGCCAGTTCACTTCCAATGGAAGCATCAGTCCATCCCGCAGAGAGCATCAAAAACAAAACCTACACCAAATCTTTTGTGGTTTTAAATGAGGGCGTTAACTGTGATCCTTTTCATTGCTGACATTCCATCTCCACTTACAGGACATCGGAACTCGCCAATGCTCTTCTCAACTTCCAGTGACGACACGTGGTGCTTTCTTTTAAATATGACTTTATTTAAACAAACAAATAGAACAGACACATTGACTTTTATATCTGGATCAAAATGATCAATTGAAGGTAAAAGTCACAGATCTGCACACTGCAGTTATTATTATGCAATGTCTATAGCACATTGCAAACTTTCAGTCTAACATTATCTTTTGTCAAGTATATACCACATAGGAGAACAAGTCTGTGAACAGAAACCACAACCAATTAAAAGTGAATCTAGTGCCAGACTGAAAGTCAGAGTGTAGCCCTGAGAGACAAGAGATAACTAATGGAGATCTATTTTCTAAGTCTGATCTAACTCGAGGTGGGGAAAAAATCTACCAGGTGAAAGAAGCTTTAAAACACTTTGTTGTGTTTGTTGTTGTAATACTCATGAAGTGCAATACAATCCCCTCTTCTCAATAGGATTCAAAACATGACAACTGTAAAGTCCCCTTTAGTAGTTTGACCTATGTTAAAGTCTGTAAAGAAATATGGATGGTTATAGACCTGTGTCAAAGCCTCTGCTGAGTGCGTCAACACATCCACATCCAACAGTTGCTGTCATTTCTTAAAATGTTATTTTGAATGAGTTCTTCTACCCAACGACTAATAAGCTCTTCCAGTTTTGGTGAAACAAAAAAACTGGTTTGGTTGAGGGAAATATCTTGTTTTGCGTTAAAATTACATTCATTGCTGGTTAAACAGCAGCGTCTTATACCCTTCCTGACCTCATCCCTTCACTCAGTCGAACACTCTTTGTACCTCATAACCTGTCCCACCTAACATGGATGACATACACATGAATTGTATACAATACTTTCAGATGGTATAATGTGTATGTGGGAGGCAGCCTGCTTATGTGCAGTGGCTACATGTCTGTCACAATAACCCATCTTTCTTTCCTGTGTTTGTATCTCAGTCTGAGCACCTTTTATCTCTCTTCCTGAACACTCCTAACACCCCCAACAACACAATCTCATCTCAGTGGGCCTCTTTTTTTCTGCTAAAATGCGTGCATTTCCTAATCCAGCCCCCAGGTGGTTTTCAGGAGGTTACTAACATGGAGCGATCTGTTCGAGGACTCGCTGTTCTTTTAGGGCACAGACACACACACACACAAACACACATGCACACACAAATGCATGTATGTATGCAGATGAACACACACACACACACACACACACACACACACACACACACACACACACACACACACACACACACACTCACACTCACACACACTCACACACACAAACACACACATTCTGAGTGGAGGCCAGATGGGCACATCTGTGACCAACTGCCATCTCATACATCCCAGGTGTTGGTTTCCCAGTGTGTGTGTGTGTGTGTGTGTGTGTGTGTGTGTGTGTGTGCGCGTGCGTGTGTGTGTGTGTGTGTGCGCGTGCGTGTGTGTGTGTGTGTGTGTGTGTGTGTGTGTGTGTGTGTGTGTGTGTGTGTGTGTGTGTGTGGATTAGTGCTTTTTACACAATGAAATAGCATTAAAAGCCTTTTTCTGGATTAGAGATGTTTTCCTTGTATTGTGCTGTTTGGCATCACAGCTCTGTGAGGAAGACCACAACTACATGATGAGACACTGATGACAGCGACTGAGGTCAAAACATTATGAACAAGTGGGTCCCACAGGAACACTGTTTACTCTCTCAAGAGGCCTCATCGGAGTTCTGCATCTTAAATTAAGTATTTAAGATAATTTAAATTACAAACCTGTAGCGTGATAATATTAATTGTTGTTGTCATTACAATTAAGTTGTATTAACATTTTTTTAACATTAAGAATGTTAAAAAAAACAATGACTGACCCTTTAATGACAATATGTGCATTAATTAGATTAATTGGATTATTTGATTGGATAGTTTGAGTTGACAGATATTTATTTCACTTGATTAGGCATATATGCTCGTGGCTAGCTAAACAGGCAGACCTGTCAAAAATGTATTAGAAGACAAGCATCCAATTCTATATCAATAAATGATATACTCCAATATAGCAACAAGAGAGTGACTGATGGATATTTAAGTAGGTGTCAATGAAGCTTTTCCTTCACATGTCTAAATTCACATTGTCTATGTAATTTGTGGAAGGATATATTTAATTTTTCTTTTCTTTATAAATCCTGACCTTTTAAATAATGAATTGCTGCAATTTGAGATGTTATCTTAACCCTCTACGATAACAATCTTCAGATTGTTCTTTAAACCAATATGTTCAACCTTATTTAAGAGCCTAACATTAAAGAGGAAAGTGGAACAGAACATATATTCCTTGTAAACACTGTTGGAATTCTTTGAATGTAAAACTTGGCTTTATCTGATCTTTACTATCTCACTCAATCCTTTGCCATACATCTCTTAAGTAGCAATCATTATATTAAAGCACGTATATAATTATTGGGAGATTAGTCATGGATGGCTATTTCATGTAATAATTAAATCTACTGTATTATTCAGCTACAGATCTCCTATCCCTCTATTACCAGGGCTTAGCTCTGTCAATTACAGGCTGTTATCGACTTTAGAATTGAAATCCATTAACTTGCATTATGTTGCTTCACTCCTCTGCAAGCAAAGTCTCAACAATAATGAAACCAAATAGATTGAATTTCAATATGTCAGGCCTTGATTGTAAATATAGAACATGTCGCCTACATGGTACATAATCCAACAGTGGGGTTTAAATTATAAGCATGGTGGGTGATGGTGTTCCCCAACACACACACACACACACACACACACACACACACACACACACACACACACACACACACACACACACACACACACACACTCACGCACACACACACACACACAACAAAAAAAACACACACTCACGCTCTGTAGTGTGGCACCTCCTGTCAGGTCTCCTAGATGTGACGGTGAAACTGATGGTGATATATAGCAGACACAGAATGGCTGCCTGTGATGGATGCAGTACACACACTCTTTTAATATATCAAACACACACACACACACGAACACGCACACGTACACGCACACACACACACACACACACACACACACACACACACACACACACACACACACACACACACACACACACACAGTTTTAATTCATCATAGCTGACTGACCCACATGTATTCTTACTAAAAGCACAGTGTGAGAGAAAGCAGCAGAGGGGGAGGACACATGAACAGAGGAGGAAAGGAAGACAGGAGGAGACAGCAGAGGAGTGGAGCAGGAAGATGGTGAGTAATGTTAAAGAGAATTAGTCCATTAGTGAGAGTATTTTGATTGATAAAAACACCTTAGCATTATTACTGATTACATATTATATTTCAAACTTCTTGAGCTTGTGTTACGAGCCAGGAACGAGCTGCTACCAAGCTAGCAGCAGGGCTCTCAAGTGTCACGCATTAAGCGTGACTGTCACTCATTTTGGTCTTAAGTCCGCCCTGCCGCCACAGATTGTATTTCTCACGCTGAAAAAAAACTCTCGGCTATTTAATGTGCCGCAACGCGCAAACATGACTTGGTTGCGCTGCCCTCACTATGGAGGAATCAAGCATGTCCCCCCGAGTCCCCTGAAGGTCTGACGTGAGGAGCCACTCATCAGCCAATCAAAAAAAAAAAAAAAAGAAATGGGCTACACGAATAGCCAATCAGAAAAACTTATCTTTTGTATCTGTTGTACCTTTTGTATCTGGGTAAGATGTAATGACAGGTGGGACTGAAGCTGTACAGTGGCGCGTATTTGTCGCCGTCGTCCGTCCTTGTGTTCGTTCATAACTTTAAAATCACATGATGATGTATTTTAACAATTATGATGCTTGACCACGTCATAATAAAATGCTTTGTAGTGTATTAGTCCTCATAACTAGTTATACAGCGCTATGAGCAGAACGTTATGTTTTTAATATGTCGTTGAAAGTGTTGCTGATCTTTCTTTGTGATGAGCTGTGTGTCTGATTTTTTGTTGTATTTGTTAATACAGCAAACTAACTTAATAACCTGTGACGTGTGCATTGTGCTCTCCTCTCCCTCCCGGAGAAAGCAACCGTGTGACAACACAACAGGAGAAAACACACTTTGATGAATCATGCATTTCCACAGAAATGAAGCAACAATAGCAACACTCCTCCCTGTCAGCAAAATTGTGCCATTAACAAATTTGTTTATCTCTCCATCGATCTGCAAGAAATGATTCCCCCTCTGCCTCCATCCTTCTTCTGCTGCCTCTCGCCTCTCCCTCTGCAGACAGTGTACAGATTACATCTGTGCTCTCATTACACAGCTTTATTTTCCATTGCCGAGCTGAAATTGTGTCTCGCTGTTTGCCATCATTCGGCTTTATTACCGCAGCAGCCAGAGAGTCAACACGCTGCTCCGTCTGATCCTCTGCTCCGCTGCTTGTTAGACTGTCATGTTACAGAAGCTTGTTGACTTGGGAAATTCCTGGCAGCCATCAAAGATATTAAATATCAAAATATTGCAAGTAGAGCTTGAAATTAACACTAACCAGCAGCCCGTGGTAATCGTTTTATAAGTCTTTAAGGATTTCATGTCTGTCAGTTGCAGCTGCTTCAGCAGACAAAAACCCTCATCCGTGCTGCTATTTTGTGTGCTATATATAAGTAACAGAACAAGTCAACTAACCCGTGGAGTTTTGAATCTGCAGAGACTTCCTGATCAGAAGAAAAGGCCTGGTCATGCATCTCATAGTTCTGCAGCCTGCTTTTCTTTTCTCGTGTCTATTTCAGATGTTCTGCTCTATATACGGGTTTTCTATCCCACTTTCCTAATCCAACTTTAAATCCATCACCCCACTAACATCAACTCATTCAATGACTAAAGCCCACTCTGGGCCGGTGCTGGGATTTACACAGCTATATGAGCAAATTAACTTCATAAAGAAGTGAAACAATAAAAAACCTCAAGGCAGTTTGACACTAGAAGGCTTTTTTTCTCATCCCTCTGGCGAGGCAGGAAAAGGTGTGGACGTATGCCACTTAACATCGCTGCCAGGAAGGAAGTCAATCAGAGACCAGTAAGCAGCTCTCACAAGTGATTGTGTTTCACTGGAGTTACACCCCATATGATTACATGCAGGCACGTGCACATTTTGGGGGGCAGGTGCTCAACCAAAAAAAAAGGGCACCCATCACCAAAATTATTTATAAAATTAAAAATAATAATAAATAAAAACACAGTATGATATTTTAAACTTACAGTTTTTTTGTTAACAAACAAAAAGACAAAACAAGGCCATATTGGATAACCAAATGCAATCAAAACAAAATGCCATAATAAAACACCAAAGGTTAGTCGAGGTTAGTAAGTAGTAATTACAAGTGTTGTTTTTTCTTGTTTACTCTTTTCACCCTCTGCAATGACTCATACAAGATTGATCGTTGTAAAACTGAAACATACTGTAACGGATTCAGTGACATGTAATGCTAACTTGTTATGTTTAAAGTGTTATTGTGTTTACAGAATTAGTTGTTCGAGCTTAGATGACTGGTTATTATAATTACTGGGTTTAGGAAGTCAGTGAATGTTGCATGAGCTGTGTAGCTGTGAAGCTTGTCAGTTATCCCAGCTATCTATAAGGTGCCTGTGATTGGCAGAGCTAGTGAGTGGGAGGTTATTTGTGTGTGTGTGTTGCGGGCTGGGGGGGGAGAGAGTCTATGATCCGGAGCAGACGTGAAGTGTGTTGCGAAGTTTTCACAGTGGTTACTGTTGTTTTGGCGTAGACTACTGCTGACAGTAGCCTGTTCTATGGTTCTCTAATAACTCACACAATAAGCAAGACAACGTCTCGCAGCTTTCCTGACGCAGGGTCGCTACAATACTTTCGAAATTGTCTAAACGGCATTCATACAACAACACAAAGAAGATGCCTGCCTGTATACCTCTCCTTCTCTCTTTTCATCAAAACGTCAGGAAACAGCTGGACAAGGCTTTGAAATCACGGATTTCGTGAGTTTTTTGTTTGTTTATTTTTTTAGAAAACGCCGGACCACTTGCGACGTAATGTTTTTTTAGCGGTGCTGATGTTGTGGTTATTTTAACACCAAACACCGTCATTACCTGTTATATTACATGCTGCGGGTCAGAGAAGAAGTAGCTCAGCGCTCAGCACTGCATGAGCACTATGTGGAAGAGGAGGAGGGAGGGGCGCGGCGGGGTTTGTGAGCGCCGCGGAGCATGTCGGGGCGGAAGTCTCACAAGAACTCAAATAAACGTCCAAGCAGATATCAAAATACATTTGGGTGAATTTTTTATTCTTAAATACCGATGAATGAAGAAAAAATGGAGCTCCAGCAGAAAGAGCACTTTTCTCATCGTCTCATCCAGGGCAAAAGGGCAGGTGCTTGAGCACCACTAGGGGTCTATCTGTGCACGTGCTTGATTACATGTGACTGATTTATTAAGAACTACAGTGCACACACATAGCCAACATTCTTTTTCATGTCCAGGTCTCCGGACCACGAGCATGTAGTCACATTTCCTGTTTCTGGAGACTGAGACGCCATTTTATAACTGGGTGTTTCAGTGAGACTAGTGGCTCCGTACCCGTGAAAAACCAACAATTTGTCTGTGTGCATGCTTAGAAAGTAAGTGGGACTTGTGTGAGTACAACTGAAGGTCTGTCAAAAGCAATCCCAAAACAATAATAGCCATGACTTTGGATAGTCGTAATTGTGTAATGCCTCAGGACATAGCACAGCCGAGAGAGCAAAAGAGACAGAGGGGGGGTGAATGTGTCTGTGACTGTCTGTGTGTGTGCGTGTGTGTGTGTGTGTGTCTGTGTGTGAGAGAGAGAGAGAGAGAGAGAGAGAGAGAGAGAGAGAGAGAGAGAGAGAGAGAGAGAGAGAGAGAGAGAGAGAGAGAGAGACTGGTGTCATTAGGGATGCAGCTATCTCCACATTCTCATGGACACACTCATTTCTGCTGAAAGAATGTCACAATTGACCCTAGGACAAGCATCCTTTCATACGACAAGCGGGACAGAGCTTTAACTCGTTCAGCGAGCATCACGAGAGACGGATAACTCCTGTTACACCTTTTCAAGTTACAACGTGCTTTACAATAAAACACGATCAAGGTCATTTAGTAGTTACAACAAATACTACTAGAGAAGAAAAAGCCTCAGGATGAAAGACAGTCTGGAGAGGAGATTCAAAAGAAACTCATCAGCCAACATGAGGGCACCTTCATGAGAGGATCCAATAAGACTGAATAGCACAATTAATCATGTTTTAACAAGCACAATTTCCTTCAAAATAAAACATCACACATTTGTCATTATGGGCACATCTGTCGGAGATCTGCGCTCAAGAGTTATTCATATTAAAATCATTTTGAACTGTTTAATTGCAGCTTTTTGTGGAAAAACCATATCAGACACAAATTATGAATCAAAGCAAAGAGTTTTCATATGTCCAGAGGGGATCTTTGATTATCAATTAATCCGTCAGTTATTTTTTTTTTATATTTTGTTTTTCATCTCCAAAGCCTAAAATAATTAAACCGTTTCATCCGAGAGGATCACAGACATAATTTCTAAAGTAATAAAACAAAACAAATCAGGAACATTTTCCTTCTTTAAAAAGCAGACGTCTGCAAGTGATTGACATGTTTGTGATATATGTATATATATATATATATATATATATATATATATATATATATATATATATATATATATATATATATATATATAAATATATATATATGTATAGATGTATATATATATATATATATATATATATATATATATATATATATATATATCTATATATCTATATATATAGATATCTATATCTATCTATCCATCTATATATATATATATATATATATATATATATATATATATATATATATATATATATATATATATATATATATATATATATTATATTGAACTTTTTTTAGAGGTTGACAATCTGGCATCTGTTTTAAAGATGTGGCATGTGGCATGGTTTGCATACTATTTGCGGCAACCTATTACTGATTTACTGTTTTTGCTGAAATCATTCAAGCAGAACAAAGCATCCACGAGAA
>NW_027176031.1:2257500-2380000 GCF_023055335.1 Clinocottus analis | reverse complement strand
AAGTCAAAAGGTGTCAGGGTGTTTGTCGAAACGTATGTGAGGGTGTGTGTATGTGTGTGTAGAGCAGGCCAGTGTGCATGTGTGTGTGTGTGTGTGTGTGTGTATCCTAAAGGCAACACTTCCAACTGCAGCTCAAGTATCTCTATGTTGCTATAGCAGCTCGCCAAGCCTCATTTAGACAAACTTGCTCTCCAAACAGAGGATGAATAATTCTCTTTGAGCCTCCCCTCTTCTCCTCCTTCTCCTCTTTCCTCCCCACAAGAGCACTGGAGTTGTTGATTTTTTTTGCTAAAGAATGAGACAATTTTTGTAGTATGGAAGCAGCAGCCTTGAGATGCTCTTCCTCCAGGCTGAGATGGATTTATGATGTGCTGTCAACGTGCAGGGGGAGAATGAGAAAGCATAGTAAACATGTTTTCCTCCTTCCTACCATAATTTGAGGGGAGGAGGGTAGAAAAAGGGAACACAGCTGGATGCTTTTTGATAATCCTTCTCATTGAAAATCAAAACGAGAAAACAAGAGCACCGCCAGGTCAAAGACAGTTCCTGCAGTGATTTAAAACGTTAAAAGGTGTTAAAAAGAGGACTCAGCGCAGCATGTGTATGTACTGACTGGTTGGTTGATTTGTACTTTAATAAGGTTATCTCTACGGAAGTCAAGAGAAAAACACATTTGAAATACAATGAAAAAAGTGACTCATTCTTTCATTATGAGTCTTACATTTGCTATAATCACATTTGATGGATTGAGAGAAGTGTCCGTTATCTTACGCTTCATAACCCATCTCAAGCCAGTGGGTGTATCTATGAGAAGCATCATGGCTGTTTTCCTCAGCTCATGACACATCAGTGAGGTACCATGGCAGTGCAGTAAAAAGATCATGAAATATGATACTGAAGGAGGCTGACAGCCCTGTCATCAGGGAGGAGCAGCCGGAGATGGACCTTCATCCAGCAGCTGTAGCCACAGCAGTTCAGCCAGCGCAAAGCCCGGTGCTGGGGACCCAGCAGGCCGTGGCCAGCAGTGGTAATGGCTCTGACCTGCAACAGAGAGTTTACTAATCCGACGGTGAGGCGGGGTGGCCCGGGATCACACCCCCGGTGCTGGAGTCTGCACTGACTGAATTCAAGTTGCTTGGTTTGGATTTAATCCGATAAATAAAACCTACACATGACCCTGGATGCACGTGGACCATGTGGACTATGGCCTCGTGCAGTCGTGCTGCAGAGAGGAATGCACATACATATCACATCCAGCAAAAAGGTCTTGAGACCTTCACATAGAAATCAGTCAACCGGCTGTTATACAAGTTTGTTTTAAAAATAAGTTTGTTTTAAAAATAAATTTCAATCAATTCACTTCGCAAATTAGTACTACATAGTACTGTTGTTGTAAATACATACTTTATCATCCGATCCTATCCAGATATTCATATTGACGGGATGTGTCATCAGACTCATTCACATTCTCCGCTCCCATCGAACATGTACAAGGTACTGCGGTCCTATCTGTAACCTTCAACTCCCACTGACCTTGAATTAACCTCATACAGCTTGACAGTTACTAAATATTATTCTAGTCAGAGAAATTATTATGTTTGCCACGTTATCCCAGAGTTATCATTAACCAAAAGCAACCAAAAGAGAGAACAATTACATTGGTAATTGTGTCTGTATGAAAGTAAATTTGCCAATAAGTTAATGAGCTTTTTCTAGCAGAGTTTCCCTGTTTGTTTCTCCTGAAGCATGTGACCTGAGGCATGTCAGTCTCCCCAAGAAAACTCATTTACATTGGAACCGAGTGGCATTATCTCACTTCAATACGTTATTTCTGTCCCCACTTATCATAATAAAAGCTGGATTTGAAGTCACTAAATGCAGACTAAACTACTTATAAAAGCGACACTTTTCCCAGCCCGCCTCTCCTTCTCTCTGTAGTGCACACTACAACCAGCCTGAAAAAAAAGTAAAATGAGGAGAAAAACGCCACTCCACCATCCCATGATTTGCCCAGAATGCTGGTTCCCATAGCAACGAGGGTGATGATAAATTAGCCCGCTGGCGCTAAGGATTCCGCTCACACACCCGTTCTGCCTGACTCACACTTTCTTTTTTGCCCTTCTTTCTCCATTTTCCCTTCTCTCTATTCAGGGGCCGTGCTATGCTTGATTGTTTACCCAAAAATAAGACTGGTATGGAGGAGAAGTGAACAAAAATGCATGATCCAAAATGAATGAAATGCATCACACATTTAGCTTGTGTTGGGTGTTCCAACATGCAGCACATTAGCCCATTCAGCTGTGGCATGTGGTAACACATCATTCCAACAACAGTGAGGACATGTGGGTCACTGCAAGACTCACAGATTCAGATTGGGATTCAAAGGTCTCTGCATGGCCAGCGTCCTCCTGCTCATCAAATTAACTCTGTTTCTACAAAGCAGAATTTTGGAGAACAGAAGCTCCACAGGAGCAGCTCCACACGAGACACCCTCCAGCTAATTTAATTAAGGCTTTGTGTCCACAGGGCTTTCCCGATATTAGTCAATCAAAAGAACAATAAGGTGATTGTTGTTGCTATTGTTTTGTACTCACACACACACACACACACACACACACACACACACACACACACACACACACACACACACACACACACACACACACACGCATACGCACACACACACACGTACAGGAACACACACACACACACAAATACACACACACTTGAGCACACACACACACACACACACATCACATACACACGCACACACACAAACATACACTCACGAGCGCACACCGACACACACACACACACACCCACACACACACACACACACACACACACACACACACACACACACGCACACACCCACACACACACCCACACCCCCACACACACACACACACGCACACACACCCACACACACACACACACACACACCCACACACACCCACACCCCCCCCCCCCCCCACACACACACACGCACACACCCACACACACACACACACACACACACACACACACACACACACACACACCAATGCCGTGACCCCTTCAGGCCCCGACAGGTTGAAGACCCTCTTTGAGTCCATGTCTGCTATAACTGGTCTCATGCTGGTTTACGTCATCCGGAGGGCTAAAAACACTCTCAGACACAGAAGAAGCAGTAAACTTGAATGCTTGCTGTACACAAACAAATGAATAACACTGAGGAAACACATATTTCATTCATTCATTAATAGTATAAAAGTATATTCTCCTTATATATTATATGAAGAGATAAGTTGAATAAAAGAGTATTTCACAACTCGCTGGCATTTGCTTTGAAAGAAAAGTGGAGGGCTTACCTCCATAAATAATACATACTGTAGGAACAAAGTCCGCCATCAACCTTCATCAAGATCAACATCATCATCATTAAAGTAATCGCTCTTTCTGCCCTGTACCTGTTGTGGAGGCCCCCCATATGGTGGAAACGCCAGCGGGTCAGGGTTCATTACATCATCTGGCGCGTCTGGATGACTTCAACAACACAACCAGTACTTTCTATACTCAGGTTGAACATGTCAACCCGTGTGAACGCATGTTTCCATCGATCCAGGTCTTTGCATTATGTCTGAATGACATCCCATCTGAGACACCTCAACGGGTAGTGGTCAATATGAGTATGAGTGATAACCAACAATGTGGAACGAACAGTTTGGGTTTTGTGGATGCCTTTTATGTCCAAGATATCAAAAGAGTGTGGTTTGTTTTTCACTGTGTGAGCTATATCACTACAGAATATTATTATTGATTATTCATAGCAAACTGGAAGCCAAATCATATTGTCAGCAACTATTATCACTTATGTCCCTTTTATTTCTAATTGTACTGGTCTTCAAAGTATGTTGAGTAAGTCAGACTGCGGATATGAGATAATATGCAGAACACTAGCCATCTACGACCATGTCATCATATACAGTGCAATAACACAACTAACCTGCCTGTGACACACTTGTACACACTTTTGCTCCTGATGTCCTGTGAGAAGCTCTGTGATGAACACGAAACACAGAAGAGATTTCTCAGATCTGTGGATGGACTCAAGCGATCGCTCAGCTTGTTTATTTTTCGCGGCTTCCAAGTATATTGAAGAGCCTGAAGAAACATCAATTGTAAAACAAGCAGAAACAAATCAAATTAAGTGTGTGTGTTTTTTATGGACTTTATTCGTTTATTTGTGTCTTTTATTGCCAGAGCTGCGGAGCTTTATCTGCGTACCATTTCTCAGGGAGCTGGATTGAAGACGGAATGGGATTTTTACATTATTTAACAGGTTTTATATATTCATATTTCAAATGTGTTTCATGTGATATATTGTACGGATACCACATTCTACAGAATAAATGCAAATCCAGTGACAAGAGAGCACCAGGACAACCAGCCCTCTGGAACAATCCATTCTCTGCATGCAGCTTTTGTGTTTTTGGTTCCCCCTGTTGGTTGACGACACAAACAATGCAGTTAATGGATGTTCTAATCATTAAATAAATGAAAGGTAGTGTTATCAAGAAGCTTAAAACAGTGGGGAATGCAACAAGGCACATATTGATGTTACTGGAGATTCATTTACAGAGTAAATAGCTGGATACGTGACCTGAATCTTTAACAATTCCACCTTCCACTTCATGACTGCTCATTACAGGTTTGACTTCAGATCCTGGCGCGGGCCAATCAGTGAACACTTGATGGAGTTCATGACTCCAGTCTAAATAAGAGCAGAACACATAGACACAATGAGGAGGAGTCCAGTGTGTCCGGCCCGGTACCTAGCGGTGTTCTGCTGGCTGCTGCCTCTCTCCTGGCAGCAGATACCGGCAGTGTGCTCCGCTTCCTCCGTCACCTCGGGGTCATCGTTTGACTGCTGTGTTCAAGATGCTTACAGCGTGTCAGAGCATCACCTCAATTAGCATATAAAGTATGAGGGAGATCTCTCGGTGTTTTCTCACTCATCTGCCTCTCTCCTAATGTTTCTCCTCTGCCGTCTCTCTCTGGGTCTGTGCCACCATCTTTTATAGGCTATGAGCTTGCGCCATCCACTGCACACAGGCCGTGTGTGTGTGTGTGTGTGTGTGTGTGTGTGTGTGTGTGTGTGTGTGTGTGAGTGTGAGACACAGGGAACAAGAGAGAGACTAATGGTACTATGGTTTGGGGAAGAGGAGATACCAAATCAGAGGATGGAATTGAACAGGTGATAAAGAAGCATGTATTTTAAAATGATAACGAGTCCAAAACTTAAAGAGTTTTAATTTGAACAGCATAATACATTTACAAAATGACCTCAAAAGATATGAAAGTAAATACACAAGCTATATCATAAATGATTAACACTCTTAGTCATTGTAGAATTTATTTTTTATTTTCTTCCTAGCTCGTTGTGCATTCTGCACCAAAGTGCTACTTTGCATGGAACAAGAACACAACTACAAAATAAAAGGAGCTAGCATGTGCTAATGGTGCAAAGCAGAGAAGTTCAGTTCACTCCTGATGATTAAAACGACGTAAGACTAAATTAAGTGAATCATGACATGAACTAGAGAATAAAATATGTTTTCATTTCCAAAGTATATCCCCAACAGTAGACTACAGTTAATTTCTCTATTTCTGTAAACATTCCAGTTAAAAAAATGCAAAGAGACAAACATACTAAAAGATTACTTCATGTGAAAGTGCAAAAAAAAAATTAGGTTGTAAAATATAATGTATTGCAACAATGTGAATTATAACACAAATGATCCTAGCAACATCCAAAACGGTGAAGTATTCTGTCACTTAACTGTATTATAAAATGCTTCATAATGTGTCATAATTACAGCTGTAAGGCATGGTGAATATGTTTGTGTGCTAATAACTATAAGTGTGGTGTTATAAGCAGATTAAATTGCATTATGTTTATAATGCATTATAGGTATTCTGACCTCCATCACAGAAAGTGATACCACAAAAAAAAAAAAAACACCTTGTAGCAAAGCACAGGACAAAGGAGGCCGGAGTTGGCACCGCCTCACTCCCACTATAAATGCACATCATAAGAGAAAACAATGTGTATTAATCCACTGCATGGCCGAAATAAATGTAATGTTCAAGTAACTTTTGCTAAAAAATAAAGATAATATTTGTTTAAATAAAATAATTTAATGGTTTAGATGTATAATAGATTTGTGTCGAGCAGAAGGGATGAATGGGCTGTTGGCTGAGTGCCACAGACGGGGGAGAAGCAGTTTGGTGCCTTGCTTCAGGTTATCCGTCTGGTTCACCTTTACTCGGCCTGCATGTCATCCAGCTCTTCACATCAATGAGCTGGCAGTCGTCTGCTGCTCTACGCCATTACACTCCCTGCTCTCCTGTTTTGCTATTGTTACAGTTGAGCAGAAATGGCATGAGTAAAACTAAGTGGGTTCATATTTGGGGCATAATTTGTGAATGATGTCGCTTTCTCCTTGTTTTATTGAAAACAGTAGCAGGTGCGAATCGAGCCGACATCTGCCAAGGTTATCAATTTCATAATAGTTATTAGTCCCCGAACTCCTCTACTGGGCCTTTCAATCAACGCAGAGTCCATTACACTGATGTCTGGCCCGTCAGCGCACACACACACACACACACACACACACACACACACACACACACACACACACACACACACACACACACACACACACACACACACACACTGATGTCTGCTTCCAGCAACTGGTGTCTGCTGCCACATTAAGTGGCGCACCATAAAGCCTAAATCTGCCCATTCATTCTCTACTCCTTCTGCACGACAACAACGATAACCACGGCCATTTTAAATGCACAATTACAGAGAAGTGCTTTCGGGCAGACAGGCTGATGGCACGTTACCGCACACACTCGCTCAAGCGTTTGCATGTTCAATTTGACGAGTAATCGGAGAGTCTCTTGACCGTGAGTGCATGTTTGTCTTTGTGTGAGTGTATTTGTGTGTGTGTGTGTGTGTGTGTGTGTGTGTGTGTGTGTGTTATGCAAGTCAAAGACTGATGCAAGCTTCACTCAGTTCTTTAAAATCCTTCATTCTCTGTTTTTGAGAGGAAGTTATGAATATAATTTGGCACTCTGCTTCTACAGAACGGCTGCTTATTTGTAGTCGTCTGCATTTCTAGTTTATGAACACATTAAAAAAAGGCCTGAAATATAAGACTTTCTATTGATTATCAATTCTCTAGGCATTATCTGATGATAATATTTGGTGAAATTAGGGTAAATAAATAGACGTAGAAGTAATATAACAAACATGTTCGATCTTCTGTAGCTTATTGAAAGTGGGTGTGTCTTAATAAAGGTGGGCGTGTCTCTCTGCTCCGATCTCTGTATTTTTCTACAGGTACGTATTTAGGTGATTTTCACCCAACGTTATAGTGATAGTGTGTATTTTAACATTGAAGGGAGACTTTTCCTTTACAGGCACAAGACATATGTGTCCCAGGAACATGTGGACCAAATAGCAATTTCATAGCTCCTTTATTTATATTTTTTTTATCATTTTTTATTGAGGATTCCCTAATTTTTCACCCGATTTTGAGTCTTTTTTCTGTGTCTCCTGGTGACACCTGTTTTTCGTTTTATGAGAAGTTCTATAAAATAAAAGAAGAGTACTTCAACTTGCCTTGTATTGTTGTATTTGAATATATTCCGATGAGAAGTATATTTTATCATTCACCCGACGTTAGTGATAGCGTGACTATTTTTAACGTTAGTGTTTTAGGGTTTAAGTGTCTCTGTATAGAGCTCACGCTGAGATCAGGGTCCAAAAACGTTAAAAGCACTTTCACCAAAATCGGTCCTGGTTCTCGGAGTGACGAACATAATTTCTCCGCATGACTGAAGGTTTGAGCGGCTGAGAGTTTGAAGGCAGTTTGTGGAAAATGGCGTCAGACAGAAAAATGCTCCGTTCTACAGTTCAAAAGAGAACCAACTGACTTTATCACACAAGCTGCAGTGATACAGAAACCCACATCTGAGACTTGCTTGTAAAATATTATGATTGTCAATTGCTAATGAAAGTCTCTCTTTTTTGTTTTTCTTAAAACAAAAAGAAAAACAGCATTTATTGCTTTAATAGAAACTTCTCTATAAGTTGATGAGTAAGCCATTTAATTCAAAAGAACGATTTACACGGATATAATATAATAGTATAATGGAAGATTTTCACTGTTGATCTGCTAAGGAGAAATGGAGTCTTTGAATCAAAATTGTCTTCCGTCCGTTTATTCTTGCAAGAAGGAAAAGTATGCAACAGCCACTCAGAGCAGCCATTGCGACCCTACTTTATACGCAATGAAGGTCACGCCTCCAAGCCACGGTGAAACAAAGAAAAACACTGAGTCCTAGCCTATGTTTAACCTTTTGTCCCTTGATCCTTGAGAACAAAGAAGCCACAAGTTCCATTTCCCTGAGAAATCACTTCATATACGTACAGAAGGAAAAAAGGCCTTTGATCTACTTCTCCCTATCACCATCTGCTTCCAACATCTCTGAGAAACATTACATCAGTTTAGACTCTATCTTTACATAC
Source organism: Clinocottus analis (assembly GCF_023055335.1). Classification (NCBI taxonomy): domain Eukaryota; kingdom Metazoa; phylum Chordata; class Actinopteri; order Perciformes; family Cottidae; genus Clinocottus; species Clinocottus analis. The sequence goes on along the minus strand of NW_027176031.1, from coordinate 2,371,416 downwards.
CATTACAATACTATATTTTACCAATACAATAGCTATTTATAAGACTGGCCTAAAAGCCTTTTTATTTAGGAAGTTATTGTTACCTTGTGTTCATTCATTGTCAGCTATTATTTATTTGTTATTATGGGTTGCTTTAACTAAGGTTTTACTATATTTTACTGGCTCTGTGGCACTCTGTGATTCTTATGAAGGAAAAGTGCATTGCAAAAATAAAATGCATTATTATTATTATTATTATTATTATTATTATTTCTGTTCAAAATAATGCATCGTACTCCACTAACTTGGTAAACAATCTTTAAAAGTAACAAAATTAAGTGTAACCTTTTTATTGTGATAATTGAATACAGTCACCCTATTGTCATAATACCGATGAAGCTATGAATCAGTACAGCACCTAGTTTTTAAACTTGCTGTATAAATAATACAAATAATAATAATAACACAAATAATAATAATAAATAATAATAATATAATGATATAATATAATAATAATAAACCGTGTCAGTATCGAACATGCTCTGGTGTTGTTTTTCCTTCTCTTTCCTCCTCGGCTGCTGCATCTTAAAAAGTGCTTAACCATCCATCTGTCCCTCCATCCAGCCGTGTGTTGAGCATGGCACTCATCCAGAATGCCCAGTAGGAGCTCAGCGAGGCAGAAAACCAAGTGGTAGCAGACCAGTTACTCTCAAACGTTAGAGTGTTCAGGGGAAGAAGTCACCCAGAGGGCCGAGGAGGACCCGAGCGTGTTGATGCTGCCGAGAAGAGAAGATGCTCTTGGTGCAGACATGTGGAGATGAACTCAGTCTGCTCTCACACTCACACACACACACAGCCTATTGCTCCTGTGAGATTGCACTACAGTGTTTAAAGCATACATTCAGATTAGAAGAAGTAAATATGAAAACATATGCTGTGGTGTAGTTGTAACTGGAATTTGAAAAGTGTCTGAAAAGAAAGAAAAACAAAAGAGAAAAAGCAGGCCACAAAAAGGCTCGAACAATTATTATTTTTTAAATACTTTATTAAATTGTTTCTTTTGCTGCTATTGCAAAAATGTTTTCATGGAATACCTGAAGTCAGTGGAAATGAATGGACCAACGAATCAACACAGTTAATTTCGCTACATTGAGAATCATCTTGTGTGCGTTGATATTTTGGCCTGTAGGTGGCACTAGAGAGCTAACCATGAATCATTTACTGACATTTTAAATGTTAATTCTACAAGCATTTGCACGGAAAATGTTAGAAATACTAGCAACAAGCGAGAGAAAACGTTAGCTAGTTAGTGATGCTAGCGGAAAGGTCAGGGGGTCACGTTTGTTTACCAAATATTATAGCAATCTGCCAAATAACATATGTTTTCTGGTTCAAACAGCCAAATGGATAGATTGAATGCTCGACTGACATTGTTCCCCCACAAAATGTTACAAAGTTGTGTTAGATTGTCAGCAAAGCATCACTTTTTCAACGTGGTTCTTCCCTTTGCCATCAGTCCGATACCATGTGATGCATATTTCGACTGCGGCGTTTCATCATCTCTGAGGAAATGGATTGGAAAACTCCTTGACACAGAAACTTGTGACACTAAATATAATGATTGACATTTCAAGCTTGACAATTTGCTCTGGTATCGTAGATGTTGATTTTGTTGCTCCCTGACACCTGAAGCTTAAACCATTCTCGGCACGCATTGCACCAGAGGAGGCGTTTAGTTTGCCATCAATGCGCTCCTGCTGTGTCTCCTGCCGAGTTCAGGACCGTGGGTGATGCTGGAGGAGGTGTTTATAAACTGTTAGCTCCTCCTGGATGGGTTTGGCCCTGGGGCCTCACCACATAGCGACTACAGAGAACAGGGCCGGAGGATACGGAGAGAGCTGGGCAGCTGGAGAGTCAGGAGAACCAATGGTATTTGATCATTATCACCAGTGTTTTTATTATTAACAACAGCACTGAGGTAACACTTTGGGGGCAATAGTAATAATGATTAATAAACAATACATGGTGTATTTTGAGGAATGGCTCTGAAGCGAGCAAAAGCAATAAAAGTAGAGCACACACTGCATCATCATTTGCATAAAACAGCAATTAGCTTAACTGAATGCCGCGGCTAACGCATCGCAGCATTCTCTTCCTGTTCAGTCAGTGCGTCAGTGTTTCAGTACGAAGAGAAACAGCTAATATTGTTCCTGCATGAGCATGCTTTTTGATTACATTTCTGATCTGCAATGTACGGCTGGCTGCCATCTCACTACCGGAGGTGGGGTTCATCTTGTTATTAGAGACAAGACAAGACACGAGGAGGACAAACAGCCGCCTCGGCCCATCAAATATGAATACAAAAATATCCTAAAGCATGCAAGATAGATTTCGTGAGCGGTCACCACAAGCATGAAGTAATAATGAGGAGCACAAGCTCAGACGAGTGCAGACAGGGAGAGGATTAGGAGGACGTTGTGACGCCATTCAAGGCCACATACAATTCTGTTGATTTACTAAAGCTGCCAACACTACATCATCTACATATAGTTCACAGTGTAGTGGTCACTACAGTAGAGAGCTCATCAAAGACCCTTTTCTTCTATATATTCATGGGTTCAATGGCATAGTGGACTTTAGACCAGCATCTCATTGGCTCCCTCCCCCCTATCTCCCCACACATGTTACTTTGACTGACCCCTGACCTGTTAACTGTTACTCAACAGCCCTAACTGCCTCATATCATGTTCCTCTGTCCATTTCTGTAATCTGGCTGGGGGTTCCGGCAGGAGGAGAGGGCACTATCTAATGGCTGACATATTATTATTATTGTTATTATTATTATTATTATTATTATTATTATTATTATTATTATTATAAGATCTCCAAAAATAGGGTGAAATATCTTTTTTCCTCACCAAAATAAAAAGTCATGCCATGAAGGGCATATGGTGGGTTGAGTTGAGGTAAAAAACAATTCATCATTTGTCCACTTTACAGCAAGCATCACTGGCTGGAGTTCACCTGCAATTAATACTATTACTGTGACTTCCTGAACATACTTCATCTGCACCATCTGCAGAAACGGGGCCTAACACGGCCCAATTTTAGCATTGTTTCCACTTGGCAACCTCTATTTCTTCTACTCTGAGTGCTGGTGAATTCCAGCCATGCATGAAGAGTAGCCTGTAACGCAGTTTCTGACGAGCCATGCAGTCTGTAGTTTATTTTCTACTACCACCATAACCCTTCACAATACTGAAAACAGTAATCACATTATGGTAATGCCCTACTTCCCATCACTACATGACCAGCTGGTGTTCATACAACACAAATGTGTGCCATTTAAAGTAGCACAACGTCTCTGTAGACCTGATGAATGCAACTAATGCCCAGATCTATCTTTCTTCTAGCTCTGTGTGTGTGTGTGCGTGTGTGTGTGTGTGTGTGTGTGTGTGTTCTTCTCCTCGATATTGATTTAGCAGATTCTGCACCACAGGTATTCCTGCACTCACTGGTCAAGGTGAAACAGCCTTCTGAAGCAGCACTTACAGAGCATCAAGGAGCAGTGAAACTCTCCACTGACACCGTGACAAATGAAATTGTTTTAGGTGCGTTAGCAGCTCCTTAAGCCCGGTGAGGCAGCTTTCACTGCAGCTGTTACAGACCGGTAGCCTCCAAGCTGCTGAGCAGAAACACAGACTCGCCTCCGTCTTATTGACAGGGGACAGGACGCAAACTGAATTTTAATAAAAGGGCAATATCAAACAGGTAAAAGCCATACTTCTCAAAGAAGAGAGAGAGAGAGAGAGAGAGAGAGAGAGAGCGAGAGAGAGAGAGAGAGAGAGAGAGAGAGAGAATCCCCAGACAGACAAACAATAACAAAGAGATAAAAAGAATGGATAACACAATCTATAATAAGTAGCCAGAGGAGCAAACAGTGTGAACGTCTGTAAACCAAACCAATGTGATTTCTTACTGTGTTGTCCATAATAACTTTGTGAGAAACCACAGAAAATATCCATAACACATACCTCAGACATGCCACACCAACCAATCAGCTGCAAACCCTGTGTGTCTGTGTGTGTGTGTGTGTGTGTGTGTGTGTGTGTGTGTGTGTGTGTGTGTGTGTGTGTGTGTGTGTGTGTGTGTGTGTGTGTGTGTGTGTGTGTAAAAGAGCATATTGATGGTTTGAATCTAATCTCATCCCACTCTCTCTCTCTCTTTAAGTCAATCCCCTTGTCTCTCCCTCACGAGACCTCCGCCCTTATTCCCCTGCCCTGCTGAGCCCATAGCAGACATTAATAATTCAACCCTCAGTCATTATTTCAAATATTTGAAAAGGAAATTGACTTTTTGACAGCATTCAAAAAGAAGGGGAAAAAACCCAGACACTTTGGCCAGCAAAGAGAAAAAGCCAATCACCTTGTCAAATCTGCACTTCCCACCTCTTTTCTCTAGTTTTAATAATAACCTACAGCTGTACGGCATCGTGAATGCAACATCACCACCATACTATATTCTTAGTTGCTGTGTGCTGTTATTGTTTGCTGCTATAACCGCTCTGTTTCCTCGAGGGGATCATGACAGTTTAATCTAATCTCATTTCACTAAATCTAATCGGTCTAATTCCTTGTCTTCTCAATGCATTAACCCTTTTTTTTCCACCGATACGTTGCACAGCTGACTGCAAGATGTCAGTTGAGTATACAGTGAAAATGTGTGAAAAGGAATCCCTCTGAATGCTCCATACTGCTGCCCTCTGTTTCGCATCTCCATCCACATTCATCTTTTTCTCGCTCTGAAGACAAAAGAGCAATATTTATTACTCCGACTCCTCTCACAGAGCTCTGCTGTATAAAACTCGTTAACCTTTCATTGTTTAATTATTATTGATTTGACAAGCTGTTTCAGCTGTCAGAATGCACTGGTAGCAGCGGCGGCAGCAACTCTACACGCTATTAGCATTGTTAAGCATGCGAGCACGGACTAGGTCTGCAGGATCATTCTGAGAGAGGAGAGAGATGGAGAGAGAGCAAGGGAAGAGTGTCATGTGGAAAAGATGTTGGAATTAAAGCCTGCATGCCACTCATTATGCTAACAACAGGAAATACAGTGAACATTGCACAAAAAAGGCACAGAGCACGCTCATGCCCGGCCAAGACATTTTACAAGATATTTTTAAATCAAACTTTTAGATCCAGACAGGCAGATATTACATTCTTCTATGATTGTCTACCACAGCAGTTATTATCACCAGGGACATGCCACATCACAGTGAACCGACTGATCCAGGTAGAGGTTAGGATCCTTGATTTTGCAGCAGTGACTCTGGCAGTTGAAACGTTGTGTCTCTATGAGTCTCTATAAGCAAACACAGGGCACCAACTTCCATGTCAGTGTTATGACTCGATATTACAAGAAATATGATATTTCTAGTGTTAGCAATGCGTTATGTTTCCTGCCACTGACATCGTAACCATGAGTTACGATGTCACTCGCGACGGCGTTAACCACGCATTATTTTATATTATTAATCAATATTATAATACATATCAATCCTCTCATTGAGTTCTTGGTTGGTCAATATGGCCCTGCCCCATATGTTTCTCTTCACAAGTTAGTAAACAAATCACCTTTTTATTTCCTAATACGCACCATGCAAGCACCGTAACCTCAAAGATAATTTAGCACTCTAAACTATAATAGACAGGTCACTCTTGTTCATTTGTGGTCCAAATGTCACACAAATGTTCAATTTATCAAATAACCAAAGACTAATTGACTTTGGAGCCCCTGGAGGTCTGGGGTCGCCTGCTCTGCCCTGTTAATTGTAATCCAGCCTTTATTCTAGGATTCATTAACAGAATTATAGTCATTATGCTGCTGATAACGTTAAACTTGCAGGCCAAATAAAACAGATGAATTATGAAGCAACCATAATTAAATAATTCCACAGAGGGACAAGATCAACATGCACACTATTATTCAAAGAAGCCACGGTGCGTTGTTAGCATAATGTTATTGTCCATAGCAAATTATGATCCGAGAATAAACAGTGATTTATATAATTGCAACCGGATTGAGGAACAGGGCGTGGACTACCTCATCTGTGCTAGTTGGTAATCACTCATTCTTTACTTCTTTACTACTTGTGTTTTCAAAATGACAAAGACTGACCCTTCATCTTCGTCCTCTTCTCCCCACGCTTTTGTTTCTTCACCTTCATTTCATCTTTTCACCTTCACCTATTTTTTTTCCTTCAGCAGTCCCTTATTGCTTGAAAGCAGGATTTATGACCTGAGACTCAGGGTTGGAGTTCAGCGTGTATCCATCCATATGCCCCACATTGCTTGTGTGGCCTCTGGGCCTGTCATCTCATTCTCACAGTCAATATCCCTGTTGGACTGTGTGTTCTAACCTTCGACAGACACCCACTGGGACATTCAAGCACCTAAAATAAACCACGGTGCCCTGCTGCACTCACAGAGCTCTGCACCATGATGCACGTACGTATACAGGAATCATTGGATGACTCACAAACAGGTACCCACATGCTCATTAGCAGCCACATAAGCCATTTAATCCCTACCAGTCTGCACTGAAATGAACCAAAATGAGATGAATGGACTTATGCACTGAAATGAACCAAAAGCAGGCGGTGTTTATCCAAAGGAACAATGTGACATAATTACACTCATAACAAGTCAAACCTCAACTGATGAAATATCTTCTTTTACTCAAATTAAACAATGTCATTCAAAATAACCCCAACAAAGAGACCGCAATTAAGCGAAACAAAGCATCATGTATGCCTTCAGTAAATTAATCACACCCAGATTTGTATCTTTTGGCCTTGAATTAACCTGACTTGATGTGTATCTTGTGCAGATCAATTAACAAAAGCTAGTCAATGATGTGTGTCTTGTGGATGTAAATTAACCTTACAAGGCAATGAAATGTATCCTCTACACATGAATTCATAAAAACAATGAAGTATCGAGAACACTTAAAACTGAATAATAAATACTAGTATGTCTTGTTTTGGGTGAACAGCCATCGGGGGCTATCAAAGTGCAGATGGTGCTATTGCCAAATATATCACATGGTGTCTAAAAGATATACCAGTGAACGGATGGATGGAGAAGAAGAACACACATTCTCCAGTGGGCTAATGGATGAATGAAAACGAATAATAAGTATTTCTAGAATTTACCAACATAAAAGAACCAAAAAGAAATTATACAAGTCGTCATTTTATGCATTATAATTATCCAAATGACAGATACCTCGAGCTTAACAGTTTATTCTTGGCGGTAGAAACAGCAGTTGAAGACATAATCTTCTTTCCAGGTAACTTGATTCACTTGTTACACAGATATTTGTCTTTTGCCAAAAACCTCTGCACGCTGTGGCTAAAGATGAACAATGAGCCGATGAGAGTAACACATTCACATGATGATCATCACCCCCCGCAGAGGACGTCATGTTGTCATGTCCTGTTTGTTCCTTTGTTTGTTTCTCGGAAGGATTACTGAAACAAACTACTGGTCTAAATCACCGGGCAGATACCCCGATTATTTTTCTGCCATGGAAGCAGCCTTGGTGGAGGTCTGCGCTCCACCAGTACTATGTAGTGTACTACATATATCATACACACTGCCTATGGTTTTGTAATTAGATGTTCAACTATTACAGACGGCTGTGATGTTAGCTATGTGGTGAGTACAGGTCCTGTGGTAACACTGCGTGAAAACCCCCAAAACAACAGCCACTGGGCCCGCGTATGCACTCGCTCTGTATCACATCCAGACATTATTTTCTTTCAGGGTCTGTCACCACTGCAAAGGATTTTTTTTCTGCCTCTTTTGTCCTCACTTTGTTTATTCTCCCCCATCTGTGTCTCATTTGTTCAACTGCCCAACAATTAGTTTTCAGAGCCATTTGCTCTCCAATTTGCTTCCTATTTGCTCCCCCTCTTCTCCAACTTCCAAATTGCCTTGAACAATCACCTCCTGACTGCTGAGCTTTTTTTTTGCTCAACCATTAAAGAACAATGCACAGCATGTCTCCACAGAATGCGACTGAGGATTTGCTTTTTTGTAGTTTTTATGTAGGCCAAATTCCCCATGAAGAATCTGGCTGCCAGCTAACTGCCCCAGAGTGCAGATTATCCAACATAATAATGGGTTGATAACCCTGTAAATACTCTATCTGTTCCTCTGTAATGTATGTGTGTGTGCATGTGTGTGCGTGTGTGTGTGTGTGTGTGTGTGTGTGTGTGTGTGCCTATATCAGTCACAATAATAATAACTCTCAGGCCTGCTACGATAACCCTAATCTGACACAGGAAGTAATTCCTTGTCTTCATCCAACAACGGCAGGATTTGCCACCATGGCTGCAGGCTAATAGTGTCGAGGGAGAAGAATAAGGGGCTTCTGCCCCCTCAGTACAGGGATTATGTTAAAACAATGTGCCTCTGTGTATTGGCTTCCTCTTTATCTGAACTGTCACATTAAATTAGACGACATGGATATGTTTTGTAAATGTTTAATGGATTTCTAATTACACTATTACAAGGTGTAAAATGTGGAGCCTCCGCATAGGGAAGACATGATGTGGCAGAGACGTTTCATTGGAGCTTTTATCCGCTCTGAACCAGAATGTTTTACCTGAGATCCATTTCACATTCAAAAAGATAATTTACATACGCATGTAGCACATAGATGGCACACTTTTCGTTTTATTTTTACATTTGGTTATTTGCATATTCTTAAAATAGTTGTCACTCACGGGATTATTCAGAAAATCACATGTTCAGTGTCCTTGTTTACAGTGGTATGATCCTTTCCACAAACTAAATATGCTTCTTCCCTTGGATACTTACTTATACATAAGGCTTTTTAGTAAGGGTTGGCATCCATCCCTCTCATATTACTTAATGCATAATGTAGATACATGGTCCATGTTCCTAAAACTAAACCAAACACTTTCAACTATCTCCAGCGTAAACCTATCCCCGTCAGAGCAACTACCGGAGACTAAATAGCGAGACAGTCGGCGCAGAAATGGTGGGATGTGAAGAAGGATTTTCACCCAGGAGACAGACGCAGCGTTGACCTTTTTCCGTTGTTTTGTTACATAAGTTTCCTACTTAACGAGAACAAGAAATGCTGAAAAGCTCTTTCTAAAATATTGTGTTCTCCAGATCTCATCATTCCAGATCCTGTCTGTCCATAAGAGACCTGCTACACACAAGGGCGCAACCACTGAGAAGACAAAGCTCTCTGAAAATAAAATACATTATTGATTGAGGAGATCTTTGCAACCAAACGATTCATTCAAAATTCAGTGCAGTATTTTTCAGTATCAATATTAAAAAAAACATTTACTAGATATTTGATATTTTGTACACATTTTAGCATATTTATCAACTGCGAAAGGGTCAAAGTCATCGAGCAACAGGCAGTGGACGGTCAGAGAAACATCTAAAAGCATATTTACCCCTGAAAAATAAGAAAAATAGATGTTTCTCCTCACCTCTTGTCTTGTATGCATTCTATTTAACTGTTGGCCTCTCCTTTCGGTAGAGGTGTAATGACCGCTGCCCTCCCACAGTTTTTGGAGGGTCACTCCAAACCAGGAGTGACATTAAAACAATGGGGAGGGTTAACAGGGACGACTGGGACACAACCTCATTAACTCTGTTCCTTAACTAAACACTGGCAGTCACTAGGCCTTCTCACTGAGGGGAGCTCGCTGTCCCAGCTGTGACGGCTGCACTGCTCCTTGGCAGCAACGGCGTAAGCGGCGGCGTTTGCTGCAGCGTTAGTGGCAGCCGCAGTAGTGGCAGTGGCAGTAGTGGCAGCAGCAGCATCAGCAGCAGTAGCAGCCTGGTTGTATCGGTCAGTCCGGTTACATACACTGCAGTCTCTTCAGTATGAGAGGAGATGGTTTTAGTGGATCCGTGCACTTGTAATGCAGGATCTTCCCTCCCTGGGTTTGTAGGAGCAGGTACCCTGAGAGCCGACCTGACAGGCCTGCACAGATGAGGAATCACCGTGTTTAGTGGCATGCCTCCTGGTGAAGGCACTCGTGTCAGAGTAATCCAAAGAGAGGGAACCGGGCGGGCTGGAGCGAGGCCGAAGTGCAAAATGGGAACAGTATGTTGAGGTAAATCTAACACCATCTGTGTATTACATAACTGTAGGGGGAGTTTGAAAAAATATCAGCCTGATCACACCGTAGCCTGAGCAAGGTGAAGCTCTGGTGTAATCTATGAAGCATGCTGTGATTAACCAAGGTCTCATTTAGTCTATGGACTCAAATGTTAAAGTGCTATTCTTGTCTACCACACGTTTTTGTTGCAACTTGATTTAAACTTCTTAACAGTGTCCATAACTGTTGAGGTGAGATTTTTGAAAGAATGCTCCTCTCCTCTGCTGTACGACTTGTGGAAACATCCAAATGTAAAGAATCAACAGGGAAACTTTTGTGAGTTTTTCTTTTTGCTTCCCCTCATCACCTGTAGTGTCTCCCCATCAGATACCAACACCAGATAGCAACTCAACAATAGCAACTCAACAGGGTTGCCTTCAAGACAATGCAAACTAAAAATGAGTGACATATCAAGTTTCTATCAGTATACCAAATGTAATTTTTAACTATGGTAGTGCATTCATAATATGAGAATTTAAAACAATTTGTACTTTTTTTCTGAATTGCAAATATTAGAGAGAGCAAACATACATGCTATGTTAGTATTGTTATTAAAGTATGTAAAGTACACAGAATAAAAACTGAATTACCTTGTCCATCACTTCAAAAAGTACATTGTCAGACCAAAATGTTTGTGTAATAGAGCTCTCATGCCCAAGTATGCTTATGTGCACTATTCCAGATATCCAGCTGTTTAAACAGTGGGACGTTTACTTTTATATTATCATCAAGTACACCATGTCTGAGAAAGTTCCACAAAAACAATTGTCATTCATGAGTCACTTATTCTATTTTGCTTGAGCATTCAGTTTGAATGTGATCCAAGTGTCTTATAATGTCAGAGCCCTGCATGATAAATACCAATCTGTTTTGAGCGAGGCAATGCATTGTGTCCCAGGATTTCACTTCATTTGAATATATTTATATATATATATATATATATATATATATATATATATATATATATATATATATATATATATATATATATATTTGAGAGAGAGAGAGAGAGAGCAAGAGAGAGAGAGAGAGAGAGAGAGAGAGAGAGAGAGAGAGAGAGAGAGAGAGAGAGAGTTTCTTCTTCATTTCTATTAGGGGGGAGTAAAAAGGAGGACAGCATCCTCCAGAGAGATCTCCATTCTGTTGGCCGGCGGGCAGTTCTGTAACTGGCAGTCAAATAAGGATACATGCTCTTTCCTTTTCCATGTCACACACACTGCTTCCTCACTGTCTGTGTGTCCTCCTCTGTCCCCGCGACAGACACCAACTCATTTACAGGGCGCAAACATTGGCACGTACGACTGCGAACACATGCCAGTCCTGCAGGCACACCGAGACACACGCACACACAGAGACACACACACACACACACACACACACATACACACAAACACACGCACACACATGCACGCTTCAGGGCCCAAGGGGGTGTGAGTTGGTCAAGGAAGACAGCCATGACTTTGCCAGAGGGAGTGAGGACAGTATAGCAGAGGTGGGGGGTTAAGGGGGTGAGAGCTACATAGATTAATGATCTGAAACCTTCTGTTTCTCCCAAGTGTGTGTGAACATGTATGCGTGTGTGTGTGTGTGTGTGTGTGTGTGTGTGTGTGTGCATGCGTGTGTGTGTGTTTGTGTGTGCGTGTGTGTGTATGGCCCCTACAGTGGAGACAAGATGCAGAGCAAAGCTCTATCTCTGAAGGATGGCTCGTTTAACGGTGAGAGGCTATTTCCACTGTGACTCGCTCTGGGGTGGATGCTATTTGGCAGGATCTTTCTCTAACTTACTCATACACACACACACACACACACACACACACACACACACACACACACACACACACACACACACACACACACACACACACACACACACACACACACATCGTCAGTCCCACACCCACAAACATACTTTGACACAGCAAGCAGTGCCGCCGGTGCAATGTGGGGTGTCATAAAAAGTCAGCTTTTACCAGAACCCCCATGGAGTGACATATTAACCTGCTACCCTCACACACACACACACACACACACACACACACACACACACACACACACACACACACACACACACACACACACACACATACACAGTTGTGTCAGTTACCCTCAGCATGTTATGCCAGCATGATATGATTATTTCAGAGCCCGATACACACTCTCACACACACACACACACACACACACACACACACACACACACACACACACACACACACATACACATAAACAGGGGGCACGACAACGCAGGTGAGCTGCATAATCAACACAGAAGGGGCAGAGATGACATGAATTAAAGATTGATTGACATTTAGCATGTGCTCCTCTGTCAGCTTAGAATGTCTCAAATCATAAAGATACTTTGGTTTTCATTTGGATTCCACACTGAGTAATCGAGATGCTAGCGTGAACCATATTGGGTTTCTTTGACTTATTCCCATAGGGGAATTCAGAGGATTCCACCAAGAACCCAACATCAAGATTCATGAGTAGAACAGTCTGGTTCCACGCTGGATCCTCTAAGGAGATTATATCTGGAAACATTCCTCCTTCTAATGGGGCTAACAAGTAACCACCCACAACAAAGAACCCTTTTATTTTCCAGGGATTTCCTCTAGAACCACACTGTGGCGTTCTACCAAGAATCATTGCATCTGTCTCCACCCTCACCATTAGCCTGGCCCATGCAGACCCTGTCCGGCAGCCTTGGGCCTCATGAGGCTTCTAAAGACGGCACTTCAGCAACCATGGTTCACAAGGAGAGTTTTTTGGTGGGGGCTGAGTAGTATAATCTTCTAAAGCTCATACTTCCAACAATTCTTGCAGAACTATTCCTTCTAAAAAAAAAGGTTATTTGGAAGTTAAGGGTTCATTATTGAAACCTTATTCTTAAAAAGAAGCACTTCAAAACCCTTTCTTTAAAAGCAAGTGGTTCTGGGTCGCATCGCAGCCCTTCTGGAACCCTTCTTTTTAAAATGGACAATCTGGCTGTTTTGTTATGTGTTTCTCTTGAGATATTTTTCTTTTCAAACACCGAGAGGAAATGCAGCATTTCTTTTGAAACTCTCTTCATAATGCTGTTTTCATAACGTGGGCGTGCATAGCCTCAAGAAGTAACATTAAACTGGTCACCAATTGAACTCCCAGGAACAGCTGGGTGGTGGGTTGTGGTGGTGGGAGACACTGCAGCGAATGAGGTGCCTTTTAGCGAGGCGCTCACTGTGACCTCAGCACTGATTTCTCAAGGTCGCTCCCATGTGAGGATTCATGTAGCTGCGTGAGTGGGAAGCTGGGTAACTGAAGTAAAGCAGCTCAGCAAACATTTCCACTGTAATTGAAGGCAGTGAGAGAAAAGCTTTAACAGGGCATCACTGAATGCCGACTGGTGCTTCAAAGAATTGTGTGTTTTTGTGAGATCTAAGGTTTTATGGACTGCTTTACAAAACCGATGGTTGGAGGTAAAGAGTGAACTGCTTTTTCCAAAAGTGAAGATGATCATCCTCGTTGTTGGATGGATTTTACTCACGGCACCTGAGGGCTACTCAGTGTGAGCATATTTATACTGTAAGATATAAGTCAGCCCCAGATGGCTTGACCTATAAAAGCTAAATTATATAATCTGACTGAATCCAAACAATTATAGGTGTTATGAAAGATTTCAAGTGCATACAATAAGAATCATAAGGACATGATGTGGCATTTGTAACAACCTTTAAATAACACATGTAATGGCCATTTGTCATGAGTTGATTACATCCTTAAAGCATACAATTTGTTAAAAAAAATGTCAGAGGCCATCTTTAAGTGATACAAGCTGAATCAATGGGTGTTATATCATCTGTTATAAAATATAAGTTAAAAGGTGCCTGATACAGTTACCAGCTATTCACATGGTTGATCATTGACTCGAATACAAGAAGATTACACTAGTAGCTATTGTCACTATGACAGGAGCAAAGTAGGACGTAGTAGTTGTCGTGTTTTGTCAGGGTGGATGGATGGGTCAAACAAACACTAGACTTTCACCCAGGAGAGCACGGTGTCCTGATTGAAACCAAAAGTCAATAATGACCTATTTTACTTCACTTTTGTGAAGTATTTAACTAATGCCAAGTTATGTAAGAAATGTACTTTTTTTTTAACCTAAACCACAATTTTCCCCTAAAACTGAAAGGTGCAGTTTTGTTGCCTGTTTAGTTTCCATTCATAACATCGACTTTGACTTTCTCAACGTGGTAGGTGCAGTTTGGCCCGGTTGAAACATCAGAATGGTATCACCACTGATAAAACCAATTAAATCAATATTGATATTCAAGATAGGTGCATCAGAGCCCACTCACCACACTTAACCTGTGCCTTATAAGGGCTTACAAATTTACATTTCAGCATTTTCATGATGCGGTTCAACGAAAAAAGCAATGCAAAAACTTATGTTTGTCTCTATGTGGGTGGTTGCTCCGGAACAAAGCCATGCATTAAACAGTCGGCACTCACTCTCCCCACACACTGGTCAGATCACTGGTGAGATCATTGAGCTGCACTTGAAATAAAAATTAATATGTTCTAGCTATTCTAACTATTACATTTCTACCTACACAACCAATGCTTCTGCCAGCAGAGACAGTTTTATTACTGGACATTCTGCTTAGTGTTTACTCCTGACTGACTTGCTGAAATCTGGACACATCTGGAAGTTTTCTGGGTGAACCCATTACAATGCTGTATGCAGGGGTGGAGTGCTGAGTAAGCGGTTTAGCCACAACGAGCATTGACTATACATATACTGCCCAAGCATTACTGATGTATATTCCCACTCAGAGAAATTGTGGACTTCAAATTCATATTATCCACCTGTTCAGTTAAAATCTGCATCCAGCTCACCATCAAATTTATTACCAAGTACAAATCTTAAATTGTGCCCTCCATAGTGAAGTGCATTGCCCAGCATTAAAGTGGGATTGCATTCTACCAGCCAGTGTGTGCAGCAGATGGAAAGAGAATAGTGTGACATTTTAAAAAAAGGCAGCCAACTAAGCTCTTTCCTTTACAGCCTTTCAGTCTTCATCTGAAATCCACAGACATATACAGACGTAGTGAAGGGGGAGTGAAATACACACAGCACATATACTGTAATCTTTTACGTGTGAGTTAGGACACACAAATTGGCATTTGAAAAGCATCACAAGGGATCATGTTGATCCTGATGTGGCTGAATAAACATTGGTGAGGTTTAGAGGAGGATGGAGGGCAGGTAGGGAAGGAAGCGAGGAGAGGAAAAAGGGGGACACTTCTCACATGAAAACACAACAAGGAAGATGGGCCTGAGCAAGAAGCACAGTAGGAAGATGCAGAGAACTAGAGACACAGAGAAAGAGCTTTCCAGCAGATGAAATCCATCGACATGAAAATCCAATCCTCTTACTCTGCAATATGCTCCAAATGGACGGATTGACATAAGGGGTCGCAACCCTGACCGTAACCCTGGCAACCACATCATCCTCCTCTCTTCATACCTCCTTTGGCTCTCATGGTCTTACCTCGCGACATCCCTTCCACTCACTCCTCCACTCTCCCGTATTTATATAAAACTTACACACCATATTTCACCCCGGAATGTGCTGATCGTATTGAGGATATTAAAAGATGGACGGGCCACCACCTTTGGGGTTTGCCTGGTGCAAGTGAAAGATGGGTCGAACCATGATAAATAAGTGAGAGCAGGAACTACGGGTCCTGGACCGAAGAAGCAACACAACGAGTCTCAAGCGGGGACATTTGTGTATTCTCATCCCGACTGTATCCTACTCAAAGCTGTTGCCATAAGTTCTATAGTCCACTCTGTAGGTCCACAAAGCTGTCGCCACCCGTAGGCGGGCACATAATTTTGCACGAAGAGCTAAAACACCACATACAAAATAAAAAAAAAGCTTGTACTTTTAAACTTCATCGTAAGACTGAGAGTTATTTTAAGCAGGCGGAGCTAAAATCAAATTCCTTTCACAAAACTCACAGGTATTCCCACAGTCCTGACAATCCCACCATATTGTTCTGCAAAGCTTCCCACAGCATGCGTCTTACCTGAAGACTCCAACAGTCAACAACACGTGTTGTGATGTGTCTCTATCATCAACACTATCCTCCGATGCAGATGAGAACATGAGCAGCTTTGATAACCCGACTTTAAAAGGGACTAAGATCACTGTCAGTAGATTTCACATAAAACATATTATCTATTCATGAAGGACAACAAATATAAAATAGAAACACAAATGGGTTTGCGTCTTTGTACTACTAATATTTCATATTAATCATTTATTCATTGTTTTTACTCCGCTATGGAACCTCACAAAGTCAAATGAAAAGCTTTGGAGAATAATTGTGTGTGTCTTATAAATGTTACATTTGTAGCCATTATTATTATTATTATTATTATTATTATTATTATTATTATTATTATTATTATTATTATTATTATTATTATTATTATGTTACTGACCAACTTCCTGATCAAGTAGAGCAAACAAGAAACACAAACTGTCGTAATTCATTCTTATGTAACCCAAACCTGTTTTCAATTGTAGTTTCCATTCTGATGAACCATGTGAGCAAACGGCCGTCCTCAGCAGTGTTTATAGTCGCCTGCACGCAGCCGCACAGTCTGTTTTTAGTAGTCATGGAAAGTGATACAAAGACAACAAAGCATGCAGAATGGAAGACACTGAAAGGTGGGAATATTTGAGATAGTCTTAAATCTCCGCCTGCAACAACTTCAAAGATAAAAGTCCCTCCCATTATTTCTAATTATATAAACATATTAGTCAAGTCAGTCAGTCAGGCAGACAGACTAGCATCTATTCCCCGGCTGCGCTGTGTGGCGGAAATACTGATTTATTTTGTTCCTTTTCCCTGACATGCTTTGTACTGTTCTATTTTAGCCTCTTCAAACACTGGGAGACATCTCTCCACAGAAACCAACCAACCAGCCGAGTCTCCCCTGGCACCCAGAATTATGCAGCAAGTTACTGGAGCGGGGTTTCGACTATTCTGTGCTGCACGTATTACACGGGCTCATACACACACTGGGACAAGCCTATGCTAAGGAAAGATAATACACACACACATACACACACACCTACACACACACGCACACAAACACACACACACACACACACACACACACACACACATACACACACATGCTCGATGTGATGCCCACACAAGCACAAATGGGAGCAGGGCCTATTTGAAACAAATAGTTGGGAAACAAGAGCCGTGTGTCTTTTTGTTGTTAGTAGGGTTGAACAGACCAATTGATGTGTTGAATGGACATCATTATGGAATTACGGACAGGGGCAGCATTGCATACACACAGGATTGGAAAACGTGAACATGCTGCTCAGGCAGGTTATTGACATTGCGATGCAGGACGCAAACGGTTTACTATGGAATCCTCCTCCTAACCATCCTCTTCTCCTCTCAAAGGGCACAAATGATATGCACATGTTGACGGGGATCAACTACAACTGTTTACTTCCTGACCTATCACTGATAATACAAGTCATACATATTTGTATTATTATCATGAAAACACATTTCAATGTGTCATCTGATACCCTAAGCTTGAGCAAAGATTACAACAAGAGAAATATCTCTAGAGTTAACATATAAACATAAATGAACAATAGAGTAATACGTATTTAGTGCTGAGTCAGGTGGATGAGGTGACCACTTTGGAAAATGGCTGGCCTCTGAATGGCTCGCCTGCTCCTCTGCTACTTCATTTGCAGTCCAGCAGATGGTGGAGGAAGATTGAAGAGGAGCAGAACAAAGAGGCAAGGTTCAGAGTATCATATGGATGTTTCTTGTGCAGCCATCAAATGGAGTTTGAAATGTTCACTGCGTTGCTCGAGTGGTCAGCACAGATGTGTGTCTGCTCAAAATGGTGATTAAGTAATGGTAAAGACATTGTTTTAAAATGGGGAATAACTCTTTAACAGGAATTTAGAGAAAACAAACTCTTCATCTGATATTTTCAAAGTACAAGCCATGAAATATTTTGGAATTTTAGCTGAAATTACTTACTGGCTGCTGCCTTAATATTTGTTTGTAAATTGACCTTGACAGTTCTCAAGGTCAACTATGAACTTCCCGGCTCAAGAAGGAATGCAGATGACACTTTGAGCATATACTGATACAATGAATATAGTCTCAAGCGAACAAGGTCAAATTGTGGATTGATACTTTTTCTGTTCATCTTCTGCAGTCAGTTGTGCCAGAGCATTCTGGAGCGCAGCATGATTCATGGAATAAGAAAGTGTATGATGCCATACATCTGCCCCCAACTGTGAAACACTATAATTGCATTCAGCTTTGCATCAAAGAGTTAATAAATGCAGGATAAGGCCAGACATTACGACAAACTGGTGTCCGTATAGGTGAAAAATGACCACAGGTTCTTGTCTTAAAGACTACAGTGGTCCACAATAACTCAGTGGAATAGGTTCAAGTGCACATCAATCACTCCCCCATCCAATCCAAGAAGCACAGATGGCGGGGCAAGCCATCAGCAGAGTTGTGATTGGGTTAGAAGGGGCACAGCACGGAGTCTGTTGGTGCATTATCGGCTTCAATCACAGTAATGCACCATGCTCCCGCAACGACCTCTGGGGTGGCTGGGGGGGGGGAGGGGGGGGTGTCGCCCATATATCATCACTATCCATTTTGCTGGACCCGCTGACCAACACACTCACTATCTCACCACTCATCCTGGCACTGAGGGCGCCGACAAACAGGCAGACAACACCGCACACAACATGCATGAAATAGCTCATACAGACTATTTCAGAGCATGAACGCACCCCAAAGTAGTCGATCATCGAGCGTGTGAAGGAGGAAACAGGATTAGAGCAGTGGTTGGCTGGGGCAGAGACCTGCGGCGCAGACGCAACGCTCCATCACCGTCTACAAGCACTTATGGAGACAGAGAAACAGCGAGAGGCTGAGATGAAAAGGATTCTCTCCTCTTTTATTCCTGTCCCTCCCACTGCTTTTTATCTAACCCTTGACTTAGATGAATCCGGTTATGGCATGACGTGAACCTGGGGCGGCGGAGAGACATAGACAGACAGAGGGAGAGGCAGCACGCAACAGAGAGGCACCATGTGGACACAGCCGAAGCAGCGACTAGTTGACAGAGAGGGTCAATGCCTTTACGGGCTGACTGGTCAGCTGGCAGACAGACTGGCCAGTTAGCAGATCACATTGGAGCGATTGTGCTGGTGTATTTATCTGACTAAGGTTTCAACTTCACCTGCATTTTCACAGAAAGCCCTCTTGGCAACTTGTTTTGTGGTGAGAGTTCAGGCCCTGTGAACCTAATAGGGGCCCCGGGGCAGGAAGGGATTGTTCAAAGGCAGCACCTTTACCCGTTGTGCATTGTGTATCAGACTATTACACAGGAACTATTTTCCCCGAGATCTAAAATCGGACCAGTATGTCTATGCGGGAATAGTTTCTTACACAAGGTCTTCCAGTGTCAGCAGGAAAGTCGGATTTTCCAACAGCAATCCATTCCCTGACATCTATTCCCCTAGATTATGCCACATATAGTACATAATCAGATCCCCACATCATGGCAAAGACACAAAGGTGTGGACTTCACGCTTTCATAGGGATACTGAGCTGTTTGTATAATTTAGTGTTAAAATGTGTATCATCCTTGCATTGGTTTGATTTAGGAACTGAACCTTCGAATCCACCTTAAGTCAACACATTGCTTTTGAGGCCCCTAGAATTCTCCTCTGATTTCATCTCAGAGGTGAACAAAGCACTATGGACATGGAGGCAATGCTCAATTATAATTGGAGACATGAAACAATCTGATTGACAAATTTCTAACAATTATTAAAAAGCTGCGATTGGCTTATTTCTACAAACATCTGTCTGTGTTCGTGGGATGGTGGTTTAGGTCAGGAGATTGTTGAGATCACTATAACATAGCAATAGAGTATGAATAGTATTGTGTGGCTAACATATATATCAACATTTATTAATATTAATATTTTCTAATGGTTAAACTTCATAGTTTAAGTAGTAAAAGTTTTATTATTAAAACATACACTGAGCTCATCATCAAATATGCCGTCAGAGTTGAAAGTCTCCAGTGTGACAGAAAGGAAAGTGTCTTCTTCAAAGGAGCATCCGTTTTCATCAAATGTTTTCCAACAGCAGAATTATATTAATGTGCAGTTGGACTTAAGAGTGAAACACAGGCTAATCTCCCTTCTTCAAAATTAGGTTAAACATGCAAGTGTATCCTCTTCTATTGTTCTCCTTCTCAAAAAAGAACCAACATCAGAAGTATATGAAGTAATCAAACCACCTGCAGGATTCATATTCGAGTTTTGTTTTTACTTCTTTTAACATTGTACTATAGAACATTTCTGACTTTTGGACGTTAACTTTATGGTTAGATAACCCTTATCAAACATTAAAACCTACACGTGACACTTTCTCCTGTGTATTGAGGAGGTTAATGGGTTTAGTTTGGCAGAAACTTGTCTTGAGTTACTGCCATGAATTCTGGACAGAGACAATGCTGTTGAGTTTTTCAACTGTTTTCTTTTGGCTAGATTGATCGACAGCAGACAGGGAAGACAGGGAAAGTACTTTTGATTCTCATGAGGAAACTATTAATTTCCACCACACTCAGTAAGCAGTGAGATATTCTGCCCATGATAACCAACACTGAACCAGGACGGCCTCCGGGCGACAAAGCACCGTGGTTTTGTAACCGTACAGCACAAAGCTGCCAAAACAGACACATTACTGAGAAGCACCAACGTGCTGTGAAATCATAATGGTAAAATAATTAGCATGCGCAATTACACAATGTAATGGAATGGTGTGTGTGTGTGTTTGTGTGTGTGTGTGTGTGTGTGTGTGTGTGTGTGTGTGTGTGTGTGTGTGTGCGTGTGTGTGTGCGTGCGTGCATGCGTGTGCTCAGCCAAACCTGGGAGATGGTGGGTGAGAGGGGGAGCGATAAAGACAGGGTATCCATGGGTACGATATGGAGAGGTGCTCATATTACTGTAATAACACAGGCTCTGCAATTATGTGAAAAGACAGGACGTGGGTTATTGGAGGTTTATCTTATTAGTCAATGTGAGGGTTATCTCTGATGGTTAAATAGTTATATCTCAGCTTTAATTGGCGATTGGAGGGCAAATAATGGTCCATCAAATGCTTTCTGACGGTTAATGTAGTTTGGAGGAGGGACTGATGTGTGTGAGGAGCATGAGCTCAGCTCGCCTGCAGGCTGGTGATGCTCTGTTGAGACAGCGTGGGACACATGGATGAAGTTAAGATCTTATTAATGACTACTTACCGCTATAGAATATACAATATTTATAACTGTAAAGTATATGTTCATATTTTATATGAAGATAAGCTTAAAAAATGCACCGCCCAGTTAAACATTTATATATATTTCATTTCCATTCCATGGTTTTTAACCTTTATATATTCCTTTCATATCTTATGTTAACATTTTCTAATTATTGGTTGTTGTTGTCAGTCTGTGTGCCACACACAAAACCTCTGAAACCTAAATATGGGTTTCCTAAAGCAATTTGGATTTCACAGACCTCAGTGCAGAATTATCTGGCAGTATATTCCACATTTACATGACAGCGTTATGTTTATTATATTACTGCACAGGAACATTTAATAGAGCGCATCCACCAGCTTAATTTCTATTGACCTCACGTGTTGTTATGTCTACTTCACACAAGCAGACTCTAGATAACATTAGTGCTTACCAACTGTGTCTTTCTCACAACTGAATAATGATGGTGAGAAAACAGATTCAACAGGAAATAGGTTAAATGAATATATTGTAAATCTTTCAGTGGTAATGCATTTTAAGATTTTTTTCTTATTGTACATTCAGAAAGAGGAAATGTAATGTTTGATATGAGCAGTCATCACTTTTTGCTTTAGAATTCATCAATACAAAAATAAGTCATAATAATAAGCAGATTCATCAAATGGAACGCATACAGATATTCCTATTAATTTTCAATGAATTCAAACAATAGGTATTTCCAAAAGGATATAAAATAGATATGATCACAATAAGTTGCAACGATTGACTCAACGGTGGTTTGTACTTGGGCAACAGCAACATAACTTATATCAGTGGTTCTCAACTGGTGGGACCCGTTTTTATTGGGTTGAAGGCCTTTGCTTTTTTTAATCCTGTGATTTTATTTTGAAGGGACTTTTGTGCAGCACAGTATTGTTTTTTTCCTGATGGCCAAGGGCATACCTGGGAAATCCCCGATGGGCGGACGGGGTTGGGGCCGGCCCACCTCCATCACGAGCCGGTTGTCCCTCTGACATCGTCGGCCCCCAACTGCATTCTGTGCTTCACAGAACATGTTAAATTGACTCTAAAACCTAAAATTCAGAAATCACTAGTTGACTTTTATATCACTTCTCGCATCTGTATTCACACTCATTGTTTACACACCCAGCATGCAACACTACTGATCGTGATCTGTATTCACGTTCATGGTTTGGATGTTTCTTGCGAGTTTTCAGAGCTTTTTGGTGACTTTAGGACATTCTGCATTGATTTTAAATCCAGAACACCGGCACTCCAGCAGACTTGAAATGCACATTTCAGTTTCATTTTTGGGGCAAGTTGAGAACCAGTTGAGAACCACTGACTTATACAACCACAACACATCTCTCACATATCTGAAGAGTTTGTGTAAATGATCCGTGGTTTGAACGCTGTGAAGCCGCTCAGAAGAGATCTCTTATGAACACTTACTGACTACTGACCCGAACAAATAGCTTACGCCTGAAAAAATGTTTCTCCCCGACTGAAGTGGGCGTTATCAACATACCATGCCTCAGGCCACTGCTTAAATTATGAATACTTATTTCATACGTTCAAATTAACAGCGTATGTATTTATGCGTGCTCTGGTCTGGGTTTTGTCTCACATGCAGCACCTTTAAAACTATGAAATCCCATGAGAGGAACTCAAGTCATTTATTTGAGTCTGAACATTTCTTCCATGGATATGTGTGTGTGTTTATGTGTGTATAATTATGCTTGTGTGTGTGTGTCTGCGCCTGCAAAGCCTATTTAACAGTCACTTGAGCATCAGGGGAGCGATTGAGGAAATCAGAAGTAGGAAGGAACAGAGTCGGTCAAGTAGAGTAGCATCATCCAGGCCTGTTCCATTTAGATTGATTTACCCCGAGCAAAGGGTCTGCAATTATTGCCTGAGCAATCTCTTCAAGTCAAGAGCACAAAATTAGAGTGGAATCACACTCCTCCTCCTCATCTTTTCTCCCCCTCCAGCTATAGACCGACCGGCTCAGTGGTGAAGTGGATCCGCGGGCTGGCACCAAGCGGCAAACTCATAAACGCAGTGACAGCCACGGAGCGAGTTCCACTAGCAGGGAAACAGCATCTACCCAGGGACTTCTGGGACGGCGACAGAAATTCGCTGAGGCCACGACAGCCATTAAATTACACGCGGTGAGCGGTACAGTGCCCGATCACAGAGCTCCCATGAGTCACGGCGTTTCTGGAAAAGAAAGGCATTTAATTTTGCCAGACAGGAAATCAGGCTGTGCATGAAGGGCAATCTCACCTAAAATTCTTCTCTACACCACCACCACCGCACCACCGAGCTAATAATGTGATTAAAGCGAGCCGCCCGGGCAACAACAATGCTTCACACGCACTGATTCATTTTTAGATTTTTTATTTTTTTTTTGCTGATATTATTATTTCTTGCCCCTTTCATTTGTAGTGTCTTTAATATGTTTTCATTGTATAATGCTTATATTTAAAGGTCTTTCTTCTCAAACGGTAAGTAAATCCTCACTTCAGTAAAATTTGTAAATGTCTTGTTTGTTTGCATCATATAACACAGACTGGTGACACTATGCATACACGCGGGAAGTCTTGTTCTGGTTCACTTGCCACTTTGATCCAAGTCCTCCAACACCGAGTCCAAATACAATATTTATGTTTTCTGAGTTAAGGTCGCTGCAGAGTGCACCCCTTGACACACTTAGCCCACGGTGCACACTCAGCCTCAGGGAGGCCAGGGGTGAGAGTGTGTGTCTGTGCACACGTGCATGGCTCTGCATCCACCTACAGTTTTGTATCTCTGGGCGTGCTCATGCATACAGCAGTGTAAATGAGGATGCTCCTGTGTTGTGTGTCTCTCTGTGGGGCATTTGTGAGTGCCTGTGTGTGTTGTGTGTGTGAGAGCCATCAATCCAATACAGCTAACTAGATGTAAGCAGAAGGGCCGGTGTAATCCAATGGATGCCGCTGTAAATAGGACAGACAACTATATAGATCAGCTAGAGGGGGGTATAACTCTAGCTGTAATCAGATAAAAAGAGAAGGCAGAATGTAAGGGGAAGGGGGTTGGAAAGGAGAGGAAGAGGAGGATGTGATGTAAAAAAAGAAGGAAAAAAAAGCTAACGAGAATGAGAGTGGAGAGAATAAAAAAGTAATAAGTCAAAGCGAATGGACGTTAAGAAAGCTAATGGTCAATCCTGAGTGAAGGGCAGAGAGAAAGGATGAATGTGCATGAGCGACAAAGAAGAAGCAGCGACACGTCCAAAGACAAGTAGACAGAAAGGAGGCTGAAAACTAAATGAGGAAGTTCGTCCTGTATGTTTAAAGGATTACTTCGAGGTTCAGGAAGAAAAACCAAAACAAACAAGGAAACACAAAAAATAAAATGGCAGAGAAGAGGAGCAAACCAGCGTCATCCTCCTTCCTCTTCTCTCCTCTCCTCTCCAGCATGCCTCGTTCTAATGTAACCTGATGTGTATTCAAGCTTTAAACGCAAAAAAAGATCCCTTCAGAATTAAGATCACTCCTTCACCTGTCACTCCCCGCTCCTTCCTTCCTCCTCCTCCTCCTCCGACCGCTCCCTCTCTCTGTCAGTGGTGATGGATGTTGCCTGTGCTTCAGACTGAAAAGGGAATAGACTGTTCTCTCTGCGCGTTTCACAGCAATCTGGAGCTGTCAATACACACATACACACACGCAAACACACACACACACACACACACACACACACACACAAACACACACACGCACAGACACCTACACACTCACACCTACACACACAACTGTGTGAAGCTGTCATGTCTCTATCAAACAACCTGCCTCATGCATCAAAGGCAGAGCAGAACACCCGCAGAACACACAAACAGCAGCGACAACTAAAAGTTTGTCCAAGTTGCATTTTGTGCATTAAGTTTTTTGTCACTTTTTGTTCTTCTTTTTATTTAGGGAAACTTCTAGTTTCTTCCCTTTTCAAATCTCCAGCTACATCTCCGTGTTCCAGACACACGTCAGACTGGTTGCAGTGTTTTCTTCCCCACTGCACATTGAGGTTCAGACCCCACATCCTCTCTCCTGATTCCCGATCAGCACAGTGGCTGAATCTGACCTTTGACCTCACAGCTGAAAGGGGGTTTGACTCTATAAAGGCTGGCCTAAAAAGCATGACATACAGATATAACCAAGGCTGTAGCTTCCACTGAGAAGATGTTACTATGAATACCATGCGATACAGCTCTTTGAATTCACTGGACTGATGTCCTGAATGCAGATGTTCTGGAGCCATTCACGTAATAGTAATGAAGTGCTACTATTACAAATATAAACTCTTTATCTCATAAAAAAACAAAACAGGATCTGACAATGTTCGATGATGATGCCGTATTTCAGGAAACCACGATTGAAGCAGTACTGAAATTACATGTTTTTAAAACTAGAATTCCCATCCCAATGTAGCTCCTTATTACAGAGAACAACGATGCAATTCATATGGTCAGAATTACCCATGGAGCTTTATTGTTTTCCTGTCGGGTTTGAAGAAGCACTTCTCATTTTCATACCAGAGGGCGGCTTTTTTTCTGTCAGAACGAGGACCCAGTCCGATAGAGTTGTAACTGAGTCTCAGTTTGTGTATTCACTATTTTGTTAGTAAGAAGAACTAGCAGAATCACGTCAAGAGGCAGAACCCCAAATTGCTCCTGCAGGCTGTTTCTGTGGTGTAGGAATAGGTGTAAATGATTCGTGAGAGTGGACAAGTGGCTCCTTGCACAGTAACTTCTCCCATCAGTGTATGAATGGGTATGAATGGGTGAATGATGACAATGATACAAGTACAATCCATTTACCATTTACCAAAGCCCAACATCATTAGTGGATATCTGTTGGGTGTCCACACTATATCTCATACACATGACATACACTTACAAGTGTTGCTGCTGTCAGATTTGTCTTCAGTATTGAGCTGCAGCACATTGTGACCTTCTCCTCTCACAATATGACTCACACAGTCCCAGTGCCGTCTGTCACCGTGTCTGTGTGCAGATTCAACTTATGGATTTTTAACGTATGACAAACTCAATCACACACACACACACACACACACACACACACACACACACACACACACACACACACACGGCGACCAGTTGCTGTGATTAAGTACATTTTATGCCGCATTCATGCTGCAGGAATTGAAGAACACGGAATATCATAAAAAAAGATACATACTTCTATCTAAGATTAACATTCAATATGAACCTTTCCTCAGAGCTTTGGAGAGTGGGGGTAATGAGGCTCAGCTTTACACTGTTCTTCAACTAGGCCCTTAGACAAGTTCACTGATGTCACGTGAATTCATGGGTACAACAAAACGTGACAACAATCTGATAAGACGTCAAGACTTCATTGAAAGTTTCACGTCACTTTATTTTGACCGTTATCTTATATGGACAGATGTAGCATGACAGACCTAACACACGGAAACATTTACAGACAATCCAAAGCAGTCAGACTCATATTCTGACAATTAAGGCGCATTCGCTGCCTTTACCACTGAGGTAACACACTGCTTAGTTCTAGCACTCCAATAACACCCACATGACTGACTAACCAGTCCATCTGGGTAAAAACAACATAGATCAGATTGAATTTGTCCAACTCTCTGATCTGTCTTGGCTGCAATAGGAATAAACAGACACTGTGATCTGCACTACAGGAACGCTCCCACTGCTGCTTAACCGGCTTGGCAGGGATATAAAGCCAGATCAAATTAGATTTTCTGCACTCCAAAGAATACTTGTGGATTGCTTAATTTGCCCTGACAGGGACAATGAAGCCTATCTGGTGGAGCATTTCCAAATATGGGTAAATGAAGACCTGCTCCAGTGGTATTCTGGCCTGGACCTCATCTCAGTGATCCACCGTGTGTTCTATAAATGGAGCTTATAAAAAGAGCAGGCAACGTGTGTTTGTTCAGAGACACATCTGAGAGTTTTGACTCTTCTAGTTTCTATGACCAAGAAAGAGACATAAGAGTAGAATAACTAGAAAGAAGAAGAGTATGTGTGTCTCTCTCTCCTCCCAAACAAAGAAGAGTTACATCCCTCTCACTTGTCCCTCTAGGCTCTCTTACTGTAAAGATGGCAGAGAAGAAATGAAAAAAAGGAATGAACCATCTGTGCCTTACTAGTAGATTATAATTTAGAATGTAGGAATGACTAAAGACACACACACACACACACACACACACACACACACACACACACACACACACACACACACACACACACACACATACAGACACAACCAATGACATAATCTCCGAACAGGCAGAGGTTGATTAATAAGGGTTTACATTTTTTAGCCTCGCTGTGCAGCTGTCACTATTATTATATTACCTCAATTCATGTTATTTTATTTCCCTCTAAAAAAATCCTTTAAAATGGCTTTACGATGCAGATAAGTTTCAGTTTTTATACAATCATGAAGAAAAGAAAATGCTGTTTACATTGATTAACTAGCAATACATGAATCGAACTACTGCATGTCCCTCAGCAGTTACTCATGTTGACACATCGTACCCATGTGTTCTAACCTGATTCTATTAGTGCGTGGATTACAAATAAAGATACAAAGGGAAGTATTTTCTGACTGGTGCTATTGAAACCAGAAAACAACTCAACAAAAGTCTAATCCACTTGTGCTGTTCTCCAGTAGGCACCTAATTTCCCTTCACTCCTAATAGGACTGCAGAGCCACACTTGTCTCTCCCAAATGCAAATGTTTCAATTTAATCTCAGACAAAAACTAAATTGTGTTAACAGCCGGTGAATCTATCCTTTGCCCTTTGTGCCCCCCTCTCTCTCCTCCTATGGTGGCTGTTAGGAACCTAGCGTAGCCCTGCCGCTCCAGATGTGAAATTGAAAAGCCAGTCGGCTGTTTAAATATCCCATTTATTGTCACACGCTAATGAAAACAATCTTTCACTGTTAAGTTTGAATTGGCAAAATTGCATTTAAAAATACATAAACCAAGAGAGCCTGAGAAATGTGAGATGATGGGTAGAGGGTGGGGAGGGTGGGGGGGGGGGGGGGCATCCCTGACTAAAACACAGCGGAAATATGTTCATCCAGCACCTTACTTGTTTTGGAGTGCATTTTTTTTTCTGACACCTCACAGCCCCAGGAGTGTCCAGCTCCAACAAGCTTAGTTAGTGTGTACCAATCCAAAATTGCCCCCCGGGGAGTGTGTGTCTCTCACTGCAACATTGTTTACCATAGACGGTGAAGGCTTCTGGTACAGAGCATCTTCATAAATAACAAAACAGTTTCTTATGCTACCTCCGGCTTTGGCAATATTAACCAAATATAGTTGCCATGTCCCATACACATCCTAAATAATAATACAACTACTAATGCTAATAACAATAATAATGATAATACTAATATATTAATTGAATGTTGAACAGGAATATGACTGATAATAGCTAGTCAAAGTTCAAACAGACCAAACTGAAGAATTATTTTGTATCCTTTACTTGGTGCAGTGAGCGGCGGACAAGACAAATTTGTAGGACCTGAGCAGACAGAATGCAGTGCGAACAGTTGTGCCGCCTCCCCGGCACTATTGATTTGAACACAGAGGGGTCGTGCTACAGCAGAGATTGCGCTGTGATACTGCTGCTCACTCTGTACCAGTGTCATGAAGAATCTGAGGCTACAGTAGCAAGCGAGTATGGACAGGCCCTTGGTAGGAGATCAATAGCTGCAGGGCTGCAGAGGTCTGTAGCCCGGGGCAACAACC
Source organism: Clinocottus analis (assembly GCF_023055335.1). NCBI lineage: Eukaryota > Metazoa > Chordata > Actinopteri > Perciformes > Cottidae > Clinocottus > Clinocottus analis. Next base: position 2,342,027 of record NW_027176031.1, on the reverse strand, counting down.
CCATGTTTGAAAAGAATGACAGAGAAACAAGAGGAACACATGGATACACAAACAGAGGGAGTTGGGAATTGACCATATTGCCAGAAAATTGGACACCAAACCATAACACTCCCTTATGTTAGCAGCATGAACCCCGGTCGTCCCCAAAAAACAATGGGGTAATGTGTCCTAATGCTTCTTTTTTTGTGAGGAATTGTGATTGGCTAATGAATTTGTTAGGCTTTTCACAGGCTATCTGGTACATGGTACCGCTAGCATTCTATCCACTGCACCAACAACAGGATGACTGGACAGCTTCCAAGCAGGATTTCTAATTCAACCACGTCCACTGAGGCTCAAGGTCCCATCAAGAGCAAAATAAAATGTAGTCCTAGTTCGGACAAGCACCAAAACAGTAAATACAATGTTGCTTCAAATTTAAAAAGGGAAGTTCTTTATATTTCTGTTTAGCAGGTCGGGATCGTCTCCGACATATAGTTGGATTGGGCCAGGACTGAGAAAACAATATCACAATTTCAAACAGATACCATTGTATCAAATATAACATCTATCAAATGTCCAGTAAACCAATTATTATTCATCTGTCTCATGCCTTCTATTCTCTCCAAACCAATGATATCAGAGTACTACATGTTCAGACTCAAGCAGCTAAATCAATTCCCTTCAGCCCGGGCCAATCACAATCACTCCGATGTGATTGCAGCTCTGACAGCAAGACCGCACGGTGCCAACATGTCTTTCACTGCTTGCCACTGTCACTGTTGACTATGGGAACTGCTATTCTGAGAAGAAGAAAACAAAACTGGAATCTGTAGCAGGGTTGCCCTGGACTTTCACAGCACTTTGAAATGCATAATACATCACACCTACTAATCAGACATCAGCACTTTCAGATGTATTTTATCTTTCCGATTACTTTGGACAGTGTCAAGTAATATCACAGTTTAAGCTAATTCCCCCCCAGTGCCAAAGTAGTTATATCAAATTGAATACAGATTAAGTACAGCATACTGCATATCTGTGGCAGTGCAAACACACTCCATTAGAGTGTATTACCTGAAAACGGATTTCACCTTGTTTCACTTAAACATCTGCATTTATCTACAGTCTTCACAACCTTGTTCCGGACAGTTTGAGTGGGATCGCACCTTAAAAACAGTTTCATCTAGACCTGAGTTGATCATCTAAGACTTGAGTTGATCATCTAAGACAGAGGTGTCAAACATACGGCCCATAGGCCGGGTCCGGCCCGCCAGGGTGTCCAGTCGAACAGAAGAAAAAATATATATATATATCTATATATATCTATATATATCTATATCTATCTATCTATCTATCTATCTATATATATATAGATATATATATATGTATATATATATATGTATATATATATATGTATATATATATATATATATATATATATATATATATATATATATATATATATATATATATATATATATATATATATATATATATATATATTAGACCAAAATTAGCAGAGCTGGGATTCAAACCTCTGATCCTTTGCTCATAAGACAGACATGTAAACCATTGATCCACAGTCGCAATTGATGTGAGCACTGATATTATTGTGTTAGAAGTCGTTAAACATGGATCAAGTCATGAAAGTGGCGTCACAAACGTGTCACAAAGCGAAGGAATCTGCAGAGGAGAGCTCAGGCAGAGAAACAGAGGGCTGATATCTAAATTTTTGGTCTTTATGTTTCTAGGTAATCGTTGAAAGACCTCAAAAATGGAGTTTATCATCTAAAAACCTTCACCAATGATTTTAAACATGCTGTGATTTTACTGGTCCAGCCCACTGGGCAGCATGTGGCTCTTTTACTGAAATGAGTTTGACACCCCTGATCTAAGACCTGGGTTGAGTTTGGTTAGCTTTACATCTGCCTGAAGCTGCAAGAAAAACATGATGACCTTTCAATCTCCACCAAATATCCAAGCTGCCAAACCTTAACTGTACTTCAGCATGGAGTAGTTTCTTTTGCATTAATCTCAAAATGAGAAAAGATGATTCATGCCAGATTTAGTAGAAGTCTGCAGTCTCTACACACAAAGCACTCAGCAAACACCATTACATAGATTATCACAGAAGCCATTGTTTAGATAAATATAGAGAGCCATAGCCACATGTAAATATCAGCACAATCATCCAGTACAACTATAAGTATAATTCATTATAATTAAAAACTCAATCATAGTCAAATGGATGTTGACATGGCTGGTTACTCTCTATGTAAGGATCCTTCAATGCTCAATGATAGAGCAGTATGTGCAGAGGCTGTTCGTCACACACTAACTGCTTGGAGGAGGAGCCACTGACGTTTGGATGGCGGCTCCGCATCGCACACTTAATTTCACAAATTTAATTAATTTTCAATACATGCATAGAGCACAAGCGCTATCCAAGATGACTACCTGTATATTTTTGCTTGACTTAGATGTGAGGTTGACAAGAAGGCGTGTGTGCTTGAGAGAGACTGTTAGCGAGCCGGTTATCTCCCAGCAACACTCTGGCTGTATGAGCGCTGCTCTATGTGGATCGCTCATTAAAGCACAGCAGTGGGTACTGATAAAGAGAATTGGATTACGGTGATTAATACCATGTGTCACTTGTAATGTCTTTAACAGTATGAATCACAGAGCTCCATATACACATGCCTGCACACAAACACACAAACTTGGTTTCAAAATGATTTTGAGTTGGAAAAGTTTTAGAACTATATGTGTTATTTGTAACAAACATGGCTTTATCACTGCTTTCTACAGACAAGGTCACTACTCACTGAACTTGAAAACTTTTCCTGGCCAAAACACACAAGAATAACCAATGTCACACACAAAAACACACATATGCACACACATGCAGTCACCCTTGGTGATTTGTCATAGTTTGGTTCCCCTAGGGCTCTGCAAGAAAACAGTCGCCGTGTGTCAATTCCAAACATAGAAACGATGCTTCTCTGTATCTGAGCATGTGTGTATGTGTGTGTGTGTGTGTGTGTGTGTGTGTGTGTGTGTGTGTGTGTGTGTGTGTGTGTGTGTGTGTGTGTGTGTGTGTGTGTGCGTGCGTGCGTTTGTGCGTGCATGGTGTATTGGGTGTTTGGGGCTATTTGGCAAATCCCAAGTGTTCTGCAGTATGTACCGAGTCCCAGAACCAGAATAGAGAGAGAGAGTGAGCGAGAAAGAGAGCAAGAGAGAGAGATATAATAAGAGAGAGTCTAATATACAAACACACACACACACACACACACACACACACACACACACACACACACACGCACACACACACACACACACACACACAGCAAGAGATGTGACAGTAACCTGAAAAAGGAGGCTTGGGATAAGTGTGTGTGGTGCATGGGGCAGACCCCTGACTGAGGCTTTGTCTGGCCCTCAGGCACAACAGTTGTTGCTCTATTGCGTGTGTGTGTGTGTGTGTGTGTGTGTGTGTGTGTGTGTGTGTGTGTGTGTGTGTGTGTGTGTGTGTGTGTGTGTGTGTGTGTGTGTGTGATAAAAACATAAGCCTTTGCCACTGTGAGACAACTTCTACATTATTATTGTCCCGACCAATATGAAAAAGACCCAATAAAGCCAAATAACAATAACATGAAAAAGTAAATGTTTAGAATCTGTAATGTCAGCATCAGAGTGTCCCTACAGATGCATCTTTACACCAGTAATAAGAAGAAAAAAGGGTGATGAGTCAGTCAGCCTCTGATTGCCAACTGGAGAAAAGTCTGGTGTTGGCCTTCCATAGCAGTGTATAGATGGAAGGCAGAGGCGGGTATATGGTTGGGACATCACCGCTAAAGGCTCGGCTCTGGCTATACGCTGGGTCAGCAGCGGTTAAAGTGCAAGTGTCAATAAATATATGCCGTGAAAAGGTCTCCCCAGGGCAGTAAATGAAATGCTTCTTCACTTTCATTTCTCCATCAAAGAAGCTATGGACACACCACCTTACTCAAACACACACACACACACACACACACACACACACACACACACACACACACACACACACACGGAGATACCCACAAACAACTTGTCAACAGCATGGCCAGTTCACAGCTCCCATGGGGCCAGTTATGAACCTGCAAGGCCAGCGCTTATAGATCTCCAGTCCAATTGTCTCCATTAATACATAAACATTCATCTCCACATACACACAGCTGATATGACTGCACTGGAGGCTAATACATAACTAGCATGTCCAAGAGGTCTTTCTCCTTCATACTGGTGTGACCTGATTGAGCTTTAACTGTAATTAATTATGTCTAGTGTGATGTCATGGCAGTAGTTAGTAGTAGTGAAAGGCCGGTTTTGCATGAATTATTAAATCAATATTGATAGTTGCTTTCATCTTAATTCGAATTGATAAAGGGTTTGTCTGACACTTCCTATTTAAACATGCAGTCCCACAGTGAGTGAAGAAGGGAGAGCGAGTCCATTCTTGGAATGTTTGAGTAGATACGCTGCAGTGCCGTCGTTTTGCAGGAGGAACCAGAAGTATGAAGAATAATAATCCATATGCTTATGGATGATTAAGTGATAGTAACGGTTACTTCTCTAATCAGCAGAATACAATATGCTGCTGATTCATGTTACACATGCAAATCAAGCGGCAAGTCTGCAATGATGGCAATGAAGTCTGTCAATGTGGTTCGTTGCACCACAACTTTTGGTGGTCTACTTTTTCTTTTCAAATTACCAGCTTTACTACTCACTAAGTACAGTCATTTAACTATAGGAGCTAACATGGAAATATAAACCAAACCTCTTATTTCGGCGTATCAAGATGGTCTAGGTGAAACTGCAACCTGGCTCCGTTTTAGAGGCAACAACATCTCATTCAAAATCACACTGCCGTTTGTAATGACTCACATTACAGGACTTTCTCAACATTGTCGGAAGACTAGAAAAGTGCTGTACAAGTGAAGTCCTTTTTCCTTCAAACATTAGTGCAGAATTTAACCCCACCATGATCATATCAGCATAACCAAGACCCTTTGTTGCTTTAACCAATAACTAAGTTAACCTACATTGGAAGTTTCTTTTTGAAAAGACACTATGCACGTGAAAAGTGGAAACTGACACGTTCAAAACTGACACGAGAGCGGTACATACAGCGTCATAGTTTGAAGCCTAGGACCACTAAGCAAGTCAGGCGTGACAGAGTTGTATTTAGCTGCTAAATATATTGTATTATATATTGTATCATATTATATGTAGCTGCATATATTTACACCAGCACATGGTGGAGACAAACTGAGTTAAAAGGATATACATATATCTCTGAACACTGCCTCGTGTCTGCTGGATGTGTTACTAGAAGCAAGAGCATGCTAACATGTTCACCACACCAACTGTATAAACTGATACAGTTTATACATAGTACACCTATGACACTGTCGGTGTCATAGGTGTACTATGTTCCAAAGGCTTGAGACAGAATTCCTCATTAATGTACAAAAGCTATTGCAAAAGCAGTTAAACAAGGATTTCTGTGAGCCGGAATCCACTTGGATACTAAAAGACACACAAGCACACTTATTCCCTGAGTGGTTTTTGAATTATTCATGAAACAAAACTTTCTGTTTTCTTTAATTACAGATATTAAAGACTTGTGTATGATGCAATACAACAAGTGTTTTTAAACCAATCATGTCAGTACAGAGAAAATGCATAAAGTGCTGATTGTTGGCTTTTGAAAATAGTTTGTATGCCAATGAACCTTTCAACTGAATTCAAATGAGAAAAAACAAACAGAGAGCGAGAGATAACAGTAATGCTTCAGGGAGATGGAGAGAAACAATAGACTAGTCCTTCTATTCTACCTACCTCCTCATTCTTTTTCCATCCTCCATATTGTTCTATTATTTCCATCAGGGGAAAACAATTGAATACAGGGTGAGTGGTGAGAGCATGGAGAAAAGAGAAGGCTGACCTTTGAGAGGATTATGGGATTTGTGTTGGAACAAAGCGAGGAGGCAATATGGCAGATGTGTTCTGTAAAATAGAGTATTTAGCAGTGAAACGCCTTGATTGCAAAGAGAGCAAGACATCGCCGACAGAAAGAAGAGGATCGCTGCGTTAATGCCGTGCTTTGTGAAGAGCAGTCCACTGGGCTGATGCACTCTTACTAACAGAGTACAGGGAAGTCTCTCTTTAGTGCGATGGGAGCTGGAGGATGCTATTTGATGGATTGCACATTTATTGTCATACTTATCAATAATAAACTGAGTGTCTTTGGAGACCCTTAGTCCTGACAGCTTTAAATGAAACAACTGAATCAGATTTCACATCGCATGCATGGATATGGTTTATTACGCCTCTCATCGCTGGTTTTTGAAGGGAAAGTTTTAGTTTGCTAGAACAATTTAATGCAATAGAAATGCACACACAATACTGCTGTTTCTGATTATGTGAAGACAATGTCAAATTATAATAATATTGACTTATAAGTAAGTATTGGAGTTACAGACAGAAGACAGACACCAGACAGAAGTGAACAAGTTAAGCTGCAATGCTATCCTGATACACCAGTACATGTCAGTTGTTCTTCTTCCTCCGCTTACCATCTGCTGGCCATGAAACAACTAAACCAACTTTCCCTCTGTCTTAACATAACACCACAATGGATCACACTCCTACACGTGCAGCAGCACACACACACACACACACACACACACACACACACACACACACACACACACACACACACACACACACACACAGATTGGAACGAGGTGGCCTCAGGGAAACACTACCAGCCAAAGATTTGGCCCGCTTTTATGCTGGCAGTGTTGATGGGGTCTTTCAGGGGGGATGCCGGGGGATGCTGTTCTAAGATGTGTGTTTTTTATTTAAACTACAAGTGGCCACTAACTTTTACCCAAAGGACAGCAGTTCATTGTCTTGTATAAAAATGTGGGTACTTTTTAAAAATAGCATAAGTACATAAGTAAGTGCAGTTATGCACAAATGACACATAGTTTTACCTGAAACCTTTTACTAAAGCTTACCAAGTAGTTTTGAACCCTAAACAATTAATTGAGAGAGGAACGTAGGGCGTCTTATTTTGACGCTTAAGACCAATAACCAGGTGTCCGTATTTGACAAAACATTAGGTGGTATGCTGTATAAAAACCTTTAGACAAGAACAATAATATCTGGGGATTCTGTAGAATCCTAAAAAAAATTAGGTTGAATGCTAACCGTTTCCTTCTTCACCATTGGTTCGGTAACAATTCATTTCAGACACAAGAAAATGAAATATTAAATATTATTATGAAATATTATTGGCATATTATGCCAATAATATTTAATAAAAGCCAACTATTGACCAAACTAAGACAGGTCTAACCCCTTAAACACATGTATACACCATTTATCTCGTTTAAACTCTTACACACACCCCTGCGGTCCCGTTCACCACCCCTCCCCATCCCAGCTGGACTGCCTGGCATCTCAAAGAGACGCTCCATCCTGACCTCTAAAAATATGGCGACGGCAGATTTGTGGCTCGTGCTGATAACCAATCAGATGGCTTGTGTCGTGCAGGGCGGACGACCCCCGTGGAGTCTTAAATCACATTTTCTCCTCATCGTTCTCTTCCTCGGTCTCTCTGTCTTCTTTATTGCTTGTTGGCGGTTTTATTTGGTGCCGGCAGATAATATGGCGGGTTCCTCAGTGGTCTGCAGAGAAGCTGACAGCCTGAGAATCTGATCTTATCAAATCCAAACCAGAGAACAGAAGAGAGCCAGACAGTTAACTGTGTGGGGAATACAATTAAGTTTTTAAAATATCATCACACATATCAGACAGGTGCTCACTGACTGGTCCACTTTCCTACATTATGTAGTTTGCAGCGATCAGAGGCGTTACACACCACATGCTTTGATCCTTCTGCTACACGTGTCCATCTGCTGCATTAGCCCCATTGCACTCACACAGGCGGGCATATACGCACACACGCACACACTCATGCTCCTACATGCATTTACACGCAAGCAGAGGCCAAAGCTTTGATCAATAAATAACACAGCCGCAGGGGGCTCTGTGTACACACACATACAGTGAGGCGCCTCGTAATACCTCAGTGTGGAGGGATGTAATCTCATTTAGCTTCTCAACCCATCTCTCCATCTGCCCCCTGATCCCCTGCCCACCAATCAGCTTCTATCCAATCTCTAGCCAATCAGCTGACTTATATGACCCCCATCAGGCCAATTGTAGCATTAGTACAAGACTGTAATTGAGACAGAACCACAGAGCTGAATTAAAGTGACCCCGCTCGGCTCAGGAAACCAACTTGGTGGCCAATCACAAGAACCATGGGAGGTTGAGAAATGTAATTCACCTGTTGGCTGAAATTATGAAGTGATAGGACAAGCATCCTCTCCAGGGTGCACTCTACTTTATACCCAGTGCATGCTGGGATATCCCCTATCCCCCCACCGGGTCAATAGAAAAACTGTGTGGGTATTCTTCCACATGTATTGTGTCATTTCCCTTTCCTTATAAAACATAATAAGGGGATGGCTTTTTATTTTATTTGGTGGTGTGTGGGTGGAGGGCGGTAAGACATACAACATATCATTAGAAAAATCACACAAACTCCATTATTAATAGTGAACTTGTAACTCAACTTTCAATTAAAACAATAAAATGGTTTCATTATTGATTAGCTGGAGGGAAAGTTGAAGAAATACATGCAGAGGATATGAATATGTAAAGAAGAGCAACACAAGGAAAGGCGGTTATTAAACTGGACTTAGTCTGAACGCTCATACTGCCTCATGACTGGATAATGCCAATACAAAATGCAGACATACTATGAACAGCAACTCTGTTTGTCATGTTGGTTTGTTGAATTTTAATATACAATGACTTTCCTAATCAAGCTGTATGAGTTTACAGACATTACAAGGCAGGCCGTGGAAGTTAGATGAGTAGAAAGAAACAAAACAAAAGTAACCTCAGTTGTATGCACATTCTGCACTTTAGTTAGTATGTTTTAGTAGAGAATGATTTCTTCAGTTAGTATAGGTGGTGTTAGTATTTTTAGTATTCAAGTCATTTCATAGCAGGACAAGGATGGATAAAGAGAAGTCATTCCAGTAAAACAAGGCAAATGAGGATAGGAAGGAGAGTACTTTGTTAGATCAGATAGAATGCATGCTCATGCAGTTTGTCCATTGGCTGCTTTTATTTGCCCACTTTGGTCTCGCACAGCGTCCAGAGTCTGGCAGGATTTGGAATTATATTATCCATGTAATCAACTTTTGGTCATTCTAACTACAGATTAAAACAAGGGAGTTTAGTGCAGTGTTTATACTGGCACTTTACATCCTGCCACGAGCGGACTCCGCAACAGCATTGGGGCTACTGCATGATGTCATCAGTAAACAAGGGACTGGACACCTGGACGGAAGATTTCAATGATTTCAACCCTCGCAACCCCAAGAGTGTCCTTCCAAAATACCATCAACACATGAACGTTTCGAGAAATTGCAATGTTGTAGTAATGCATAGTGTATAAACTCTGTTACGTTGCTCATTCTGGTCACATGACATCTATTGCTTCCGTCTATCTGGGGAGAGGGATCCTCCTCTGTTGCTCTCCCTCAGGTTTCTTCCCTTTTGTTTCCCTGTAAAAGGGTTTTTACTTTCTTTATTTGCTGGAGTTTTTCCTGATCCGATGTGAGGTCCTGGGACAAGATGTCATGTGTACAGGTTGTAAAGCCCTTTGAGGCAAATCTTGTATTTGTGATTTTGGGTTATACAAAATGAACTGAATTGAATTTCATTGAATAAAGATACAATGAGCAATACTATTATCATATTTATCATAGAAATACTATTATTATATTTATCGTAGCAATACTATTATAATATTTTGTGCAATACTGTTATATACTGTATATTTTGTGCTCCATTTTTTTGTAAGTCTGTGTTGGGAGGACGGAACAAAATAAGCTTTTAATTGTATAGAATAACTATCGGTTATCTATGCATATGACAGTAAAAACATCTTGAATCTTGAATCTTGAACTCAAGGTCAAACTACTTTTTCCAAAGCCATCAGCCACTGTCAGAACATATCATCCATCTTGACTTAATAAACGTCCATGCTTGCCTTTAAACCAAATGGGCTAGTAAAGCTAGAAGGTTTTTGGATTTGGTTTAAATATAAATTTCTACAGAAAAGCTTAAACACTGCATCTGCATGTTCTGCAGCCGGAGGGTTAAGAGCACTGGCAGATGGCTGAATGAAAACAGCAAAACATGTATGTGCATTGATTGACTGAAAATCATCCTTTAAAAGATGTTGTATTGGAACCAGACAGTGGGTTGTATCACATGTATCACATGCTACATGACTATCATGCGTGTCATTGTGTGCATAATGGTGGGCTCGTGGGATGTGGCGAAAGTTATGGCCACAGATGCCTGGAGCTGTGGAGCGTGCCCAGATGGTCATCTGTTGTCCCGGCCTTGGCCAGATTAATCCGATCCCGGATGCATCGGCAGAGCTGCTGTGACCCTCGCCATGCCAACATCCAAAGTGCCAGATCACTATTAGCATAGCATAGCATCGCATCGCATAGCTTCTGCTGGTATTGTATTCCACTCACTGAATGGATCCTTATGCCAAAGAACACTTTGCCAAATGGGCAAGACACAAACAAACCAAGCAATGGCTAAAAGAGAGAACCACACAATGGCCAAGAGACTACAACGCCATAACGTGTGCCGGGTAACTTATATACGTTGTAAAGATGTGTAATAAACCTGCTATCAGCTAACAACTTATCCACATTTTAGCTGCAATATCTGAATAACACTATATACCCAAAACATTACAGATTATCACAGGGGCAAAATTTGATTCTCACCAAGGTTTAAACATAAGTATATTTCATCTGAAAAACTGACTGTTGATAACAAATAGTATGTAGTAGCATTCACAAGCTAAATAAAGTTAATATTCCCACCATCCAGTGTAGAAAAAAACAATCTGTAATAAATAATGATATATACTGACTGGAGCAGACTGCATGCTAATCATAGTGCACGTTTGGTCAAATTTCCCAATAGATCTGATGGAAAGCTGTAATTTCTAATCATGTTATCTGTTTTTGTTTGGCTCTACTGCAACATGTCAAACTCAAACAGCTCATTAGTGGGTACTTTATTGTAATAACCAGATTATATCATGCACGCTATTAATCAGGTTATATCAGGCACTCCATATGTAGCAGGCAGTTGCATAGGGTCATATCTGAATTGAGTCTGGCTGTGATTATTAGACATACTGTACACAGAGGAATACATATCATATACAATAAATATACAAGGAAATGTATTTCTTCCCAGCAATAGTGGGATCTTGGCATGGCAGGACAGTGGAAGTGGTAAATATTGCAGCACAGAGTACAGCATGTCTCAGTGCACCATGTCCACTGATCAAAGCTCCCTCTGCCCTAAAATAGCTGATGAAATGTCTGAGCTTCACTCGGCTAATTTACAGGAGGAAACATGCAAGCCGCATGGCAATGCTGATGATACATTAAAACACACACACACACACACACACACACACACACACACACACACACACACACACACACACACACACACATGCACACACACTATTTTAGAGCTCGTCAACATTGCATTCGTTGGTGCAAAAACAGAAACATAACAACACAGCCAAGCCTCAATGATAAAAATGTTTTAGTATACAAAATGAATTTCAATTGTCATTTCACAGCAGTGTTACTATGAAGGTTGCTTCAGGATAAGATATATACTGACGAGATTGAACAAGTTGGTGTATTATATTGATATGATCAGGAGCCAACTGAATGCTCAAACCTGAACACCACCCTTTTACCGTCAGAGGTGGACTTTAGGTTACAAAATGTTGAGAGTTGTTGCTATAGAGCAGTGTTTGGTTTGTCGTTCTGGGTTTCTGTAGAAACATGAGTGTAACATGGACCTTGTGAAGAGGACACGCTCCTCATGTTGCTATGAAGGGCTATGCTAGGTTTTAAGTGATTATGCACTATTACATGCATTCATTCGTTCCACAAACTGGTCCTTCCAGTTACCAGAAACCCTTCAAGTTTGAGCTCAATTACTCCTCTGACAACTAGCTATTTTCTTGCCACATCTGCCATAAATAAAATGCATTATAGTGGGCAATATAGCCCGCCAATTGTCTGAGTGAACAGTATCTTCACAAATAAGCGCTGTAGTCTTTACATTGTGTAAGCACGGGCACAACTTTGGAAAATTCTGTATTCATCTGCTTAACTTAATAAATATCTCAATAATGGTACAAGGATAAATAATAATAATACAATGCAAGATGTTTGGAGGTAAAGTAAGTAATCGTTAGGCACTAATAAAGACTCAAGTGAAGCACTTTGTCAGAAGCAGCCAATAGGTTTATGAACAAGCATGTGCCGGGACCACTAGTTAGAAAGCAAAGAAGCAAAGAAGGCTGCAGAGAAGGCTGGTAGGGTGGAGGAGGGACAGCAGAAAGAGTAATGAACCCAAATCATTGGGGGATTTGTTCGAGGGAGAAAGAAATTAATAAGCCTGGAAATAATAGTCCTCAGCATTTAGCCAGCAGGACAAAAACTAAATGGGAAAGAGAATGCCCAATTAATGTTGAGGGAGAAGGGGAAAGAAGATATATGAGACAGAGAGCATAATGTTTGGGAAAGGTAAACATTTGGGATACTGCTCGCATTTGAGGAAATGCTCCTCAAGCAAACACACACAATCTTAATTGGGATACTGATGCCTGTTTGTTTCATAGTGTCCTGCATGCTAAATATATATATATATATATATATATATATATATATATATATATATATATATATATATATATATATATATATATATATATACATCTTATGGAATGTCTTAGAATGTGGACCAACATGGAAAAATAAATAATCATCAATAGTTTTCCCAAAATGTTTTGGGTATTTTTGTTTTAATCTGGTTCATACTTCTTTTAAACTAATCATACAATCATAATAATATCCACAAGTACATACATAAGAACTCAACATAAAAATATAATTCATTAATAATTTGCAACTGGCATATAAATTAAATTACATTTAAGCCTGCCGCTCTGCTTGAATGCTGTTTTGGGCCTCCAGCTGCTTGCTGGACCTTTTCCTGCCCCGCCGTTTCTTAGGCCTGAACTGCTAGGACGTGATCGTGGTGCTGACAGTGGGGCAGAGTTAGAGAAGCAGTACCCATGCAGTGAAATGGATATTTTACTGGCCAGGTATATCTTAAAACAATCAGAGGCTTGATAAATTGGCTGAATGGCTGATGTATGGATGGAATGGAAGGGGTATTTGGAGAAGGTTTGAGTCAGGGAAATGCACCTCATCAATCAGCATGATTAAAGGTTTTGGCTGGGCCGAACAAACTCAACACTGTAAGGGCCTTAAAGGCACAGTCTGCTGTTTAGAGGTGCAACAAACACGTTGTGTATGTATTGGTTTCAGGTATTGGCTGTTGCAAACAACCACTATGTTGCGTTGTGGAGCAGGACGCATTCTTATTTGGATTGACCGGATATTATACTGCCATTAACTGTTAGACTATAAATAGGACGTGGAAGTAGTCACAGTGATGTCACCCATTTGTTTGTGGACTACGTTTTGAAGCCTTGGCGTTTAGAATTGTTATTTTCGTCTTTTCTTTGCAACCATAAGTGACAAGAGAGGGTGAAACTAAGTGAAGCTGAATAAGACATTTTAAGACAACGAAAATGACGTGAAAACACACTGTCAAAAGGTTAAAGTTCTAAAATGAAAACACAGACAACTCTCAGACAACACTGTGGTAGCGACCTGACTATCATTATTTAGACGTCCATGTAATTTGACATGGGTGTGAACGTGAGCGTGAATGGTTGTCTGTCTATATGTCTGCCCTGTGATGAACTGGCGACTTGTCCAGGATGTACCCTGCCTTCGCCCATTGACAGCTGGAATTGGCTCTAGCGCCCCGCTGCATTATCCAGATAATGGATGGATGGATGCATGTAATTTGACTTCTCTAAACCACCAGAGGAGTCGTCCCCGGAAGATCATTTGAAGGAAAGCTTAAGGCACTTCAGCATTGACTTCACTTTTCAGAACTGCAGGTTGCCAACAACTCAGTTCTACACTTTGTTCCACAGTCAGTATTATGTTCTGCTCATTGGGGACCGAGCATTGGATAGCTAGCTGCTTGGGTCAAGTCTTATAATAAAACTGTTCTGGTTTCTCTCAGAAGAACACTTTGTGTAAACAGAGGTGTGGTTAAGCAAATTAACTCAGTGGGTCACTTAGTTTCTTTAGTAGTTCAATTGTTGAATAAAACAAAACCAACTCTACAGCTGATCATCCCGTTATATTAGGAGTGCGATAAAAAAGACAATGTATACTTGCCACCCTTAAATAATGACACATTGACAGCACTATAAAGTGTTCTCTCAACGCCCCACCATGCATTATACACACACGTTCATACACACCAGTGGACACTGGCAGTAGCATACTATATACGTGCCCTGTGGCCAAATCCATTGTAGCCAAGGCCCTGAACGATAAATACAGCTTTGCGTCAGCAGCACTGCATTTTTAAAGCCACTAATGACTTCCTGCAAAGTGCTCACTCTCACAGACACGCAAACACCGACTAAGCCAAGGAGAACAAAATCACCGGTGCTGGAGTCGGGCATTCTGTCAGCAGAGCAGCATCTCCAAGCGAACAGGTGCTGCAGCGGCTGGCTGGGTAAGGTCAACCGCACGTCTTGACCAATGGAGGCTACCTGGCCGGCTCAGGGACATAATTATGAATCTGTGAGACGGTTCAACGTTATTAATGAAGGAAGGAGTTGACACTGCTACGCTGCTTTCAAGTCTTTTAGTCGAGGATGTTCAATACCTCGGGGCTCCTTGTGAATCGGATATGCCTTCATTCTTTCTCATGCACGGTCAGCCCTGGTCTGCCCCTACAGGCCTTTAGGAAGCATGACATCTGTCCACGGTAGGGGTAGGGCAATCAGAGAGGTTTACCTCATCCAGGGTCATTCTCTAAATGTATGTGTTTGTTTGTTGAGTGTAAAAGTAGTTAGCAAACTCTGAGTCATACAAAACACTCTTGGGTCCTCTGCAAAATGGGGTGTGGTGGCTTCATGTTAAGGCCAAATACTCAATGAACTGAACAGTTAAGCAAATTAACTAATTCAATCAACATTACACTATTCATATGTTCTTTGTGTGTACCGAATGGAGAACAACTCACATAATCAATCTTTTCTAAAGCCAGGCATTAAGTTTGCATTTTCGCATGTGAATTAACACAGTAATACACAGAATTACCACAGTCATAATTAACCCTTCCACCCCCACTAATACTCTACTCCATAATGGACTTGGTGGCTTGTTATAATGGGTATTTCTGGCAGTGGAGCTACTTACTGAACTCAAATATTTACTAAAGAGTGGAGCCCAGCGGTTATGAGTCGTACACTGAGCACTGAGTACACACTCTCTCCATGTCACTCACATACACATGCATACACACATCACGTTTGGTGAGGTAAAGCCGTATACTTTTGTCCATTGCCAGGGGGGTAAACACAAACACAGAGTCTAATCTTAGCGCAAACAGCGGGGCCTCGTGTTAACCAGCAGGGATACAGTTTCCCTCAAAACCACGAGGCCTGCAGCAGTTAAGAGCTCACACATCAGTAACAGAGAGTGCAGATTCATGGACCTGAGGATCCTGGCATGGCCAACATAATTAAAAGATGGAATTGATTTTGCCTTTACTTTTCTTGTATTTTGGGCTGTTTTCCACTCAACTGTCTTAAACGATGAAAAAAAAGATGTTTCCATAAAACTAATCTGCACTTTCAAATATGTTTTTGAAAGTGATTTTTCTTCCAGACTAGGTCACAGTTTTACACTGTTTTTAACAGGAAAAAAAATGTAAAAGTGTTTGTAACAAGACTACTACTTGGTAATCTTTAGGCAACTAAAGTAATTTATTCACACTGGATAACAGCGGCCCTGTGTTTTTGATACATACAACACATGAACCATGGACTCATTTAAAATGTGAAAAAGCTACATAAATTCCAAGACAAAATACCTTTTCCTCAACAGTAATTTCCAAGCAGTTTTGTTGTATTGGAACAACATTTTTAGGAAACACTGCAGCTTTAATACATACAAAGAAGGTGAAATTGGCACTGACAATTCAGTTCACAACAGAACTGGCTGCAATTCATTAGTCACCCAGTGAAATGTGACAAAGAAGTAAAAATGACTTCTGTTGTCAAATGTTATTCAATGTATACAGATCAAACACAGACAACTAGCATTGACACATCAAAAGCTGAAACCAGCTTTGGTTGATTAATAACAATTAATTTTTAAATTGTTGTTCATTCATGTTAATGTAAGTAAATGTCTATAGAAACAATCATATAGTCTAATGTGAGTATAAAAGGGCACAAAGACAATGCAGACACCATTAACACTGTGTGTGCTGTGCCTGTGATCCACATCTCAAAGGATCGCTTTAAAGCCTGGATGTTCATTATTCATTCACACACACACACACACACACACACACACACACACACACACACACACACACACACACACACACACACACACACACACCCCAGACAAAAGGTATTCCACATGAGTGAAAGGTGGATATTGCCCTTTATCTTTATTCTGGTATAGTTTAATAAGATAGAAAGGAAAAGCCCAGAAACCAAAACAACGTGGAAATGGAATCAGTTCTTTCCATCCAAACAAATGACAGCACAATCTCATTTCGGACGGAGGCTGCAAACCTTTGTTTACGTCATGTGTCGCAATATATCACTGCCCTCTGGGTAACATCCTCACACTGGGGGAAAGGTATTAGGAATTAGACTGATGAGAAAAGATAAAATAGATGAGGAGGAAAATGAAAAAAAAGGGACTGAAGATCAGAGGAGACATTGCCATGGCAAATGTAGTACAGGAGACAGGAGACGGGGAGATTAGATACATGAACGGTAACAGGCTGAAATCCCAAAGTCCAAATGTCAGCTCTGCAGTAGCTGTGTTCTTGGACCACATACATGTACCAGTACAGAAACACATGATGTTGAGCCTCAATAGCCTCAATATGGACATGTCTGTGTATGTCATGCAAATGAAAGCTGATAATAAATCACAACATCATGATCAACATCTGGCAAATAAAGATATAATGATTTGGGAGTAGCATTATGCCCAATATATATATATATATATATATATATATATATATATATATATATATATATATATATATATATATATATATACTAAATGTGTGACTAAATGTGTGATATATATGATAATCTGCTTGACTGACAGTGAGAAGAAATGGAGTAGAAAAAAAGATGATATATTATTTTTAAGTGTGTACTTTGCTTTTTCCAATATTACCTTATACTGTCACACAAGAGGACAAATCACAGATTTGATTTCAGCTTATATGTACATGTGTCTAAACTGTAGTCAACAAAGTCAAGTTTGAACTTGTTACCAACATGAGAAAACCCCATGAAACCAGACAGGAGCTCAAGTTCATGTCAAAGAATCACAATCACACCAAACAGAGTTCTCAGGAATATCACCAGCAACAGCACACGGAAAGACAGAATCCTAGTTTAGTGTTCGTGCTCAGCTGAACTCACAAGAGAATACAAGCGGCAGTTTACGGAATCACCAACAATGAATGGAAGAAACAACTGGAGGAAGAAGAAAGCAAGAAAGTAATAAAAGAAAGAAAGAAATCATCGTATGCTAAGCTAAAGTCACTGGAAAATACCAGCAGCAGCACGTGGAGTCACCAAAAGATGGCGATGCAAAGGAAGGAAGAAAGAAAGGAATAAAAAAAAGAAAGAAATCCATAGAAGGCATAAGTAATGGAATCAGCAAAAAAGGAAGGCCAAAGAGAGAACATGACAGCAGTGGTTGAGTATCACACATGTGAAATGTAACATAGAGCAGGTTCCTTACCTAGGATGCCCAGCCGGTAGTTGACAGTTATGACAATCACATTTCCATAGCTGGCCAGGATGCTGCCGTCAAACATATTCCCAGTTCCTTCCATGTAGGAGCCCCCATGGATGAAAACCATCACCGGCTTAGGGCTTCCACTCTCCCTAATGTCTGGAGGAGGGGGGAGGAAGAGGAGGTGGAGAAGGCAGAAGGACTGATTAGATGACAGATTGAAGGTGACAGCCAGATATGAAATTCCAATACTTAAGGGGGTTTTAGCCACTTCTTTATTTATTTTTATTTTTATTTTCCTGAGTAATCTTGGCACGCTGGCTTTTTAACATGGAGACCTTGTTAGTTTGAGGCATCAAACCACTCCTTTTTTTCAACATGAAGGCCGTGACATCGTTGTGGTGATTGGAAAATGTTATTCATTTATTGGCCCATTTTAAATCCATATAGGTGTTAATGAAACAGGATATTTAAAGAGCCGGGTTTTAATTTTCCTCCAGGCAATGGACTGTCAACATGCAAGAGTGGCAATCTGAACTGTCAAACCATGCTGAGATAAAACCTGTGTGATTCATTTGGAAGAGAATCTAAAAAAAGAAAATGTTTTGGCATCATAGGTTGGAGCATTTTGTATGAAAAAGCACTGCTTTATTGAAACTTTAATTTGAATTCAGGTTTGCACTTCATAGTTGTTTAGCTGTAGGGAACTTATGCCTCAGCTTGGTGAATACAAATGCATGTGAGCTCTTACTAGCAGCAGGAGGAATTAACAACGAAATGGGACACTTGTCTTTTAGAATATTATGAAGTGTTTTGCTAATGTGAAGGACAGGATGTTGATTCAGCTTTGGAATTACTGCTCTTGCTTCCATAAAATTTCCATAAATCACAGTGTAATTAGACACTAGCTAAATAAAATATGCGCTGGATGATGAGTTGTCATATGGACATTACTTATAACGCAAAGAAAGCTGGAGGTGTGTTTGCTTTACTATAGGGATGTTTGTGAATGTGCAGCTGCATCTGTGAAATAGGAGGTCAAGGGAAGGAGAAACTGCTGTTAGCGGCAGAATTAGCCGTAATAAAAGGGAGTTACATCTGCCTGATTAGAGTGGAAGAAAGGAGGGCTGCGTGTAAAGCTTCAGCTTCAGACGTGGTTCTAATACGGGCCGGACCGCGAGCAAAAAGGATGCAGAGACGTGGAGAGATCTAACGGCCCACTTGCAACCCACGTTCAAAACAAGCTTTCTCTTTCATCTGCTGCATCTCAGAGACGAGGCTTTTCATCTGCCTTCCTAACTATCTCCATCAGTACATGCAGCGGCACACATCGTTTATCCCACTGATGTTTTACCACTGAGGAACTCGGGTCCGGGGAGAGACCAGGGAGTCTAGGCGGGATTAAAAATTAACCAAGCAAGAAAATAGAAAAGCGTTGCCCTCTGAGACAAGAGAGTAAAAAAGATGCACAGTTAGGGGAGTAAGAGAGTGTCCCTACAGTGAGTGTTTTAAGTACTCACAAAGCAGTGGATACAGATAATAATATCTCCACCTCAGGGACAACTCTGAAGGAACTCAGTCGCTGTGGCAAACACTGATATATGGCTCAATTATGCTTTTGAATAAAGGAAAAATGTTCCACTGTAAATAACAAAAAAAACAATGAGTTTGATGAAACCAGGACTTATCTTATTCAAAGACAGTATTAAATTAATAGGGAAGGTAAAACAAAATGATGGGTTGACCCTTCACTCGCCTTCCTTGTGTATGATTAATGGTTGTATAAGATACATTTTTGAGTAAACAGGACATCATGCAGCGGAAACCAGAGGTTGAAACTAAATGTTACAGTGTGTCTATATACTGGACAACTGCAAACATTGTTTTCTTACCAAGAGCGTATGCAATATATATACAGCCTAAAAAACTAATTTGGCAAAAAGGAAATGGGGTAAAAGAAAACAGAAATCTTGCGGGAAATGAAAATGAGGCCCATCTAGGTAAAATGCCTTCTTCTCGTGGTGTGTGTGCTCTGCTTGTCCTTCCCTCCGTCTCTCTTTTTTGTTGCAGAGCTCATTACATCACTTCTATCATCCTCTGTCCTTTGTAGTGTTTTTTGTTTTTTTCCCCTCCTAGTTGCTCTGCTCCCTCTGTCGCAGCAGGCAACGGCCACAATGTAGTGGCACATCGTAACTCTCCTCTGGAAGGCTTCCAGAAAGTCCTGACAAAAAAGGTCAGGGGATTATCTAGCAGTGTGTGTGTGTGTGTGTGTGTGTGTGTGTGTGTGTGTGTGTGTGTGTGTGTGTGTGTGTGAGTGTGTGTGTGTGTGTGTGTGTGTGTGTGTGTGTGTAGCAGGAGGATGGGAAGCTTAAATCATCAGCATGTCAATGATGATAATGTTGATATTAATGCTGCTGCTGATGATGATGTTGATGATGATAATATTGATGATGATGATGATGATGATGATGATGATGATGATGATGATGATGATGATGATGAATTATACCAATGATGTTGGTGATGTTTGATGTCACAGCCCTGGCATTGATGGTGTGATGGTGGTGGTGGCAGCCATGATGATTCATCACCGTCTCTCAGAGGCCGTGCACCTCAAACCGTGGTGCTCGAGTTCATCATGTCAGTTAAAGTTAAACGTGTCAGTTAAAGTCAAACGTGTCAGTTAACTGTCCAACCTCCTCTCCGGTGCTCCCTATGTGGACTGTCTCCTTCTTTGCTCTACATCAGTTGTTCTCTCGGTGTAATGATGACTTTTACTTTCCAGTTAGTGGAAGACCCTGAGACTTCGCTGACCAGGCGTCTATATTGAATTGGGAGTGAGAACGGGTTGGATGACGATGTCGATGAAGGCAGCAACCGTGATGATGATATTGATGCTGCTTCTGCTGCTGATGACAACCCATGGTATTTATAACGATGTTGATAATGTCGTGATGATGTCAGCAATGAGGACTGCCGTGCAGCCATGAACTACCATTAAACTGAGGATGATACAACAACCAGTGGTGATGATGAAGTTGATGCAAGCGATACTGACAGCCATAATAGTTAAAATTATGTTGACGATGATGATGATGATGATGAGAAAGAACAGGGTGCCGCTTAGTTCAACGCAAAATATATTCATATTTATATATATATATATATATATATATATATATATATATATATATATATATATATATATATATATATATATATATATATATATATATATATATATGTATAAATGGTGTATTAATCTCTAAAACCATTGGGGAGGGTTTCTTGTATCTGTGTACTCTGTCAGAGCTGTATGATGTGTCACTGTTTCCTCTATGGGTTATACATGAATAAATGAATAACTGCTGCAGCGGGCTACATCCAGCAGGGCTGCCTCTTTCCCTTCAGGGCTGAAGGTCAGCGGTAATGAGGTGAGGTTAGGATAGAATAGTCTTGGCAGTGTTTGAGCATTTGATGGATTTACCTGAATTGGCTGGCTGGAACGGTCCCGCTGTTTATGGAAAACACTGTACCTTGAGGTTTTAAGCTTATACAATCAAGCGTTCTCTCAGTGTGGTTTCCTGGCATCTCTCATCGGCTGACACAGCGAGGCTCAGCGCCAACACAATAAAAACAATCTAAACCAGACTCTCCCGTTCCCCTAACTTATCAATCCATCCTCATCCAGCTGACTGCAGCTCCATCATCCTCTTGCGTGAAGTGAGGTAAAACATCCAATACACTCATGATTATTTTTAATACAATTATGTCCTTTTGTTCTTCTTTTTGAAGTAACTTTAAATGATTCCAGTTTATATTACAAGAGTTTGTAAACAGGAGGGAACATCCAACTGTTCTCTAGGGTTTTTCTCCACAGCGAGCAGCGAGATGAAAGCTTGTTTTGAGAGGAGCTAAAATGAGATGCAATCTTGACGTGATTCGACCATTCAGAGTGGGTGAAGTAGAGTTTGTCAGAGGAAAGGCACCATGACAACATGGAGTAGACCGTTGCTTCCTCGAGGAAGAGGTTATGATCAAAGAGATCCAGGTGCTTCATATTTCTCTGAGTGAACCCTGAGAGATGCCCTTGGGCTGTTGTAACAAGTCTGGTACCCTCTCCCCGTGCCGGTGGAGAGGACTTATCAAACCAACAGCAGACACAAGGAGCAAAGGTAGGTTGTTATCGTGGATTCAGCCTCTCGCTGCAGGGAGCAAAGCCGTGGGGACGTGGGGAAAAAGCAACAGAAAACAAAATGAGTCCCAGTGGCGAACGGCAATTCAGACGCCTCCTCATGGAATGCTCCTGTGTAATCAGTTACTCCTTAGAGTGGGTCTACATTTTCACAGATCTACGTGCTGATTTGATGGCATAATTAGTGAGGACTTGGTGAGTTGAGATTGTTCATTCATTTACAATCCCTAAAATTACCATGATTATATTATCCTAACAAGTGACCTCTTCCAAATTGGAGACTGAATTACTGTTGTTTCCAAGGCTGAGTTCATGTTGATGGGGGTAACGTAATTACCATTTAGCATCTTGCAAATATCTTAATCCACCTCAGGTTTACAGTACAACAGTACAGAACAGTACACAGAAGCCCAGATTTGTTTCATGTAAATATACTTTCCAAAAAACTGCATAGTTAGTTAATTCACACGAGAAAGATATGTTTTTATTATCTCCATGGCATTTCTTATCATAGGAAGGGTGGGTGTCACCCAGAAGACTGTGTGAACCCAAAAGTCCAATTTGACTTATCTTATTCTACATCAGTAACTTAAATATTGTGACACAAATCTATTTTAAGCCAAACCTGGATGTTTTTACTCAACCTAAACTATTTTGTTTAATTTTGTTTAGTTGAAAAACATTAACGATGTGTTTTTAACTGTAAATAACTGTTTTCCATCAAAACATAAGTGAGAATTTAGTTGCAAGGGAAAGTAAATGTAGAAGTCAGGGTAGCACAAGTAGCACAGTCCCTGGTTTGCCTTTGCAATACACCTAAGGTCGTAGGTCAACGTGGACCGCTGAGTCAGCTGTCTAATAAACCGTCTTTTACAGTCAAGGATCTTCTGGAGGTTTTGTTGATGAAGTTCAGGACTTGTTGTCATGAGTTTCGAAAAGAGCACCTTACTGCAAATGCAATTAATTCAATCTAAAGGGTCATTTTGGAATTTTTCAACATGACCCTATTGTCTCATGTTTCAGTGCCTTAGTGACTAATCACAGTTTATTGTGTTAGAGTACAGAAAGTGTAGCTCAGAGTTGACAAAATGAGTTTTAATGTCTTGGCTGAATACTTTGTTGATTTTCATATTGTGACACAAGACCGAATCAAGTGAAAGATAAGGAAACAAACATGATGTTGCTCTGCAGGTGATGTTGTCAGACACACTGACCTGTGGGTGGTTGTACATTAACGATGAGGAGTCACCTGACAAGATCACATTACAGCCTGTTTTAGTGTCTGAAGCGTTCACCCTCAACACTGGACCATACTATGAACTGTTGTCCCTATTAGTCACTGAGACACAACAACAATACCAAATCATTGGGTTCAGTGTTTTATGGTGTCAGATCTGTTGTTAAGCTTTCTTGTACTTGTCGTTTTAGTTAGCCTAAATCCTTCCATGTTGGCTGATTTGAATCAAATCTTACTTGATATCTTTTCCCTGGTGAGTAGGAGGCCCAGTGATAGGAGGTGTCACTTTTACTCTTCCGTCTCTGATGTAAAGCCTCAATAGTTGGAGCTTCACCTGAAACGCCACCAACTGGAGCTTCTTTGTGGGCTGGATGCATCAGAAACATTCTCCTCTATCATTTTTTCCCCCGCCTCAGAATTGTCCTCATGCTCACAAAATCCATATTCCTCTGCCCTCCACACTCAGAGGAATACATCCATAGTGTTGGGAAGATTCATATCTCACAGGTATTGCAATATAATCTTTTATATAAGGTACCAGGGGCCTATATAAGCCTTGTAGATACCGCAGTTCACGACATCTCCAAAAAAAAGAAGAAAAAAAAGAAAGAGCTTTGGACAAATCCTCAGCTCTCGGGGATTTTCCTGTTTACATCTCTATTCCTGGCACAAAAGGATTACAAACACCAACTTTATTTAGTATAAGGAGATTGTGAAGGGGTCAGGAGGTTTGGGGATGTCCTCATTGAGCATCTACAAGGCGACAAGAGGTCAAGTGGTACTGGAGGGATCCAAGCTGATCACAGTCGCCCCTAATAGGTCAATAGAGTGTGTGACTGTTTGACTATGTCATTGTGTGTGTGTGTTTGTATATACATCTTTATCCTCAAGCATATTTTCTTCCATATTAAACTGGATTAGTTGTCTGCCCTGCATCCTTTTTTAGATAATACTCAAAGCTTGCTGGGATTGCATTGAAAAGATCTGTGTGCTTCTCTAATCGTATTGGTGTGTGTGTGTGTGTGTGTGTGTGTGTGTGTGTGTGTGTGTGTGTGTGTGTGTGTGTGTGTGTGTGTGTGTGTGTGTGTGTGTGTGTGTGAGCTCCCAGAAAAACAGCGTAATGGCACAGATCAAAGGGATCCGGATGGTTGTGAGTCTTATTTGGATGTAATTGCTGTTTACTTCGTCACATTATACAGTAGCGGTGCCTTATTAAGACTTCCTGCCTGCCATTAAAGCCGCTCTCCAGCAGCCTTAAGGGGATACAGCTCTATCTCAGGGTTTTATCAAGGACATTTTATTCCTAATATGACTTTTCAAAGGACTTCTTGTTCATGGCAGCTAAGCAAAGGTTCATCTTTTTGTATTATTGAGATTAATGGAATCAAGCACATTGGCTTAGCTTTCAAACAGCATTTCATTTAAATACCAACAGGAGCGATGCAAAGTTGTGGTCCTGAAGTGTTGGGGGACTATCCTCTGGATTCCTTTAGTATTTCTGTTCCAAAGTATATGCCTATGACTCACCTCGGATTAAATGCCTTCAAAGCAACGACAGTAGGGAATGCTTATGTATTCTTTTATAGCATTGTACCTTTGATTCAGGGCTTTCTGCATATGCGCAGAAAAAATATCATGTATTATATTTCCAAACATTGAGTGAAGTCCACAGATATAAGAGGTAGCAAACTAACGGGATCTCATGGGAAGGTCTATGAATAACATGCCATTCTCAATCCCAACGGGTCACACACAACCACACGGTCGCAGTAATAAACATGTAGTTAGGTTTGTGAATGAAACAAAACTATTTGCTTATGTTTAGGTAACATAGCTATGGTTCATGGTTTGAAACAATAAAGATCTTTTGAAGGCCAAAAAAAGTTTGCAGAAATGTTTGAATGAATGAAATGAAAAGTACTTTATTAATCTCCAAGGAGAAATTTTTTAACACTAAACATAATAATACGTCAAATGAACTAATCATGTATTTTGTTTATTAATACCAATTGAAATTGTTTAAGCTTTGTGTGGTGACTGTGGATGGGTACATGGGTTGTGAGCAGCACAGTGGTAGTAGTGGAGTCTTATCTCTAAAAAAACATTGGGATTATTGTTTAATTTAAGACTCATATAAATGAGCTCAAATCATCCTGTCTCCTTTTTGGACATGTATGTTATTATTGTGTGTTATAATGTACATATCAATAATTTATTAAATGCTTACTGTTCATTTAATTAGTTAGACTGTTTTATTTGTTGCATCTTTGAAATAAATGATCAAATAAAACATGAACTGTAAGTAGAAGATAGAGTATAACTAAGCTTCTACGTTGCTACACGTTACTAGCATGATCTGACCTGGTGATATTAGCTCCATCCAGGATTAGGTCTGTTAAACACCAAAACTCTGCTTCTGCGGAGAATTAACTCTCCAATTAGTTCTGAGATCAGAGATTAGTCCTGCCTCTGTAGCACCGTCGTCTATTCTGAGATCCTTGTGAAATTTTTATAATTTGAATAATCTGCTGTGTAAGCACAGCCATCGGAATTTGAAAATCATGGGATCGACAGAAGCCACAATGAGCGAGCCATCACAATTAATGCAATAGAAAGTGAGTGTTTAAATGCTGTTTTGATTGTTTATTCTCCAAAAAGCATTTGAATGGAGAACCCAGATGATCACTTGAAACCATAATGACAGTAATGTCACTTGAAATCAGCCTCTTCCCAAATTATAGCAATTTATTTTTTTGCCAAGTCCGTCATGTGTGCTGGGCATGCCACATTTTGTGTAGCAACAAAACAAGTCATTTGGCAGCTTTGGACTTCTAACAGCCACTGCGGGCGTTTGACCAGACAGTTAGCTTTACAGACTGGTGTGTGAATTAAGCTCAGACTTTGCCCTGTAGGAGGAAACCATACCAGCAGTGATGAGAACCAACATATCCCTGCGGCAACCACGGCCAAGAGAGACAGATTTTACTGATTGATCCGTATTCTCATTTTGTTTTAGACTCCTTACATGCTAAGGTTGTTGGTTTGATGCCCAAATAGTGAACAGGTCTAAGTGTTAGTCTAGTTGTAAGCCAGTTAGCCAGATGTTGATCTTTTGGGGATGATCAGACTTTGAGACCACACGAATTAAAAGAAGAAAAAAAAACATGCAAAAATGTGTTAAGAGCTGACTGAAGGGTTAATAATTACTTGATCTGTTGGTGGGATGCAACATAGAAAAGGAAATGAAAGGAAACAGCAAATCCAAGCAGAGAATCTATGTTACAGTATTAATATTAAAGAATGGTGGAAAACATGTAAACTTTAGACATCAAGCTGAAAAGGACAAAACACATCCAGGCCAAAAAGAGTTTACGAGTAAAGAGCAAAAAGAAAATGTCCATCACTTTCAAAAAAAGGACAAGAAATGTAAGAAAATCAAAGAAGATAAAAATTGGAGGAGGAAGGGTAAGTTTGGTTTCCCTTGTCATGCAAATCAGTTTGGCATCGGGGGGAAAAAATACCTTCGTCTTCCGTGCGGTCACTATCACCTAAATCATCAGTGTGTTTCTTTGTAAGGGGACCTATAGGACCAAGAAGGAGAAGATGGAGGAAAACATGGTGATCAAGAACACACACCACACACAGCTTTCAAAAGATGCTCTCAAAAGATAAGAAAGTATTTAAATAATTCATGTTTCTATAGCCCCTTTTTCTGGAAAAATCTTCACACTGAGATGGAGACTGGGTAAATATTACCACAAAGTCCACTTCACATGTTTACAGTAATATTTTACTGTGGAAGAGTTCACTTAAAGAAAGTAAAGGAGCAAGAAAAGAGCGACTTTTGAGAAAAAAAAAGAGGCAAAAAAAGATTATTTCTCTGTTGAAAATGAAGACTTAACTGAGGATAAACCTCTTAGGATAAAAAGACATAAACCTCTTTGAAACAGTGCATTCAGTAGCATCAGTCGTACATCTCAGAGACATTGTGTTAACATTTGGAAATGATCACTGTAGCAGAGAGAAAGCAGCAGCTGTAAAAAAAAAGCAGCATTTTTAAGAGCAGAGCACTTCAACAGAAACATGTGACAGACTCCCCCTGTTGTATTTTGAAGAGTGTGTGTGTCACATTCAATGCCATGCATGGATTTCACTGCATGGGTGCTGATGGAAAGCCTGTATCAGAATATTGTAATGACAGATAGAGATAACGATAATAACAGTAGATACTGAACAAGCAAATGTATCTTAAACGCTACCTCATTTACATGTTTGAAGTGCAGAATCACATAGACAGTCAAATCCTCCTCCACATGGGAAGTTACATTTTGGAAATATTCTATGTTGAACATCATAAAATCTACTTTAAATTCATACACTGACCATCATCGGTCAATAGTTTGTGGTAGTATTATTTGCTTAAAAGAATAGTTTGGGAAATACCTGTACCTACTTTCTTGCAAAGTCATTACAAGGCAACGGCTGGTTTGCTTGGCTTAGCATAAAGACTGGAAACAGTGAGCCAATGGCAGGACTCTGTAACCTGCTGCGTTTAACATGTAGCATGTTCATTAGTCTGCTTTAGAGGTTTTACTGAGTGGACTTTGTTACCTTTGCCCCTGTGTCCGGCCTTTTTGTTATGCTATGCTAAGCTAAGTGGCTAGTGGATGTAATTTTTTACGTAGTTAAGGTATTATGCAATTTAAGTGAAGTGTTTTATCTTATGTACATGACTTAATTTACCTACATTCATTAAAATAAGTCACTATTCACACATCTCCTGGGTGAAAGTCCTGTGCTTCCTGGTCTTTATTTTACACCACCTGACTACCATAACTACGGCTTTGTAGTTTTACTGCACAGTTTCACGCCTAAGGCCACTGACCAAGCTGCTGTATTTCATGACTTGGGAGACAGAAAGGGCTCAACATGTCTTCTCATCTGATGCTCCGCAAGAAAGCAAATACGCGTATTTCCCAAAATGTCCACCTAGTGCGTCACAGAGGAAAAAAAAAGCTGCACTTGAGAACATGTGGAATAGTCTGACAGGAGGAGTGGTCAGCTGCTTCTTTATTAAAATCAACATAGTGTCCTTTATAATGCAAGTTTTTTGTACAGACATGTAGAGACATGAACACATGCTATCTGAAACACAAGTAATCAATGTAATCACATACATCCAAACGCACACATATACACACATATAATACAGAACAAATCTGATAGCATGCAGTCTGGAAGTAAAGGGAGCTAGCAGGGTGCATGACACACACACACACACACACACACACACACACACACACACACACACACACACACACGCACACACACACACACACACACTCACACACACACACATACACACGCACGCACACACGCAACATGATTCCACTTCAAACAGCCATCTACTGATGAAAGAAAGGACCACTCTGGTTCTTTTCCGCTACCTTCATTAGCTAAAGCACTTAATAGCCGGCAATGTACGCCAACCTTATTTTAGATTTTATTTGACTTTATGAAAATGTTAAAAGCAGTCAATTCCAACATGACAAATGATACAAGGCATGTTCTACGCAAAAGGTTAATACTGAAAAATGTCTCTGTGTAAAGGAGAATAATTCAATAAATACTTCAATGACTGTGTTGATTTGAACATATCTGTGTCTGGAATAAAGAATGGGAGATGAATCACTAGAAAGGTCCAAGATGCTTTTAGTCAGAAGCTCATATTGATGACTCATAATTCCTCCATCATTCAACATAGTGGTGGTTTATTTTAAGGGCAAACCATTTCTCTCCCATGACTTTAAATAGGAAGCCGGCTCCCCGCATATCATTCTGTCTTACAGCAGTCTCCCAGCTCTCTTTTGTGAATTTGACAAGCAATTTGATAAGCGAGAGCTGACTTGTGCTTTCTATGTGCTGAATAAGCACCGAGACACGAGAATTGCTTCTTTCAAAATGTGAAACGTCTCAGAAACACTGAGCGTCCGCCGTCTGGGGAGTGTTACCTGTTTATAAAGTGCCGTGCGTAAAGAGATCACTGTCAGAGCAAAGCACAGGCGATGAGGGAGATTCACCTTTTAGAATACACCGTGTAGAATGACAGAAGGCTATGTGCTAATACCTAAACACACGTCACACATTATATCACATGGTTTTTGTTTCTATACTGTCCTTGTCCTCCTTTTCCATGCACACATGTTGGATAGCTAAAAACTCTTTGACCTTGTTTCTTTAAAAAAAAAAAAAAAGCTCATTCTATTTAATATGTATGTACATTATCATTCACCTTATATCGCAGTGTCTACACATTTTACGTTGTTTGCATTAACTAATCATCATGAAGTCCATGTTGATTGTGCCATGTAAAAGCTATGGAATAATGACATCATTGGCTTTTAGATTGGTTCTTGATAAGCCTCGCTTTCCCTATGCAATTCTGTCTGTCACCCGGACAGAAATTGAAGGCTCTTTTTTACAACACGAATGAAGTGAAACAACCATCACACAACCAAAACATAACGGCCTTAAGTCAGTGGCTAGGAAACGAGGAAATTTAAAACTACTGAAACTAGGAACTGACATTTATCTAAACTTTATTCAATACACTGCCTATTGAAAACAATTTGTAAAGTGCTGCCTCTGTAAAATAAATGGCATACAAAGACAAAGAACACAAAGGAAAGTAGAAAGAAAAAGAAAAAACTAAAAGAACTAGTTTGGGTTCGGATTGAGAAACGAGATATTGAAACCTGGGAGACTCCAAGAGAGTGTGATTGATGTGGCCGCTCTCTGGACTGCACATGTGCTGCTATTACAGTGGCATGTTGTTTGACTGAGGGTTAGTGGGGGTCAGATCCGAAATGACAGCTCCTATCTCACACACACTGACAGACAGACACACACTCACGCTCACCCACTCATGAATACACACACACATGAAGAGAGAGACATCACACAGCAATCAGATGTCAATTCCAAACTGGCCGGTGACAAGAGGACCTCGACAGTGACCCGCTCTCCCCTACCTGTCACTGTGAGCATGAGTGTGTGCGTGGGCTTCCATGTGTGTAACACTGGTGAGGTCTCAGCTGGCATCAGCTCTGAACAGTGATTTGGAACTTGAAACTTTTCATCTCTTTCCATCTGACTTCTGTCCTTCTCTATTTTTTTTTCAATCCTTCATTATTTTATCACCTTGATCTTCATCCCAGTGTTCCATGGAACAAATGGAACACTGGATGAGAGATAACAGGTGGTTGTACGGGCGAGGGAGGAGACGTAACACTGGTGTGTTCCCTGGCATCAGATGTGAGGTGACACCTGGTTGATGACTTTGACCCCATCCCAGTTTTGATCACACCATCTGTATCAGATGTGTATTTAGGTTACTGTCATTAGAAGCTAATGTCAGACTACTATTCATGCACAAATTACTAAAAGTACTGCTTTATACAATCTGAATGGGGTCAGATCTTTGAAGGAAATCTGCTTCATTTCTTTACAACATCATCCTTGGAAAGAGTTCTGTTTCTTAACACAGAGAAGCCCAAACCTGAACAGTTTCTGCCATCAGCGGAGAGAAACAGTACAAAGCTCATCTTGAATTATTCAATCTCTAGAGGTTGAAGGAAATGTGGTTTTAAGGCTGCCGGGTGTTTCCATTATTATGTCATTATGGCCATACAGCAAGTATCTCATTATGTCTAAGATTCTGTGGCTACTATGTGAGGCTCAGAGGAGAAATATATCCCAATTCAACATACCTATTACATTTTACATATTATATTTTCCAATTTACAAAAAAGTTGAGGGGGAAATGAAATGATAACCACCTGATGATAATGTAAAGTCCCCACTACCTCAATGCTAAAACGTATCAAATAACGCCTCTGTGTCATGACATTTTTACCCTCCATAGACATGTCCGAGATCAGACGATGACATGTTGTAATAAACAAAAACAAAGAGAAGAAAGATTCTCACCAAAAGGAAAATGGATTTCATTCTTATAGTGCCGTCTTGTCTCCTGCCCATTCAAAGTGCTTTACACCACATGTCAACATTCACACACACACACACACACACACACACACACACACACACACACACACACACACACACACACACACACACACACACACACACACACACGCACACACACAGTACGCCTGCTGCTGAAACTACACTAACTGTGTGCACGTGCTTTTGCTTCTTAATGCTTGTAACAGCGATTAAAGACCACCCAGCTTTAGAGGAACAGGGTTTCTTCTGTCTGGATCCCCAGGTGAAGTGGCGAATCACCTTTACACTGTGATCTGTAGCTTCTTGCCTTATCTTTGTAACCTGCTTCCACTGCTGAATCCCCTTCACATGCTGGATAAATCCTTTAAACATATTGTCAAGCCTTCTGTCTGTCTCTCTTGATAAGGACTTATATTTAAGGACCTTAAATATAAGATACTCAACTTTCCTCAGGTAGTGCAGTTTGTGACAGTGTGGGCTCCACGGTAGCTCTGACAGGTTGTCGCAGTAGCGGTGGGAGGGCGGGGCTTACCTAACAGTGGATTGTATAAAAGTGAATTTTCTTCTTCATGTCGAAAATAATCCAAAAAAGGATATTCTCCTCTATGGGAGGAACTCAAGTGAGGAACTTCTGTTCCTCACTTGAGCAGATATTCAGCCTCTCAGTCTTTCCCTGTCTCATGCGGCTGCTTACTTTCTCTGTCCGTCTCTCTCTTCTTCCTTCATAGCTCCTCCTTCGTCAGCATTGATTGCAGACTGATGAAGAGGAGTGTCACGCTCGTTGACACTCTGCAACAATCCGTGAATCAAAAACCCACACACACAAACCCACACACACACACACACATACACACATACACACACACACACACACACACACACACACACACACACACACACACACACACACACTCAACCCTCAGGCATTCCCCCTCTCCTGGATGAGGTAATTATTGCGAGGGGAGTATTTGCATCGATCGTACATTCAGCACAAGAGCTAACCATACATACCTACGGCTCTCCGCATACATCAGTCAAGGTCTGCACGAGCATAGAAAGACATTGGCTTAATCAATCACAGATGCACATTAAAAAAGGGGATCTAACAGAGCGCACGGCTCAATGAGCCAAATAGGTAATCTACTACTGACCTTGGATAAAATCCCTACAGGCTGTAAACTATAAATACAGAATCCATTCCCCGGGGTAACACTGGGAGTCTAATGCACTTCAGCAAACCTCTGATGAGAGGAATTAAGAGACTGCGAGCAGTGAGTAAGCACAGGGACCGGGCTTCATGGGCGTGTGACTATGGGGCTCACGTTACTTCAAGTTACAGACACAAAGTATCAAGGTTAGCTGCTTAAACCTGCAACCAGGTACACTTCAATATAGAAGTGGACCGAGAAGTGCCCATCACGAGAGTTTCTAAGATTATACACAAGCACACCATACCATGTTCTGTCATGAGCTATATTGCACAGAGAATGTGCTCTGAACACATACTACAATACTGACTTGAATTGTTTTTCCACTTGTTTCCTGTTTTACTTAGGGTTGAATAAAAATAAAAAATTGTTGGCTTAACCTTAATTTTTGTGTATAAATTAAGCTGACTTGACAATAAGCTATAACAACGTGTAAGCTGTGGACACTTTGGATATGAATCAGAATGCATATACAAAAACTGATATATTAGTGAAATAAACAGTCACAGATAGAAGCGTTGTGTCACACTCTTACTATTAAACCAGATGGTAATCATTATATGCAAACCTTTCTTTCTTCTCTTATGGCGTCTACAGCTGTCGGAATTTCTTTGATGTCACATTAAAGCTAGCATTGGACATTTTTTTCCCAAACATTTTTTTTGTTCAAATTCTCTTTAAAGACAGACAGCAATTATTAAATAAAATGATCTGAAAAAAAAATCCAAATAAGAATCAAAGCCGGTCCAATCATTTTATTCTGCCTGAGCAATGAGTCTTCCAAAAGCTGCTATTGAACAGCTGTGAGGACTAACATAAACATGGATGTTGTTTGCATTCATGATGATCATTTTGGGGGAGTGGCTTTGAAAGGAGTGATGAAGGTAGGGGCTGTCGGTGTTGCCGAGTTGGCGACTTTCTCGCCTGAGATAAACATCTTTTGGAGGGAGTGCTGAGAGCTAAGTTCATTGAAAAAGAGTTAGAAACACTGGGCTGGATTTTTCGGTATATGAATGTAGTTTCTCAAGCTTCACCATACCTTGCTTTAATTGTATATTATTGTAGTTATTATTATTAGTTATGCTTATTGTAATTCCATTTCAAAAGTGTTGCGCTAATATTGGTCCCATCTTAACCCATTATATTTCTAAGTAAATATTTCATGACTTCCATTAGAAGAAAAAAAAAGCATCCACATTTAAGCAAAGGCCTTGAGAAACAGTGTGAGTGTACTTCTAACAGGAATGACTGCTTCGATTTTGTGTTTGATTTAAACGACACACAGTCTGTCCAGCTTTTACTGTTACTGGTGAAATTCAGCTTTTGTGCATGACTTATCGCTGTGAAGCGAAGACAGGAGTGGAGTCACGTTGTGAAATGAAAAGGTTTGTGAAAAAATGGTGAAAATAACGTATAATGGTAAATACATGTCTCTTTGAAGGTGTTCATG
This sequence comes from Clinocottus analis, assembly GCF_023055335.1. NCBI lineage: Eukaryota > Metazoa > Chordata > Actinopteri > Perciformes > Cottidae > Clinocottus > Clinocottus analis. Next base: position 2,307,787 of record NW_027176031.1, on the reverse strand, counting down.
GCTTTACACTCATGTACACGGGGAATGTGGCAGCAGTAGTTGTGTGCAGAATGATCTAGAAAGAAGTGCAAATCCTGCCGACTTGCTCAGCTCCGTACACCTGGAGTGCTTGGTGGACCGCTTGCTTTGAGAAGTTTCAATCTCGACACCACAGAACGCCTTAGGGACGAGGTGTGGGCGGATGGCCCAGCACACAAAGAATGATTATTTGATGTGAGAGGCCGCTATTTGCATCCAGACCATCTCGCAACAGCCATGCTGGTCTCTTTATACCGTCTTTCACTGACCTTGACCAAGTGGTCTCAGGCAAACAAATGTAAAGTGACTTTTAAAACATTTGAATTATCCTGCATTTCTTATTTTGTATGCAACACATTTACTCAAAACACCCTGTTTGGCTGTATGAACGCATTTGCTGCCAAATTGTGCTTTAGAAAGGCTACTGTGAAATCATCTCAACAGATGTGCATGAGAGGACGGAATAACGTTGCATCTTATCCAGGCTGTGAGTATGAGGTGTCAGGGAAATTACTAAAATATGTCATGTAGATGGAAATAATATGTCCTAACATAGATCATACGATTATGCAATCCTGAAGAGGATTGTGTGTGGGGGGGAGAAAATTATGCATTAATATTCCGGATCATCATCAGGCTCTTTGCCTGTAGCGTGATTAAGAAAGATTAGGCCAGAGACACAGATAGGATTGAGAATAATTTAGTTCACCCCGATCAGCGGAACAGAAAAAATGGAAAAAGAAAAGGTGTTTTGTAAACGAGAGTAAGACCATCTGATTTTATGTCCATAAACGATTATGTTAGGAAACTGCTTCAAGGTTGTACGCTTCTACCAAAGTCAAGTTACAGTTTACCGCCATGTTGGTCCAAAAAGGTCCTCACAACATCAATTATTTTTGAAACACGCATTGCCATGCATATCAATAATTAAGTTATGAAGCCAAAATATGCTTTTTTTCCCCTTTAATCGCCAAATTCTAATCAGAATTGGACGTATGTGGTCTTTAAAAAAAGTTTCTGACAATAGTAAAGACAGACGGTCAAGACTTCGACCATGACTATCACTGAAAACAAGAAGTCCTCCTGTGGATCTCTCTCTGGATGTTTGAACACAGGGGCTGCTTCACGTGGGCGAGACCTGCAAGAGACCTGCAAGAGACCTGCAAGAGACCTGCGCCAAGACCTCGTCTCAAACAAGACAATCCATCTGGGGAGGAGGTGATGCAAGAACAAACACAAACACAGACATCCACCAAACAAACATCTCCCGACATTGTTTACTGCACTTGGGAAGTTTTCTGATGAGTATGAGGTGACCCAGACTACCATGGTTATATAACCTCCTGCTTCTTTTGCATTTCCTGTTTTCTTTTCTTTTGAAAGATTTTCTAAAGATGAAACATCCTCTGAAGAAAACAAGCAAGCACATGAACCCTATTTAGCACATTGTAGATGATGGGTCTGTAAATAGAGTGCACGTAATAAAGAACCTAATGCTCTTACTAATCCCATGTTCAAAATCATTTAGGGTAGCATTCATTCCATGATGTCTGTGTCTTTAATACATTATAAAAATACTTTAAAAGTCTTATCGTCTGCCTATAGCACTGTGTAATTGTAGCCACAAGCAAATAGCAATGTCTGTAATGCTTTATAACAATAATCTTAACATATTATTAAATAATGTATAATGACTCATTAAGTATCATAACATGTCATGAAAGCTGGTCACTTACTGTGTATTATATAACTGTGTATTATAATTTCCATACTTGTGAGACAATATCCTCTTTTTAATGGATTATAATCACTGTTGTAATGCATTATAATGTGGTTTTAGGTCACTCTAAGTGCTCATTAATTGCTTTTAGTTAATTAAAAAACAACACACAAAATACATTATCATGTAGAACCACATTACAATGTATTATAAAATGATTATAATGCCCTACACCAATATGAATTATAATAGACTTTAATTTTAACAAAGAAATAATATGTTCTATAATGTGTGACCGTGTAAGTCATTATAAAATGCCTCATAATGTGTTATGATAACTGTCAATAAGCATTATAATTAATAACCCTTTTCTTACAAAGCCCTCTGCTGTGGAGTGGGAGGTCATTCCAGTAGCCTTGTATCCAATGACTTCCTGCTATTCACCCGTGAACTTTACATGACATCACACTTGCTCTGGTGAAGTGACTGTGCTGTTATGTACCATCTCTAAATGGCCTGTCAGCTTACCCTGTGCCATTTCCTTTCATGACGCAATCACATGAGTGGTTGAACTCTCTTAACCTGCTTAACCTCCAGGGTTACCATTTAAGATCATGTATTTGTGTTTGCCTTACACTTTTTGCGATAAACCAAAATAACCGGTGTAGCATGCAGAGTCCAGAGACACTGGGTCAGAGCTACAACCATAGATAGACTGGACATAAGAAGAGTTAATGTGATGTCACTCTTTGAAAGAATTTGCTCAAGGTGTGAGATATCACGTTCAGGAGAAGACGGACAATCTGATTATATAGTGTCTCCAGTCAGAGCTGTCGACGGTGTGGAGACATAAAATTGTGCTTTTTACTACCAATGTATTTTTGTGGTGGCAAAGAAGCGGGTGGAACCATTAGCCTAACAAGGTTAAAGCTACAACTCAGCAAGGCTCCATTCAAAGAGAACATCTGCGGCGTAAACACATGATTGCCAAGTGCTATAGAAAGTGGTCACTCGTATTTCTTAAAACCCCAGAATATCCTTGTGCAAACACAAACAGTGACAGGCTGAGCCCGCCTGAGACACAATGCATTTGAGGACCTGAAGGGTTCCACACAAACTCTAAGGTCTCTCTCACCTTGTATCTTGTACAATGCATTTCTTGTTCCTTTATTCTTCTTCTACCTGCCACCCTGCTTATACTATTCCAACCAACCCTCCTGTATTGTACTAATCATTTCATTTGTACGTTCCTTCACTGTTCTCTCTCCTTCTATTGCTTGGTGACGAAACAAACACCCACACTGTCAATGTCAGTGAGTCATTCAAAGCGGCGAGCGGCCTGTGAGGGGGAACATGAGGGAAGATGTGTGACTAGTGTGCAAATGAGAAAGGAGAGAGCTTGGAAAAAAAGGAATAAAAATAGATTTTGTGAGCCCTTTGCTTTATCTAAAAAGAAAGCATCCTGCATTATAGGGGTAAGCAGTATGGGTTAAAGACAGGACTTGCCCTGCAATCAAGTTTCTGAACTATCCAAGAAGAGACTAGCAGCAGACGTCTTGACTAAGGTCTTACAGAGTGGGATATTAGTCAGATGTCCTTTCCAGTGAGATGTGAGTATGGGAGCATTAGGCCTTAGCCAAACATCAAAGCAGTAGATCAAACAGAGAACACACTATGTACTGTAATGACTCTACCAGCATTCAAGGGCATTTCCACATCCTGGTTTAGACGTGTTTCCCGTGTCTTCTCTCTTTTTGGTTCATGTACTCATCTGGAGACAGACCGAGCTCATGGACACATGAACCATTGGTTGGAGTGATCAGTTAACAGTTAGGCTAATGTCTCAGCAACTGCATGAAGTACTGGCTCATGGACCAAGCACACAGCGTAAGGTTTAAGATGAATTGACAGTACTGTCGTCATTGTCCATGGTGGCTGTTAGTCAATGTGAAATACAAATAATGACCACAAACTCCTAACACAAAACATTACGTTTAGGAACATAATGGGCTACAATTACAATTGAAACTATTTTGGCTTGATTTATGAAAGTAACAATTATTGCATGTGTGTTATGTAGCTTTATTTATACAAGCGATATCATTTGAAACAATGTTGGGAGACAAAAAAAAAAAGATCTCATGGTAAAGTCCTGTGTTTGAACTGCAAGTTAATATTCACTTTGAATTTTGTTGAATGGTGCCCTAACAAATCTTGATCTAAAGTACACACTTCACAAGTCTCTACAGTGCAATGCAGAAGCATTCAATGCAGAAGCATTAAATTTCTACAGCAAGGCCATCGACATGTGTCCGAAGAATGCAAGTAACGAGTAAAGAGTTCAGTATGTGTGGAGGAAGGCAGTTACTATGTTGTGTCATCTTAGTCAATAACTTGCCACATTCAAAAACAGGTTGAAAGGCCAAGAGAAGATGTGTGGGTAGAGGGAACGAACACAGAACCGTCTCACTATGAAACATAACTTTCTGAAGCCATTAATAGTTTCCCCCTTCCTACATGTCAGCACTGATCTTTGTGAATCTGACAGTCTTTGCAACGAGTTGCATAGAAAGGGACTACATGTGTGCCACATATCTGCACATTACCTCATTCTAATCCGTGCAGCTAGCAGAAGAGGTGTAAGAAATATGCAGTTTATTTTTGTCTTGTTTGTGCAGGTTAAGCAGAAGCCTCACAATCTGTTTGTGATACCCCTTAAAAACCTCAGTAGTATTCTTCTTTTAAAAACAAGTTTCAGGCAGTTATTAACAGACCTCTCGAGCTCAAGATGTCTAACCAATTAACGTCCAGTTAATGAGTTGTATTGGAGTCAAATGATAAGTGTAAAATCAACAAGAGTTGAGGTTTGTAATTACCATACAGCTGGTATCGCCCATTATGTTGCTGCTATTGTCACGACGTGACTCAGCTCGCTAACAGACATGGTTGGGTATTGAACCTCGGCCAAAGTAGTTCAGCAGTCACTGACCAGTCTCCCCGTATATATCTCAGGATGTGTCAGGACCGCATGTCTCCCATCTAAAGAGACAAGTGCGGTTGTTTTTTTCCTTTTCTTTTAGTTAACTGACTCATTTTGACCGACGCAGTTAGCTAACAGGCCGGTGGCCAGTCCATTTATCAGGGAGTCAAGCTGTTTTTGAACTGAGCCTGCTCTCCTCACGCAGTGAGACTTGTCAGCTCTGCTCTGTGTTCACCCACTGCTCTGTGAAATATGGCATGACAGGAACTGCAGAGGTTTTAAACCCGTGTGTGTGACCCTACTTAAACAAGAAAGGAATATGGATTTTGACTTCAGGCTTTGAGGCAAGCCTCGGCAGAAAATATGTTTGTGTAACGCCGCATGAGGAATGGCGCCATTAGTAGAACGTGTTGAATTTATGCGATTTGAAACTCTAACTGTGTTTATATTGCAGCTTATCTTTAACTTGCAATGATGTAGATAAGAAAATGCTGGAGTTGGTCTTCAGATAGCATTGCATTATGGGATACTGGTTGCTTTGCACTACAAAGGTATGTTCACATCTAAGCCTAACATTTCACTGTATTCATGAGACTGACATTTCAGTGCCTTTACTGGAATCTCAAGACAGTGAAGTGAAAATCTCAAGGATTATCACACTATCAAAGCAAATCTAAATGCACTGTGATTCACACAAGCAGCACAATCACATGCTTCCATGTGCACTATTCTGGTCAAGTGGAAAGTCACACTTTAGTATGCTGACAACTTGGTAGTTCATGTTGTCTTTTTTAATGAATGAAGTCCAGGATCATGCAAATCTGTAAACCAAGCATCAGATTTTGATTTCATATTTCACTATGCTCGCTGGAGACCTTACAACACTAGATAATACCAATACTGCAAAACCTGCTGTGTAAAACCAAGCCTTTGCAATGCCAACACCACCAAATAAATAAACAGCAACTGAGCAAACCTATCTGGGTGTGGCCCTAGACAGGATCCCTTTCCATTAAGGGGCATTAAAAGAGGAATACTAGCAAAGGGGAGGTCCAATAACAACCAAATTTGGTAACTTGCAGGCTCCAAACAAGAGGCAGCAACCACCACAACAGTGGTTCTTACTTAATCTGCAGTAGCACACCAGGGTCCTGTCCAGGTGAACAATCATGAACATGAACACCATGTGATGCCCAGCTTAACACACCTCTCCCACAACTCCCTGATCCAACCTTCCGTCACACAACAGACCAGGAGGCAAACAGTTGGCTAAAAGACTTCCCTTAAATTCAAGTAACCTCAAATAAATTATCTTTGTGCTTATTCTTTGAATTAGTAAACGTGTATTGTGCAGTAATCAATTACAATCAGAGTATCCCTCATTTTGTTTTTGCCAAGACAACAGATACCTATGAAATACAAGTGTGCTCTGTCTTTTCAAATAAACCAAAAGATTAAGCATAGCTTGAAGAAAGTGTTGAACGTGTCCTGTGGTGGTGGTCTTCTTCCATCCAGCCCCTTCCCGTTTACAGTACCCTGTAGACACAACTTTGCCTGTCATACGCCAAAAAATGCCACTTTTATTTTCTTTACAACCATTATTTTCCACAATCTGTTTCCTTGAATAGATATTCTGCAGCTACAGCGGCGAAATAGGATGAGCTTGTGAACACGGACACACACAAACATATTGCATGTGCATTGGCCTGCTGAGCTACCATGACAGCCAGAAGACACATCTAGTGCAAAATCAGCAACTACCAAACTGCTTCTCCCCCCGCTGCGTGTACATGACGTAAAGGAGATCTTAAAAAGGAAGCCGTGGGCTTCATGGTGACACAACCAATTAGTGGAAAAGCCACGTACATGCAGCAGCAATGGAATGAATCCCAGCTCATGTAATGCTGTCAATGCGTTCTCTCTTTCCCTTCTTGTCTTTCTCTCCAGTACAACATCACAGAAAGATCAAGTAAAACATTCAAAGGGACAGACATCCATGCTAACATTTTAAGTTACTAAAGACATATATTTGAACTCACTTCAAGGCCAATGACTCATATTTACATTTTAACTATTCAATTTGAAACATTGAACATGTTGCAAGTATTTGATCTTTATAGTTTTGCTGATTGATTATAAACATGAGCATGATGCTCTTTCAACATTGGCTGCATCAGAAACATTTTGCAATGTAAAACTGTTTTTCAATGAGGTGGCACACACACACACAGTCATGCACTGATGCGTACTATCACACTCAGTGTAAAGCAGATGCACCAATATGTGTCACAATTGGAAAACGTGTATGTAAATTCCATTCAGCGTGACTGCCACAAATAGAAACAGTACATGTTCATAAATATTAAATGTCACTAAATGTCACAAACATGGTTGGCTTTCACACATTTTACAGTGTGTGTGTGTGTGTGTGTGTGTGTGTGTGTGTGTGTGTGTGTGTGTGTGTGTGTATGTGTGTGTGTGTGTGTGTGTGTGTGTGACAGGAGAGGCTCCGTAAGGGTTGTTTCTGCTCCTGACCTGAGGAGGCGAAAACCTCAATGAGCTTTGTGATGGTGAGGAGCTCATTAGGCAAAAGATCGGTCTACAGTCTGGTGGAGAAAGGCATGCTGTTGAATTATTTACACAACCACACAGTTTACTGACACTAAACAACTAACTCAACCTCAATACAATGACGGGATTTCAAAAAACACAACTGAGAAATGTCCATGGTTCTGAATTCAATATTCAAAGTGTATCTCTGATTGAAGGACTGCCTCATCACGGTTCTCAGTGCAGACTAGCTCGTCAGTGTAGCGCACACAGTAGGACTTGCATTAGCATGCACGCACGGCTGAATGCATTTCACTTGACTGTTTTTAAGAAAGATAACGTACATAAGGGAGTGTGATGTGATGTGGCGATCTCGGGATCTGTGACATGGAAACATTGCAGATTGCCCATTGCCTCATCCCCGTATCTAAAATTAGCCTCGCGTAGAAAAGGTCAAGTGTGTCTAATTAGATCTGTGAGGTTGATGTGGCTCTAACTCAACAACATGACTCCATGGCGCTAATTGCCACTGGCAAATAAAGAGATGCCATATTGACAACTGGAGAGTTAAGGAGACACGCTTCTATTGGCAACACTGTTGCCTGTCTTTCCACAGGGCTCTCTACCGCTTCCAATTATTGACTGAGAATATTCTTCATCCCCTGAATCTTGCTGCTTATACATCATTACCTGCAGGGATCAATCACTGATTATTAAATGAAATGTCCATTAAGGCTGAGGGGTATTTCCATACCGGGCGGCGGGCCAGCGAGCGGTGCCGGAGGCTGCAGCATTACGGAGACTGAAGGGAGGCTAAGTCAGGCCACGCTGCCGTTTCATATGCAGCCACTCACTGTGAAGCTGTGAAATCTTTTTTCCCTTTTATTTTTTTAAAGACAGAAATCGCTTGAAGTTTCCTCAACTTGACAGGCGTCAGCATGTGGGCAAGGGGAACACAGGAACACACACACACACACACACACACACACACACACACACACACACACACACATATACACACACACACCTACACTTACACACACACACACACACACACACACACACACACACACACACACACACACACACACACACACACACACACAAGTGACATCTTCCCCACATAATATAATATTCTCATGCTCACACAAATACATTGTACTCTCAGTGACTTCTTCCCTCCTCCTCTCTCTCTCTCTCTCTCTCTCTCTCTCTCTCTCTCTCTCTCTCTTTCTCTCTCTCTCTCTCTCTCTCTCTCTCTCTCTCTTTCTCTCTCTCTCTGTCTCTCTCCCTCTATCTCTCTCTCGCTCTCTCTGTCACTTTGTGTGACTCATTTTCTTCTTCTAATCCAATCGGCCTCGATCTCCCCCCACCACTCAGTCTCATTCACTCATTCCTGTGAGACGCTTAACAGCATACGCATGTCCCCCTTGTTTGGTAGATTTGGTGTCAATATCATGCATTTTTTTATTTGATGCAATGCAGCCCTGGAATACAAATGTAAATAGTCCCAAATGCCTCTCCCATATTGCCCTTCCATGTCTGAAAGCTTCTGCCAACATCGATTTGAGCATTCTCTGATCCTGTCCCCCTGTCAGTCAGAACCATGACCCTATTTCCTTTTTGAATGATAATATCATGGGGATTGTTACCATGTATTGTCTAGGTTTTGCTCACTTTTTATTTAAGAATTGCAACACTGCATAAAATAGGACACTAGCTAAAAAAACAATCATCTGATTAACCACACGTCCTCTCAGAATGGGTCACTTGAAAAGGACTCCCTCAGCGGCATAAGTGAACGTTGTTCAGGTACCAGCAACAGGTGCACGACGTGGAACGGTCGCTGCTTTAATATCGCTTGTGATAAGTTGCTTCCAGAGATGACATACAGGGCCTTTTTGTTGGACGGTGCAGGATTTAACTCCTCCATGTCCAGATGTTCTAGTGAAACTACCAGCACTTAGTCACTAAATAAAGTCTCATTCTGTCTACTTTGCTTCCACACAGCAAACAAACAGGTTACAGCATTCATACCAGTCTAACCGGTCTAAGCAGACCAAATGCAGCACTTTGTTTGAACCACGTCAAATGAGTGTCTTAGTGTGGACTCTGGTATTGAGTAAAGTAAACCAACTGTCTGACTGTTGGACGAAGAGTGATGCTACTTCTGACTTTGTTCATGTCATCTGGATGACACTGAAGCATGTAAATGGAATACAAATGCTGTTATTATGTTATTATTCAGGTGAGGAAAGTCACTCCTTTGTTGCTCAATGTCACAATTGTAAAGAGATAAACAGTCAAGAATAAAGGACTGAGGATGAAATGGAGATGAGACCAGTGAGGTGCCGACTGCGGCTTGTTCACATTGTGGCGAATGAGAAACAGTTAACTTACTGTGGAAGTAAACATCTGCTCAGCCTTCAATCAAAGCCCAGTGAGGTGTCCATTCTCTCAAACACATGCAATTACAGCGACAGGCAAGTGTCATCTCTCTGTTGAGTTGCTTAACGGACGACTGATAGTATTGACGCTTCCTCTTACATAACACTGGAGCATTCATTAATCATAACTACGGCGCTAAGGCATGCTCTCATGTATTCCTTTTGTGCGTTGAAAGTGGAAAGCTGCGCCCGCTCCACGGAAGTGTGCTTTGTGTCAGAGAGCAGAGAGCAGATTCAGGGGGATTAGGGTTGGGACGACTGTCATCTCAAACATTATCTTTTCAACACTTCCTCCTCTGTCTTCATGTTTCAAGCGACGCACGTCTTCGTTTTCTCATGCCTCTCTCGGTTTCCTTCTCTCTCCATCTATCGGCTTTCCCCACTCCTCTCCAGAGTGTCTGTCTTTGGTGAATGTGTGTTTGTCTGTGGATCGGACATTTTCTCTCTGACGCTGGCAGGTTTCTTTAGAAAGGTGTGTATGAGCAAGTGTCCACTCCTCAACCACAGAGCAGTCAATTGTTTTGTCTATGTACTCCAGGACACTGGATTTCAAATGACACAGTGAATACATGTGCAAGGAGGGGCTGACTGAGTGGTTGAGGGCATCACACCCATAGCCCATATTGTTTATACATTTTAGGACAATGCAGATGTATTATCATAAACATAAAAAACAACACATTTCCTACTTGTCAAATATTGCTGCTTAGGTATATTTTATTGCATACAATAAGTACAGCATGCGTTCTCTCCATAGTTCAAAGACATTCAGGTTAATTGGACGATAAATTGCCCGTAGGTGTGAATGTGAGCGTGAATGGTTGTCTGTCTCTATGTCTGCCCTGTGATGGACTGGCGACTTGTTCAGGGTGTACCCTGCCTTCACCCATTGACAGCTGGGATTGACTCCACCACCCTACAACCTTAAACAGCATAAGCGTGTACACGACTGTACAAACTAATACTGTATCTTACACACTTACTTACATACTTAAAATTTAGAAAAAAGAAAACATTTGAATTTTCACACGGGACACAGACAGTGATGTTCTAGGTGAAAATCTGTATATGTTTTATCATCTACCAAGACCTCCTTGCGTGTCTCATAACGTCATTGTTTAAGGCTGAGAAATGAAGCCAATGAGGAAGTGCCTAAAACGGCAGTTCATTGGGTGGGTAGTGAGTCAATCCCCACTGACCTTCATGTTAAGATGGCCAAACTTAGATCACAAACAAACATGTTTACAGCCTGCTACAAACACAATATTGGTCTCTAGTATATTCATATTCTGCTCTTTTTTTAAAAATTTGAAACCCACTGTGCCGTTATACATTATACATGTTGCACATACAACATGTATAATGTCTAACAAAGTATGATTGCACTGTGCTTCCTAAACTGTGCATTTATGCTTGGGATTGAACATCAATGTGCCTGTGTTTGTGTGTGTGTGTGCCTGTGTCTGTGTCTGTGTGCAGCTTACTTCCTTAATGCATCTGTGTTCATGTGAACTTCAAACATATGCATATGAGTTTTTGTGCAGGAGGAAACCTATGCATGCCATTGAGTTAGTTATGAGGGTACTGCAGATGTGCCTATGTGTATATCCATGTGTGTGTGCGTGCACATGTGTGAAAGAAACTCCATCCCAATCAGCTTCAGCGTGATCTCTGCTCCTTTGGGAGCTTTCCAGCTGACGTGAAAAGGGAGGGGAGTGCTGAAGAGACTGCGGCCCTGAACGAGGCCTTCTCGTCGGGGGAGAGGCACGTTCAAAGGGCTTGATGCTGGCCCCGACGGGACCAGCAAACACAGCTCATTTGCCAATGCAATTCTATTTTCACATCATTTCAATTTCAAAGAGCCTTCTGGCTGCATTAGCATTTCGCTCGAATAAAAGAAGAGTGAGTGAAGAGGTGGAAAAAAGAAGTAAAAAAGACTGTGGTTGAAAAGAGAACAGCGGTGAGCGTGTACTTTGTGCTGATGCTGGCGTAGATCTTTCGGCTCTTCTTTAAATCAGTGACAGACGTTTATATCCATGCGGTGGACACTCAGCCTGTACTGTACGCTATGGTCTGGGTCTTTCCGTTCAGTGAGTTTAGCAGAACCTATGCTATCAACAAGAGTCTGTGAGTATGTGACGGTCTGCCAGGGTCGGCTTGTCTTCATATGTATGTGTGGACATCTGTTAATCGCTGGGTTTTTGAGACAGCATGATCCTGTCTAGGAAAGCCCATACTGCCACCATTTAAGAAAGGGTAGCATAGCTATCTATTGCTCAGCTGGGGAACGTGTCCTCCAAGGAGACTGCATTCAAACAGAACTACATGTCTGTGGAATCCACAGCTGTTTGTGTAGCTGTTCATTTGGGAGTGTAACCGAAGCTGCAGTCTTTCAAGAAGTCCCATACCTAGAACATGACCATTTGTACTTACTGGGTTAATTTGAATTCTTAAAAAAAAATGTTTTTCTCTCAAGCTTCCATTGAATGGAGAATCAGAAAACATAGAACAGTCTCAGTGAACTGAATTAAATGTGTAAAGCAGTGTTTCACAATAGCTAAATTGCATCATAACATCTGTTTACAAACCCTCACACAACTCATGCAGTATGATCCATGACCCATTATCAAGGGGTATGCGCACGACCTCCCAAATGCTCGGCTAAAGCCTTTATTTTTAAAACACTTCCGCGTAAACAGTCTCAGGCTTGCCCTGGAGGCTTTCAGGAAAAGGTTTTCTTAAGAATTCAAGACAACAGACGTTGAAAAATGTAATGATAAAATATTCCTTCAGTGGTTTAGTTTCTGTTTGTTAGAATGTCTGCTCTTCTCGTTGTCTACAATCACATCAGCATCATCTATGGTCAGTGTTTACCAGCAAAGTTGCACTGCTGTGGGGTCACAAGGATAAATTATATTGTATCATACGGTAACTGCTTGAATATTAAAGTACTTAGGTGCATTAGGAAAAACAGACTAACTGGGATGAGTCAGCATAGGGACACAGAGTTTAGTTAGGACAAGTAGTGCTGATGCTGGGAGGGAGAAACCCTTCTAGTGACACTGAGGATAATTCTAAAAGTATTCCACTGTGACTATCCATCCACCTAGGTAGATGATGCTTTTAATACGACTTTAAATAATACTCCAAGTGAAAGCCTAGGAGCGTAATAAAGAGTGAGATTAAATTCATCACACAAATAAAAAGAGTCCAAGTCATCCACAGACTGCAGAGTATTGGCTCTTCACTAACACTTCCTGGAATGCAAAAGCTGTTTGGAACATTTACCTTTTCAACGATATGAAATATATCCAACAACTATTCACATCTGAGTATGTTCCATTTGAAATACAGACTGGTCTGGCTTTTATTGACCACAATTAATTTGCAAAAGTGTAATTCTACAATAATCAAATTAGATATATAACCCACTTTGACATAATTTAGACCAAAAACGAAAAAAATATTTTGACAGTAGAATATACTGTATACAAAATAGAGTTTAATTTCTATGATAGCATTATAGAAGTACTTTCAAAGAGATGTCCTACCATACTGCAAAATGATGCTTTCAGACATATCAGTGACACATACTTTGTCAATCTCTTGTTATCATGTGCGTGTGTGAATGCATCTCTGTATGTTTGCTGTCTCTGCCTCTCTGTCTCCCCTCCTCCCTCCCTCACTGCACCGGGGAAGAGCAGATTTGATGCCATGCTACAAATCACACACTTAGCTTTTCATCAATATTTCATCAATCCGTCCCAGGTTCGGCTCTTGCTAGCGCTCTAAATCAGGATGGAGGTTGGGGTGGTGTATGTGTGTGTGTGTGTGTGTGTGTGTGTGTGTGTGTGTGTTGGGTGAAGGAGTGTGGGGGGAGACTCACATTGGAAAGCAAAACCAGAGCAGGTTGGAGTCAGGGCAGTGAATGGGGTTTGACACATTTGGTCCCAAAAAATTGTCAAATTCATAAGTCAGTCATGTTGAGATGATAAACCAAGATCGGCAAAAATGACCTATCGACATTAACGATTGGAGGTCAATGCCTCACCTTGACTATGCAACCTCAATGCATAACTTCAACCATTCAAAGTCAATGCCTAACCTTAAATCGGAAAGGGACTCTATAGTCTATTTCTGGTCTTCTGACCACGAAAAGTGCTTTAATAATACATGTCAATCATCCATTCACAACCACTAATGACATAGGGCTACCATGCAAGGTGCCACCTTCTAATCTAATCATTTATTCACTGCAGGAACAGCTACCAGAGCAATTTGACAAAGTGACTTGAAGGACACATCAACATAGACCCCAATCCTCTAACACTGAACTACACTTGCCGCCTCAGCCTTTCAAAGTCAATGCCTAACCTTAGCCATTCAAGGTCATTGATTAACCTTTACTCTTGAAGGTTAATACCTAACATTAACTATAAGAACCATCCAAGGTTAATGTCTAACCTTAAGCATTCAAGGTCAATGCCCAACCTTAACCATCCAAGGCCAATGCCTAACCTTAACCATTTAAGGTCAATGCCCAACCTTAATTATTCAAGGTCAATGCCTAACCTTAATATCCAAAGGTCAATGCGGAACCTTAAGCATTCAAGGTCAATGCCCAACCTTAACCATCCAAGGTCAATGCCTAACCTTAACCATTTAAGGTCAATGCCCAACCTTAATTATTCAAGGTCAATGCCTAACCTTAATATCCAAAGGTCAATGCGGAACCTTAACCATTTAAGGTCAATGCCCAACCTTAATTATTTAAGGTCAATGCCTAACCTTAATATCCAAAGGTCAATGCTGAACCTTAACACTCAAAGGTTAATGCCTAACTGTAACTTTACTATTGGAGGTCAAATTATTGGACGGCCTTTAACTGTAGCAGCTCAGTGCCTATCATTCACACAAGAGTTTTGCAAATTGTGAGGACCCATCTAGACAAAATATAGTCAAATTCTGCATGAGAGGTTACCTGCCTTTATCTTTTGAAAGGTTTTATGGCTAATGACAAAGTGAGGTGGAGGGGGCCAGAGGGATAAGACCACCTCCATTGTTCTGAAGAGAAAGACCTAAATGTTCAGTCTCATGATGTTATATATTTTTCTTAGTCTCGAATTTCTTGATGCAACATGAAATGTGCCAACAATGAACCAAACCCACATTCCTAAAAACTATTGTTTGTCCATACAAAGCCTGATATATGTTATTTGTGCCTTACAGCGCCATTGTTTTTCACAAACTATAAAAAGCAGTTGCACAGGATGACATATCGTGTTATTATCATGAACACACACACCGACATTTATTTTGAGTCAATTACACATTGTCCTGCTGCTAGATATACTCAATAGAATACCAAAAGTGTATGTCAAAAGCTGAAAGGAGTCCCTTAGCAGCTGAAATGTTTTTCTGTTGGAGTAACATTTGCTACAAAACATCAGTGCCCTGCTGCTTTTGCAAATTTGTCCTCTAAAAATATACAAGTGTTCATCCATGTTTTAAAGATTTGCATTTTCTTAAGGAACCAACAAGGTTTGGTCTGAGAGCAACAGACGAACGAACACAATGTTCGCTTTTTTCAGGAGAGTTGTCGACAACACAAAAATATAAAATATTGTATTATCCCTATTCTTTAAAGTATTAAAAACAAAATCATTGCCCTAACATCCAAACTCGATTCCTGACAGCAGGAGCAGAAGACATTACCAAAGCAAAGCAGGAAACACCCTGGAGGAACATTTTACATCCTTTCCTTCCTCACTTGTTCTCTGTATTTTTAAAACAGGAAGGCTTAGGAGAGAGGAAGGGAGGGGGATAATGAGGCAGTCAGACATCCAGAGGAGATAGAGCTTTAGAATTGATAAAGTCAAAGAGAGGAAGATGTTGTTTTGTTATGACAAAAAGACAAGAAGCAAACAGGACCAACACAAAACTGTGTTGTTTTAGGTCCGGCTGCTTTTATTATCTACACTGCCACAGTTTGGGGGACTGAATGCTGATGTATTGTTCTCTGTTTGCTGGTTCGTCAAGCTGCTGCTCATCGTTTCCTTTTTGTTAATGTATATTTCAGCAGAAGATTTCAGCATTTTTTTACAAGACGAGCAGCATCACAAATGTGCACGACAACATTTTACATTTAAGTTCACCTTTGAAACAAATGCAGTCTCATACAGCACTGCAATTAATACAATATTTTACAAAAAGGTTAGACTAAATAATATAAATACTCATATTGGTAAAGCCTTGAACCCCTGGTCTGCAAGGACATTAGATACACGTGCACTGGCAACTGAATGCACTTGACATGATAAGCTAGATAAATAGCCTTGAGACCGGAGCCATATAACAAACAGGACATCTCAAAGAGGTTCCAGTCAACAGTTCAACCACCAATATAAATCACCATGCACTGAACCGCAGGTAACCGTAGCAACAGTAAAAACATTATGCTTCATATTTGTCTCCTGCCTGTTTTCCCCTGTGACTCCCTAACTAACTCAAGGCAATGTCTACAAGATGTTATCACATAATACAGATGTTAAAAATGCATTATAGACATTTTTTCCACTCATTTCTCGAGATGTGCGAATAATCTTGGCACCCTGGTAAATCATAGCAACTAAACAAAAAAACTACATGAGAGTATGCGCTTGATGTGATCACACAGTCACTCCTCCCTGAGCAGTCAGCTCCGACCAACGATGCATCCACATGGAAAATATGGGGAAATGGTAAATCAACTGCACAAACACAATTTTTGGAGAATTCAGGCAGAAGTGTTTACAGACGACTGAAGGCTAAAGAGAAGAGATGTGATGTGCTCTCTAACAGCTTTCACTGTTTGCGATCTTGACCATGGAGAAAAACGCTGCCATAATGTGTTACTTCCCTGAAGCTACATACGTCCCTAAAGCTACATGCAATACATCTCATTCCAGTATGTTATATCTCAGTATAACACACTGGTATGTTTAACAAAGAGTGTTTTAACACAATGTGCCCACGGCGTTCTGAGAAAAGGTGAAGGAACACTAAGCGTAAACACTCACAGTATGTGGATGAACGATGGATGCAGCTGCCTTTAATCAAGAGTGGACGATGGGGATAGTGCCGTCCCTCTCTTCCAGCTCTTACTCATGGACATCTCATCTCATCTCAAGTGATGTGTTCAAAGCCAATGCTTTCTTTAGGGGAAAAAACAACTGTGTCCAACACCCAATTAGCTGTTGGTTAAGTGTGAAGCACCTGTGAAATGAATCCAAGTGTTCGCAATTCTGCTTAATATTCAGTGGGCAATTTGAGTGCACCGCCATAATTCCTCTGTGTAATTATAGGTGCACCGGCTGAATGACAAATCTTGCTCATCTATCTTCAGACACGCACCAAAGGCTTGGCAGCGCAGCACTATCTCCTCAACAATCCACAGATAGGACACATTGTGTCAGGGAATCAGATACATTTTAATCAACGTTGCTGTAAAAGGTCTATATTTACATTCATCTACTTCCATGTGTTCCTTCTTTACTGCAATAAATGAATGCTCAGCTTGAATGTCCCAAGCAGCTCCCTGAAGGCAGAGCTGCAGGTTTCTACCAGTTACATGTCTGTTGTGAGACAATGGAAAAACACCAACGAGGACCCTGCTTGTACACGGATCAGTGGTGGGCCAGAAGAAGAATGGATCAGATAGTTAATCCAAGACAAGTATCAGCAGCAATAAATCAGTGTAATCCAGCCTCCTCCTCCTCCTGACAGCCACTGGCTCACCTCTCTGTGACTAATGGTCGATGGTGTCCATCCCAGTGGGTTGGGTAGAAAACGCTACAGCTCAGCCCTCAGTCCGATCAATGCCATCTGTTTGGATATCAGTCAATAGCGTCAGCAGGAAGGCGCGGCTAATTGATCTCCTCCTCCTTTTAAACTGATCCCTGGCTCAATGAGCACTGCCACTTCAGGCCGCAATCCCAAATCAATGGAATAACACATTCAAAATAGTTTCAAAATTACTGGGTATTCGCTAGGAATTGCAACTATAAGTTGAATCCACAGGATTGAAATACAGCCACTCGCTCTATTTCACAGATTTATTTCCACTGCTGGTGAATAAGTGAGTTTAGGATGATACAAAGGATAAAGAACTGTCCCTTGCCGTCCAAAAACATCAGCAAATTACTGAAAAAAAGACATACCAGTCTATAACAGTCTCTTTCTAAATATCTTCCAGAGCTTTCAGCCACATCTTCTGACCTTTATCGGTTTGCAGAGGAAATGTTATGTTAATGTAAAAAACATTATGTAATATGATCAATGATATAATTTTGTGCATGTATAAATAATGAATATACATATAATGCGTAATTTACACGTCACTAAATCACATATTAACAGTTTTCAAATTAATCAGATTGCTGATATACGTATAAGAATCATCTTTATCAGATTATGTGGTGTGTCCATATAGAGCGCTCAGCATTATATAGGATCATGTGAAGTAGAAGACTTCGCACATTCAAATCAATCATTATTCAAACAAAGCTCCAACATGTAAGTACTGCAATTACAGCGTGTCAAGTCAATAAGTGGTGCCCTGCTCACCCCGACTCTTCCTCCCTCTCTCACCTCATCCTGCCACCGGATCCGCCAGTCAAATAACTGCTGAACCATAGAACTGTAAGATGAATCACCTTCGATCTCTTAGCAAGAACAGAGGAACGGCAAAAGCAGAATGTTGGGGCGGAGGATGCTACTGATGTAAGAGTGCAGCTGAATGAACTCAGTGCAGCTGAATGAAAAAGTGACTGCCAAGAATCTGGCAGTTCATTCTTTTGTATCAAATATTCTGCAGACCAATGTGGTACATTATGACCTCCTGCCACGAAAGAGCCTTGAACAGAACCAAAGCCAATTGGTTAGCAAGCCTGAAATAGGGTGGTTGAAGATTTGCATTATTAAGTATTGATGCTGATTAAAAGATCATCAAGACACTACCAATTAGATCATTTGGATTAGTTGACTTGTAAAACAGCCTTTAACATAATATCGGAAAAGTGTACCTTTCATTTGGACAAAAAAGGGGTACAGAGCTATCAGCATCAACATTAATACTGTGGGAGGGGGTGGGGGAGGTTAATCAATACAGCATAGCATCACAATATTTTGCATGGCAATATTGTATCAATACATCAACACCAAGTATCAATCTTTATGATACAAACTTGTAATATTGCATTTACAAATGTAGGTATTAAATTATAATTTGGCCTAGACTGCGGTTATATAAGCATCACACTTTCATAGACATAATAATTGAAGAAGCTATGATATGTATGGTCAACAAAACATTTCAGAAGAAACACAAAAAAGTACTTTGGATCAGTAATGACTGTATGTTTTTGGATACAAAATAACCACGAAAAGAGCAAAAGTAAATTACAACGCTATCGTGATGTGTTCAAATGTACTCTCTCTATCTATCTCGTGTACTCTCTCTATCTATCTCGTGATTAATCCAGTTCTTTTCACATCATTTTCTAAATATAAGAGATGAATTATCAGCTGCTAGCGTTATGCAGCTAATAATAAATCATTAAAATGAGTAATGTTAAGAATGTTTCATCAATAAAAATACCATCTTTTATTTGCTACACATTTGATTTGTGTATTTATTTACAAATCACCCCTATAGAATAATAATAGTATATAAAATAGGCTGTAAAGCCTATTAGAAAGCCTATTAGAAACAGACTGGCGTGAGATGAACTGAGTTAAAACTTTATCTTCTTAGATAAAACAGATGTTGACAAACTTGCTTAATTAGCTGTTAAGAACAATATAATAAATTGCAATATCGCAACGTTTGATAATGCAATACTGGCTGTATTGCAAATTCATAATAGCATCATATTGTGACTTCTGTATCTTGCTAATATTGTAATGTGGGGCCTCTCGTGATTCCCAACCCTAATAAACATGTTCCTAAAGTATCAGAAAAGGGGATTTCACTGTTACATTATTGGCACATAGATGTTGCATTGTATTGTCAAAGTGGACCTAATTTACCTCCATACTGCTGGGTGGTAACGTCTCAGGCTCTTCTCTTTCAGGATTTGTACTACAAAAAGTAATACTGTGTAATTCATATACGAGCCACGTATTGCCGGTCTGTTTCTGTTCCATATTTTGGATCCATTTCATTTGTATCCTAAACGTGATAGGGTATGAACAGTTTCAATCTGCATTTGTGGCAGTAAATGTAACATAAATGAGAGAGAGAAATACTGTCAGCTTTAAAAATAATGGCAAAGAAAAAGAATGGCAGGTCAGGGCAACGACATTCACTTTCCCTCACAGCTATCAAATCCACACACACAATGTATATTTGCGTGAGAGGTAAAGATAAAGAAAGCAGGAGGAGTCCAACAGCACAACACAGAAAAGTAACTATGACTCTGCCAGCTCCTTTTCCAGGCAGATTGGTGTTGCTCTCCTCTTGGTCTTGTCTTCACCAATATATTCTCTGAACGCTCCCCGAACACACAAACTCTGCTGAGACAGATAAAAAGACATTTGGCACAGGCGGGCAAGAGTGAGAGGTGAGAAAGTGACGGAGAGGAAGCGAGACCGAACGATAAAGAAAGTGAGGAGGGAAAAAAAGCCGGCGAGGAAGGAAGCGAGGCGACAGAGGTGAGGGACTGAAAAACGACACACCAAGGACATGGAAGAGTGAAGCAAAAGAGGATTACAGGGAGATGTAGAGACAAAGTGTCACTCCCGCAGACAATGGCGGTACTTCACTTAACGGATGTTCTTTTGTTGGTTTTAGTAGATGCAAACGCACTGGCTTCTCTCAGGGTCTTCATAATGCGAGGCTCTCGGCCATTTCCCAAACGCTGGCTTAATAGGAAGCAAATTAGCCTGAGCAACCCTCATTAGTGACAAAAGATAAAGCACAAGCATTTACAGCCAATCAGTGCTCCTCCATCTGCTTCACGTTTCTTCCTCTCTTTCTTACCTCAACCTGTCTGTTCCTCTGGGCTGAGATTGGACAGTTATTTATGGAGCCCACAACTTCACTAACCAGCCCAGATTACGTGTGGTGAGTTGGTTCTGCAACAGTAGAGAGTGTAACCACGTTGAGTTTACTGGTTCATCACGTTGTCACTTGCACACACTCCTGCTTACACCCGAAGGAGTGATTAACATCTGTTTGATGTGTGTGTGCAGACGAGCTCCATGTCAAAGCCTTCACGTAAAGCTGCATTCATAAAGGCGATTACTGCACCGCAAAGCAGAAGTACGGCTCAACTCTGACAGTGTGTAAACAACATCATGTTTCCATACCATCACATACACATATGATACATTATAATCTGCTTATGGCGCTGGATATTTATAGTTATAAGCACATATACATAGATATAGTGATTTAATTGTAACACTTCATAAAACATTTTATTAGGTTAATAATCTTAGGTCATACTTCTTCATAATTGATGCTTAATCAATGACATTATTTGCAAGAATCATGGTGTATAATGATTCCAATAGTGTAAATACTTGTCTTTCTTTTACAATGGATTATAATTAAAGATATAATGTGATTTTAATTTACTCTCAGTGGTTATTGTTTGCATTAAACAAAGTGAAACCATGACCATGTTGTTGTATCTGTGTGTCTTTTCACTGGGTCAACAGGGTCCAGATGGTTGGTCCGGTGCTCACACTAATATATTGTTCAAATAATATTCACAGGCCAGTAATTCACATTCTTCTTAACGACCTTAAAACAAAGTGAACAGTGTTCCAGAACAGAGTTGAGCTTCAGTGGGAATCCCTTTTCTAGTACGTGGAGGACTCTAGCAACCATTAACTTTTACAATAAAATACAATATTTAAAAAGAGATGCATCATAAAACTGCAGATACGTGAAGATTAAAGTGCTTCCAGGATCAGTGACATGGAAGCATGGAAATTGGTCAGGTCTAATATATTCTACACGCGCCACAAAATGAAACGTCGTATAGTTTAAGGAGTTACAGCCTTTGACTTTTTAGTAAATTGAGATCAACATATAATTCTCTTGTTTCATCTCTTGCTTGTTCTCTGGGGGAAGCTACGCTCTCTCGCCCACCATCACCCCCCCCCCTCCTCCCCAACCCCCTTTCTTTCCTCCGTCTATTTTTGATGACCTGAGAGGCAGTGGCCAATGAAAGACAAAAGGTAAAATGGATATGGATTTTTCTCACTCAGTCGACCATCCCTGAGATGATTTAGTAGTTCATCAGGCAGAAATATAGAATTCTTCCCGGCGTGCTCATCGACCCGTCCTATAGATACATTAAAACAGCAGCAGGAAATCGTTGCAGAATGCACCGCACTACACATCGACTGCCTCGCCGGCTCGATTGCCCTCCACTGTACGAGAATGCTCCGGGTGCTCCGGGTGTCTCAAGTGATCGCACCCTCATGTGCACATGTATAAAGTCATGACTGATGGGGAAGAGTTCCTGCTCGACGTGTTGTTCGTGGGAGTTTTACTATAGTCTGAGCAAATTTATATAATAATTTATTGGATTAAAATTAACATTCCAAATTACAAATCCTACAAAATAGGTTTTTGTCTTTATCATAATTTAGATATAATGCTGTTGTTTGAAAAGGCCAATTTGGTTTAGTTTGAGCACACAACTTGTACTACTTAAAAGTTTTTTGGAACATTGAAGCTGCATTAATTATTATGTATTTATGTGTGTATCAGGCTGTCAACAAAATATTGGCAGATCATTGCATTACAGCATTGCAAAATAGTTGCTTATTTACACATTCAGCAGCATTAATATTCATCTGGAGTGGTGATGATTGAAACTCAGCCTCCTGCAGCTTTAAACATGAGGTTCATGTTGTACATTTAACACATTTTACTTGGTAAAGTTCAGTAAAACATTTAAGTTTCTGATGTAAATTATAATAAGGCAACAGTGAATTGTGGAGTCACACGGGACACTGACAGTAGTGAAAGTCCCATGTGGACACACCCATTCCCTCTGTGGACCATTTATGATATACCAAAAACAGAATGGTAATGTTAAATGGACCCGTACTTATATAGCGTAAAGCATTGTATATCAACCATTCATAATCTGTAGGCACAGCTACAGGAGCAATTTTAGGGTTAAGTGTCTTGCTCAAGGACACATCGACATGGGCCAGCGAAGTCGGGGATCAAACCACCGCTCCTCTGGTTGAAGGACAACCCTGCTCACCAATGAGCCACAGTCACTGCAGAAGCCAAGAGAAAGAAGAGAGAGACATTTTGTTCGCCATTTACCAGGATTTTGATCATATGGGAACATCATTTTTAGGGCTGGGTCCTGGCTACCTGGCAAACATACTTTCAATGTTCCACTTCATTTTAGCTCCCTCTTTGTTCTCCACCAACCCCCAAGAGAAATGCCACCTCAATACATTAATCAAAGAGTAAAGCAGCTGGTTGATGATGCAATGTCACTTTGCCTGACACCTTCCACATTACACATAGTCATTTGATCTATTGCCAACATGAACATGTATTCTCAGTGAAGCTTTAAAGGCAGAATAAATAGGATAAGTCGGTTTGAAACACGACAGACAAAGTTGACCCCTCCTCCCGGCTCACCGACACCAGAAGGGCTCACCAGCTGGTCAGAGCTGACCCCCTTACAATGCAGCCGGGACTTGAATCAGAGACCAGTAGAAAGGAAAGAGCTCCGCCGGTTTCTGAGCATATGCTAATAAAGATCTGAAATAATTATAAATAGGCAGAGTAAAAAAAAAATGACAGCAGAAAACTAATTGTTCGGGGACCTCTCGCTCGATTATGTTTTGCATACGACACATATTGTATTCACAACTCTACCTGTATTAATTAAACAGACAATATAAGACCTTCAAGAAGTTTCAATGCATCTCAGTCTTAAAGGAAAGACAGTTCAAGACCTTGTCAGACACCATAGCTTAATCATTCAGTATGTATCAATAACAATAACTCAAGGTTTAATTTATGTCAGGCATCCATGTGTGTTTTTATTCTATTCTGACTAACACATTTAGATCAACTAATCAGCTACATGTGACTTTAATGAATACATATTTTTGTTTTGGTCTGTAGATTTTTAATGTGTTTTCATCCACTTAGACTATACTGTTAATCATTAAGCAGCAGTGCATATGAATGAATTAGATAAGATTTAAGGTGGTATGAGCAGGTGAAAAGAGAATGACACGTTCATTGTGTGTTGGCTGAGACACTTTGAGTCCCTATGAACAGCCTATTACCCTCTCAAACACATGCACACACACACACACACACACACACACACACACACACACACACACACCATCCTACAGGTAATTCTGCTGTTGCCATGGAAGCCGTATCAGAGAGCCCACGCTCTGCCTATCTGAGGATCACACGTTGAGCATGAGACTCTCGTTTTCCTTGCTTTTTCTGCAGTGACGTGAAGAAAATCCTCATTTGCAATATTGAGTAAAAACTGTGTTTTTAATGAAGTGACAGGGGAAATCTGACCGTACGCTGCCCTTTAGTATGACCTTATGGCGAATAGGGTTAAGACATTAACTCATAGATATCTCTATGAAACTGTCCCACAAATTAGAGTCAAAGGTTTTTACTGAGGGATTTTGGATATTTGTGTGTAGCACTCCATAAATCAGAAAAAAAACTCAATATAAAGGCCATAAAACAATCTGCTTTTTCCATGGTTTTAGTAATAATATGTTCTATAAACCAGACTATAAACCCCTGTGTAAAAGGCTTCAGAAGACAGAGAGCAGGTCATCTGTGTCTGCTTGTGAATACACTTCATCCCTCGTGAGGTTGAAGACTCTCTAGAAAGCTGCTAAGTGGACCTTGACATTGGATTATTTAGATAAACTACTATTTTACAAGGTGAAGAATGATCTTCCATACACAAGTTTCAAAAGAAGCAGTGTGTGGAGGCAGAGTCTAACAAGCCCAACGTATCGTATATTTGGCTCATACAATTACATCTTTGAATTATTGCACGTGTAGCAGTTTGCAAATTGCTGTGCAATCTATCTATTGTATATATAATCTTACAAATGAATCGTATCCAATCAAACATGTTTTGCAAATTAACTTACCCAAACAGGATGTTTTAAAAAGATGAAATGACAAGAAATGTAGAGAAGATGGAGCGACTACAAATAACAACTCTGTATAAAGTAATCACGGTTCAACAGTAGAATGTTAATAAAGTCAAATAAGTGGGATACACAATTTATAAATACTAAAACATAGCATAAAAACACTGTATTTAATCATACAAAATATTATGCAATAATGACTCAAAAGATAGGTTTTTAGTCTTTATATAACAATCTCAATCTTAGTCTGTGTTGACTGCACTAAAGGACAGCGAGGGATGAATGCTTGAACGTAACAGGAAGTCAGTCATGAACACAATTATGTGAACAAGAGTTAAAGCTACCAAAGAAGAGCGACGCATACTTTAAACAAACGCCTTAAAGCAGCGGCCCCCAACCTTTTTTTACGCCAGGGACCGGACTGTTCTTCACAGTGTGAGCAATAAATATGACGCAATAAATATGACGCAATAAATATGACGTTATAAATATGACGTAATAAATATGACGTAATAAAATGATACAACCGGCATAAAGCAATTATAAAGTGCATAAATATACAACCCACCATTACGCTGAATTAGTGGGAGGCCAGAACTAGTTTCTCTGCAAGGAGCCGGGTCAGAGTGAAGGGAGACACTTAACGTGTGTACTTTATATCTGGTCTACTCCGTAACTTAGACATCCATGTCCAGTTTACTGCTTATCTTGCCTTGATTTTAGACCAGAATACCAGCAGAGTTGAAGCAGACTTTTAACTTTCGTTTTCGGGGTAACGTAGATATGTCAAAAGGCTCAGATGCAGAGACGGGTGTATTTGGTGTTTTTTCAAAATAAAACATTTTCCTGACTTTTTTTTTTTCTTCAAAATAAAACTTCTTTTTTTTAAAAACTTTTAAAAAAATTCATTCATTTTTTCTGTGCGGCCCGGTACCAACCGACCCGCGGACCGGTACCGGGCCGCGGCCAGGAGGTTGGGGACCGCTGCTTTAAAGTATGTATTCAAAATAGTCCTTAAAGGCCACAGCAGCCTCAGCGCAGCTCCTTGTGCGGGAGTGTAACATGTAATATGCCCATGTGCCCCCCTCAAACTTAGTGAACGTCCGCAGACTCTCCCATCTCCTCTCCATTTCATCGATAGTGGCATAATAATCAGTGCAGTGATCAAACGGAGAAAAGGCAGATTGGCTTCGCTAATGGCCGTAGTATGACAACCTTTAACAGGGTTGTCTTTATTTGCTCGCTCCGTCACACTGACAATTATATAAGTCTAGTTATAGACAATATGCCCTGCCGTCTCTTCCCTGTGTCCAAATGTTGACAACGTATTGAATCCACGGTCAAGTAATGAGTATATTTGATCATTAACTCTGCGGGGTAGATGGCACCAGTGTTTTATGATCACACTATTGGTGATGCTGTTGCGGCTTTACGGACGTGGATAGTGTGATGCAGGGGTGTTAGTGCTGCTGTGTTCATATCAGATTCTCCTCCCACAAAAGAAGGTTTGATTAGGTCATCTGTGAGAGCAGCTTATTATGATTCATATTCACGGTTATTGTCAGGCGGCGTCCTGTAGTGGCCGTAATAATGGTAAAGGAGGACGTCAGGTGCCCGAGTCCAAAGGGAGACTCTCGGGGTGGATGTGCAGGTCAAACAAACACATGACTTTCACCCAGGAGCCCATGTTTGTGTCCCTTATGTCACCAAAAGTCAGTCTTGGCTTATTTTAACATTGAAATGAGACATAGGTATGCATTTCCACCCAAATTATGATTTCATCCAAAAGCTTACCAAGTAGTTTTGCCTCAGTTCATAAGTTCAAACACACAATTAAAACTGTGACTACTACACAGCTTTAGCCAGCCGCTGGTCCTTTAACATCAATGTGTTGTGTTGAGAGAGAGAGATAGAAGGTGCCCAGCTGCTGAATGCTCAGGACGTGTTATTTCACTTCTTACTCCATCATGTCCAAGGAATCAATATGCAATGGGGAATAATGTTTGTAACACATAGCTTAGTAAATCCATTTGTACTATGTACTATGTGTCATGTGCATTGCTATGTAACAAGACGCCCCTCTGCGGGGCTGGGCTGCTTTTTGCAAAGACAATCTCAATTTAACATAGATACATTTTTAAAAAGATGACCCAATGTTATTGTAAAGAGCTGACTGATGAGAATCGAGAGGGGAAACCAAAGTTCATAGAGGTAGTATATTGCACCAACATGTATGATGTTGTGGACACATTTCAGTGAGAACTACACGTCACGGTGGTGACAGAGAACATGTCAGGGGATACCATGGATCGCAGTCCCAGGACATCCTTGTCCCCCGGGTCCTGGGACAGGGATATTATGTGTACAGATTGTAAAGCCCTCCAAAGCAAAATTTTGTATTTGTGATTTGGGGCTAGATGAAATAAACTGAATTGACAGGATGGCCGTAGTCATCACAGTACTCATGGTGTGAGAGACTTCATGAACAGTCAATAATACGGTGGCCAACAAAGTAAGATGGCAGAAGTCTTTGGCTTGCCCCCCATTGTGACGTAGATCTGAATGATGGGATGTGGAGCCGAACGGGGCCCTGATGTGATGGAGACTGGAGCTGAAGGGCTGGAGGGGGGTTGCAGTGGCTTGTCTGAAATGACAACTGACGCTGCAGAGGTGAGTTCAGAAGTTTGATAGCAGTAGCATGAGGGGTTTGATCGTGTCTGACGTACTTTAGCACCCATGTATTTATCTGGTAAACAAACTTTGTCACCGAGGGCTCTGACTGTGACGGTTCGCTTCTTAGTTCAGTGAACCAATGCACCGGAGATCTGTTCCACTGTGCTGATTTTAATGCTCTTTTGGCAGTGTCCATCCATTCTGGCACATTAATGATATGGCATATTCTGTCTGTTAGTTCTGGAGAGTCATCAAGTTGCTTTAAACATTATGGTTTTGTACATTATTAGGTATGCCAATTTGTTAATTTACAGTATACATGAAGTTATGGTCGGAAGTCAAATAATACATTCTTGTTTCTACTATGAATTTCAATAGCACATTAGTGTTCCAGGACTGACAGATAGTAATCAGTAAATTCTAATCATCACATGTCACCAGAAACTCATAAAGTCCACTTAAACTCTCATGATGAAGTCACACTAATGCAGTCGGGTGAATATCGATGAAAACATTTTTTTTTTCATCAGAGGGTCAAAGGCCAGACTGCAAAGGCCTTCCAGGCAACACATTTGTGGGTTGTGTTATGCACTGTATCAATACAATTTACTTGACATGACTTACTTGTAAGCACCAAGATTTACCGATGCTATTCCATCAGACCACACACAGACGCACACACGCACACACAGAGTTCCAAGCTAAATACAGAGAAAGAGATGATTAAAAGGAAGCTCAGATTCCTATTAAATACTAATCTTCACCAACACGATCTCCGTCAGAATATCTATCTCTGCTCATCCCATCCTATTTTTGGTATCTTATCTCGGTCTGCATCTTGCGCAGACTGCCGTGCTTCTCCTCCCTCTCTCTTCACACCTTAAGCCTTCCACGGCTGCTGGATTTAGAGCACGGTTCTCTCTTCTCCTCTAATCTAAACCTTTCATAAAGCACGAAGCAGTGCATTACGCTTCATCCACGCTATTAAGCATTCTCTCCCCGTCTCTTATATGATTCAGCCGCTCACTTTGTCAGACACGTCTGATATGCAGAGGCCAGCCGACAAAGCATGGATAATTATATTGTCTTATAATAAATGATAACAATGATTTGAATAATCTGTCAGTACAAGCCAGAGACAGACAGTGTGAATGCTGATAGATCGGAGGAACATGTATGGCTATATGTTTAACTGACTAACTGGCCCTCTGAGTGCTGACTCCTGAGAGGGGAAGGACAAACTTTAATAGGTTAGACTTGAAGAGAGAAATGGAAAGGAAGGCGTGCATGATGAGAGCGATGAGGAAGAAGAGGCAGACAAAAGGGGAGCAGGTAGAGAAGATGAAAATGAGATTTTAAAAAAAGAGAGGGATGTGGGGGGGCTAAAGCATCTTAAGGTACAAGAGCCCTTGTCTGACCCCCTTCACACACACACACACACTCACACACACACACACATACACACGCACGCACACACACACACACACACACACACACACACACACACACACACACTCCTTAGTGACTCAGTCACCACGGCAACAGAACAGAGGGTAAATCGCCGCGGCGTTTGCCCTAGGACGTGTCGTGCATGGGAATGCTGAGTCCCTGCATGCTGCCACCACGATGCACACACACACACACACACACACACACACACATACACACGCACACACACACGCACACACACACACACGCACACGCACACACACACACACAGTGTCAGTATTAGCGGCCCTGAACAACTCTCCACTGCAGCGCTCCCTGATGTCATAAACAATGTAACTCTGACACACATGACACACTGTATTTACCTCAACGCACAGACAGGGAACATCACATATAATATTTGCTTGACAGAATGGTGTTTGTTTAATATTTATGCCGCCCTCGCCCTGTCCCCTATGAGGCGTGCAGTTTTATTTTTTTTCTTCTTTTCTTGAAATGACTCCATATTTACTGATTACATTAGCTGGAAAGTAAACTTTTTTTTTTTTTAATGTAATCACAGATTTGTCTTAAAATGCTGAACCAGACAGCTTGACACACTGGAGGAGGTTTTATGAGTTTATAACCCACGAATCCTTGAGGGTGACACCAGTAAATGAAATGTCTTCTTCTTAGTGTGAAGTACAAATAAAGGCCACACGTTTTATGTCATTTACTTAAAGTTCCCTCCAGACATGTTTTAGACTAAAAACACTGTTTTAATACTTTGTTTCACATGGTTTTCCCACATGGCAAATACAAATTTAAAACTCTGGTAAGCTGGAAGCACATTTAGACATTCATAGATACAGAATTTCTTAATGAAGGAGAAGATTAATCACAATTCTGGCCCCCACCACTGTGAACACTGGGTTGACTGGTGAAAGAACAGTACACATTAAGATGGAGGCGCGGAAACATCAAAATATCACGATTCAGCCATACATAATAGACTCAGATGAGGTGTCTGGCGTGCAAAAGCTTGCCAGGGGCACGTTTGAATTTTACAGATATCTCTAACTTCAGTTGAAGTATGTGAAAGCACTTCTTCTGACAAACTTTTCACAGATACAAGTGGTCTGACATATTTAGAGACGAGCATACTAAAAGGAGGGAAGCGTTAACTGATACATGAGTAAAAAGAATTATGCTATATATATATATATATATATATATATATATATATATATATATATACGTATATATATATATATATATACATATATATACATACATATATATATATATATATATATATATATATATATATATATAGTGCTCCGTAGCGCCATATATATATATATACATATATATATATATATATATATATATATATATATATATATATATATATATATATATATATATATATATATATATATACGTACATACATATACATACATATATATATATATATATATATAGTGCTCCGTAGCGCCATATATATATATATATATATATATATATATATATATATATATATATATATATATATATATGCACATTATACAAAGGAATTCATATTTGTATGGTTAGAATTATGGTGCTATATAGGATTTAGAGTTTTGCAACTCAAACTGGAAAACCAAATGTTAAAGACATCTAATTTGAATGAAAATGTATTTGTGGAACTCTCAAAGCAAAAAAACAGAACTACCACTTAAACCTCAAATATGTAACTGCACGAAACAGTAACTTTTACACTATACATGTAGAGATGGAGCAGAACCAGACTGACCATAAACAACCAATGATAATTGTCTGTGGCCTGCAGACAGCATCAACACTGTTTTCCTCCTGGTTTATGAACGTGTTCTCAATTTAACAAGTTGACAGCAAGCAGCTACGGACAAGCAGCTACGGACAAGCAGCTACGGACAAGCAGCTGCAGACAAGTAGCTACATGCAAGCAGCTCCATACAAGCAGCTACATACAAGCAGCTACAGACAAGTAATTACATACAAGCAGCTACACACAAGCAGCTACAGACAAGTAGTTACTTACAAGCAGCTACATACAACCAGAGCCACCAACTCTCACAGTTTCGCCGTGTGACACACGCTTTTTCATGTTTTCACACGCTCACACGCCACACAACCAATATCTCACGGCAAAAAATACATTCTGAGGTTCGTTCCCTTTCAAACTCCCCAACGATAGATTGCGCTACGGAGCGCATCTGTAAACCGCTGCATAGACATCCTATTTACCCCAAACAGACACAGTCGCGGGAGAAACTCAGGAGGAGCAGAGAGACTAAGGTATCGGGGTTCTCACATGTCACGCATTACGGTCCTAAGTCACGCTATACAAAAGCTACATACACAAAGCTACATAGAAGCAGCTGCATACAATCAGCTAAATACACACAGTTACATACAAGCAGCTACATACAAGCAGCACGCCTGAAACGTTTCTGGACTCCCACCCACCTGAAGGAGCAACATCCAGATTCTCAGGTGGTGCATAATTAAAGTCTAAACTGGTTTTCATTTTGACATTTTGCCAAAAGTTCTTTACTTAAAAGTGGTTTGCTGCTGAGTTGTCAGCCTTTTGAACAGTGGCTGTCACCAGCCACGCCACAGGGTTTGTTACACAGAAGCATCTGAGAAGCTGTCATTGGGAATTCTTTAGAAAAGGACAGGCACTTAAAAAAGCATGTTCGATGATTGGATGAAACATCTGTCTATTGCAGTCTACCAAAGGCTATCTTTAAGCAATCAGATCAACCAACCATGTGATTGGAGAAGAGCAACATTTCCTGCATCCTCTTCTTTCAATAAAGAACTATTTTAAAGTCCTGGGAGCATCTGCGCTAACCTCTTCATGTCGTCACACACACATAAACCAAGCCTGTAGCTGCTAGTAGCCCCTCAAGGGACGCTGACTGGTCCTGAGTGATACCAGGAGAATCCAGCTGCACGGTGGCCTCATAGCGTCGCTTGTGTTTGAACTGAACATAACGGTTCCAACTAGCCTACGGCTGAGGGGGGAAAGTGAATTTGAATGGCAAATGCAAGTACATAGTCAGTGATTAGTGATCTTTAAGCTGAACCAAAATCTTTGAGTCAGCAAAGATATTCGTAATTTCCACCTCTAGAACCAAGGGTTCTGCTGATGAGGACGTTTTATTGTGTGTGCCACATTAAGCTGTTCTGTTGGCCGTTAGAAAGAGCTTAAGGCACTCTCCCGATGGTTTCATTCTTCTGACCTGGAAGTTGCTGTCTGGTCACGTGTCTGAGAATTCATGGACACACAATATTAACTTCTTCATTTTCTAGCAGTGACATTAGAGTAGTAACTGCCTCATGTCAATGCCAAACATGTCACTGGACATGCATTGTGGAGGTCAGACTGTTTTATATTAAAGTAATATATTTGGACTTTTCCCTCATGACCTGTTGGAAAATCAGGGCAATTTCACACTTTTTTCTTTGGTGTCAAAGAAGAAAAAACAACACATCAGACCGAACGTCTTGTATTTCCAAATATCAGATGTGACTGCTAAAAACACGAGTCAGTCAAGTTGACAATTAGCTGCTCTCCCACTTGAGGTGAAAACTGGTGAAAGTGCTTCTTCAGAAACAAACTTTAGAAATATTAAACTAAATAACATAGTGTCGAGCAATATAACATGTTCCTTGAAAAACAAACAAAAAAGAGAAATCGGTTTCAAAGTGAAGTGTAGATAAGAGCTGTGTGGGCCTTGGGGGAATTGCCTTGACTCACAAACAGCATATCAGACTCCGAACTGACGACTAAAAAGGTGCCTTCTTTCCCAAGCTGTCGAAGCAGCATGTTGCTGATGTTGTCAAGCTTTAGCTGTTTAGGAAACCTTGTCATAAAAAACACAAAGCTCAGTGTGAGATCTATCACATGTTCACACTCAAAAATATATGAAACCGTTTCATTGACTGACAATGTCCATGGAGGGTTTCTGTGTGTACGTGTGGTATATATTTGTTTGAAACTGCTGAAAGAAATGCCAGCTCTCCTTTTAAGGCCAATAGGAACGGATATAATAGATCTCAGAGTAAAACCTCTGAGCAGGAGGAACAGCAATCAATTGCACCTCGAGCATCTGGAAAATATGTATTAGAGTGAAAAAGTATGACTCCATTGCACTTGGGAACAGCGCTTAGGAGGTTTACATGAACCTATCAGTAGCTACACTCTAGTACTCATGATAATGTAACCACGGCCGAAGCTCATTCTAAAGCATTTCTAAATTCTAAAATCATACTCAAGTGACACACTTTGCATCATTCAAGAAGCCTATTCTTTCTAGGCATTCACAAATTCAAAGCCTCTGATTTGAAGAACTTATGTGTCGCTTAAACGTCTCCTTTTAGACTAGAGTTTTTTTTCCAGTGTGTCAACATCTGCCTTGAGACTCTTCAGCGTGAAAACGCACAAATCCAATTGACTCAAAGCTCTACTTTGCCACAAATGGGGTGCATTTTTTACAGATTATGACAAAGAGGCAGAATCTCAAAGGGATGTTGTACTTTGCTCCCACACCACAGAAACAGATCCTTGCTGGGATTTACTCACATGGAGAGACGGTTACATTGGGTCTTCTTCTCCTTGTCGCTTCTTATTAAAACTCTGCTTATTCAGGTGGCCAAGAATCAATTAATTATCGCTTAGAAGTCATTAGTCTAACAAAAACTCCCCTCCAAGTAGGAAAACAATCATCGCCATCACTGCTTCATTAGCTGACTAAAAACATTGATGCTTTTTTTTTCTTTCACTGGTACAGTTTAAAATGATCCATCGAAGGCATGAAGTCTGTCAATAAGTAGATTAATTATGTTAATTTGATGAGGCGAGGCAAGAAAAGATGGCAAAGAGATACAATTCTGAATCCTAAATGACTGAAGATTAATTAGATTAACTCGTCAATGGCAACCACATATCATGTTACAACATCAGAAGACAATGCTCAGAAATGTAACTTTATAATTAAATACTTTTATTATGTATAGGTAAAAACCTAAAAAAAAAAAAAAAAAACTATCTGGCTATCATCATACCAACATGATCTCACTCCCAACTAGTCTTTGCAAACTATGCAACGTTATCCCACAAAAGGTTATGTTTTGTGTGTTTTCTAAAAAAATCCTGCTCCTCCTTAGTGGAAACTCAGTTAGGTTTAGGCAGTTTGTTCGATTAAACATGACACTAATAGTCAACAATTGAACGTCAAGTGTTACAACTACACATAAAATACAATTTTTTACAACACGTGGTGTTTGATGTCAGATCTAAGAGCCAATCATCTCTCTGATGTAAAGAAAGTCAGACGTTTCTCCATCGACTGGGCCAGGCAGTCGATTGAGAGCTGCTGGAGTGCCTCGCGCTCATGAGATTAACGTCGACCACGTGTGCATGACGTCAGAGCAAGTCGGGATCCAGTCGGACACAAATCTAACCAGCAAGCATTGCACACGGCGATCGATTCTGCACAGAACTGACTTATCTTGAAGCCTATTGTCACTTGACAATAAGTTCATATATATATTTACCATCGTGAATGGAGGTAGATCTTTTTGACTTGGTCATTTTGAAAGTAGCTTGCAAGCCAAAAAAGTGTAAGCATCGCTAATATGCAAGATGGTAAGGATCTATGCAACACTGGCAGTGACAACAGCTTCAGTGGAATGGTCCTTTTCAAAACTGAAGATTATAAGAAAAGGCTCAAGAGTCTATGTGGGATAGAAATACTCTCTGATCTTCTTCTTCTTGCCATTGAGCAAGACATTGAAATAAATCACAGTTAAGTAATACAAATCGTCCAAGAGATGGCACCAAGGAGGATGATCCTGTAAAGATCCTACAATATTATTATTTTTAATTTCATTAATAATTTTGGCGATGGGTGTCCTTTTTCTTGGTTTGAGCACCTGCCCCCCAAAATGTCTGTGCATGTGCCTGGGTGTCGTTACTGTAGTATACAAGTTATTGTTCAAGATTACTTGGATAACATAATGTACGAATTACGGCTGCTGCAAAGAGACCAACCTAAACTAAGAAGCCCTGTTTCCCTCATAGCGTCAGCGTTGGACGTCTCAGTGACAGAATGTCAGTTTTTGCTGTTAACATCCATAGTGTCTTTTTAAAATAAACTTCCAAAGTAGGTTTACTAAGAATTGGCTATGTTTTGGATACAAAACTACTCGAGTTGGCTCAAAAGAAAAGATTGTGGTCTGGGTTAAAATAAGTACTTTATTAATGTAAAATAGATACACTTGTTCTGTACCGATAACATTCACAATGTTAGTTAAGTTTGTAAGTTACATTACAAAAGTAAAAGAGGTCAATGTTGACTTGGTTTCACTCAGAACATGAACAGCTGTGTCCTGGGTGTAAATCCACTCATCGAACACAACCTCCTCACAAAGAGGATTTTGCCGTTCTTCATGCTCCATCAGTTTCTCTGACCGTCTTATTGTGGCCTGGTGGGTTTACATTGGAGTGGATGTGCATAACTATATGTGTGTATTATGTAAGCGCGACCTCCGTTCAAGTTTTTGCTGCTGCTGCTGTGAGGGAATCTTGGCAATGGTCATTAGCTTGCAATATCCTCCTCAACACAGCATCACCTAGTAATTAAATAAGTGATGCTCCCTAACTCCCGCTGTTACTCCCAGTTAACCAAATGTCAGGAGGAGAGACCCGCCGTCGCTGCAGACGGGTGCTTATAGAGGCGGATATCTGTGAACGCTGGCATTTAGGCCGGTTTGATGTTGTAAAGGATAAACTTGAGCTCCCACAGACAACCCAGTACGCCGTTATCATTTAAGGCTCAGGAATAAGAGATCAGAAGAGATATCCTTTTCTCTATAGGGTCTTTTCAAGAGTTGAAAGATTTCTTACTAAGAAGCTGCTCATTTAGCACAGTAGCACATTTTGAGATTATCGCTTTCTTTTCATTAGAACTTTGTCTTTATATTGTTTGTCTCCTCGGCTGTTTAACTATTTTCTATCAATGATTGATAGTTAATTGGTTTTCTTATCACTCATTTCTTGGACTTTTCTTGAAATATGTGTTGTATAAGGATTGTATTAAAGCTGAATGGAAGTGTGATCAGAATGTCTATCTTCATGCTCTATATTTAGATTTTCCTTTTCTCTCCCGGTTCCAATTGAACAGCTTTACACGACTGGCTTTGATGAAGTAGCTTATGTGTACCTTATGCCGTGTACTGGGCTGCTGCACTATTCAAGTCTTTCATTATTATGTACAGAATGTGTTCTTTGTCTTTTCCTAAATATAAACCGTGGTTCAGTGACATCAGTCAAAGTAATGTTTCATTACAGCTAACCTGTGGAAATAAATCCGAGAGGAACAATTTAGCCTGTGGATTTCTTTCTCCAAAACTGACTGTGTAAGCAAGCCACCAGCATTCGGGTGATGACGAAAGGGTAATGACTGCTGTCCTGTCACATGCTAACTTCCAGGGAACTGTCTTGGAAAGAAACATCCATGTTAGATTTGGCGGCGCTTTCAAGAGTAATGTAGTGTTGCTAGTTACACTCAGTTTTCTCATTAAATCTCTCTGGCTTGTGTCCTTCCTGTATTTACCGTTCGTTCTCTATGCAGCAGCTGCAGACTTTACTTGTTGACATCAGTAAGTCTTACTATTTCAGTTTGAAGACATCTAGCTGTTTATTTTTGAGAAAACCTTTGGAACACAGCTACTGCAAACAGACAAACAAGCAGCAACTCTTTTTGATCAGCTCTCCACCATCTCAGTGCCCGCCATCACAAATTGTTTGAAACAAGCAAAGTGAGGAATTCCTTAACAGGGAGACCAGCCAATTTTAGTTCAGTGTCAAACTGGTAAAACGAAACGCAACGTTGACGGGTATTGGAATTAAGCGTTGGTGGAGATTCAATATATAGCAGTGCTGCTGAAAGCCAAAACAAACCAAAAAGTAAAATATTTGTTCTGAGACATTCTCTGGTTCTGTTTTTCTATGAACTGTTCTTAAAAAGATGATGCTATGAACAAGGGTCTATTGTCTGTACTGGAAAATAATGATTGCTATTGAAACTCCTGCTCACTCTAACTCATCTCATACGGATGCTTGGTCAGGGGCCCTCGGCATCAGATACCATGTAGCTTCTGGATAAGGCCTTTTTATTCAATAAATAGGTACTTTTGTTGTCTAATCCTAATGAAGTTTTTGCTGGCTAACTAAATCCCAAAAACCTAGGTTCATGCTTTTTTAATAGCACTTTCTGCATCTAATGAGCAGAAACTGCATGTTTCCTGAGAAAACGGACATTTATTTTGAAAAGACACTGTGATGAAAAAGCCGAAACACCGAAATTAGGTGATGAACACATATAAGTAAGTGCAGCAAACAAGTGCCAAGTCCCAAGAAATCTTGATTTCTTGGGACTCATCACAGAGTTTCTGAGTTTGTTGTCTGATGAGTCACCAAAGTGCCATTTTGGCCAGATCAGGTTGAAATGAAGGAGCGTCCCTCTCCCAGCCACCTACTTATATTGACAAGAGGACTAAACAAGTGCCTGTCTCCCACATTGTAATCTGTTTTTCTCCACGAGGCAGCAGCCTCACTGGATTGCAGGCCTTCAGAGCATTAGGGAGAGAGGGAGGGGTGATTAAGTCGTCTGAACAGTGCAGACCTTTCCTAACCCCTGTAGGTGGCAGGTGATCACAATAAAGGAACAGAAAAAGCAGGTCATTTGGCTTCTTTTGACTCTGGGCAATCCTTTGGTTATTTTCTTAGAGCTTTAGATAGGAGCGGAGAGGAGAAAGGATAAGGAGGGAATGAGGTCTGCTCAGACTAATTGCCTAAGCGGCAGATCAATATCTGAGTGGAGAAGGACCACAGCTCAGTGACGAGACCGCCAATAAGTCCCAGGAGTTCAAATGTTCGCCAAGGTTGGGATTTGTCATTCCTACTGGATAAAACAGGGGCCGATATTCATTCACTGTGCATGGAGGAATACGCTTAACACAATATGTGTTCAGGCACAATGTTTATGATGATAAGAGGCTGTTCATTCTTTTTTCATTCTTGTTCCACATATTCTGTCATATATTCATATCTGCCGAATTATTAGCCTCAGAAAATATTATACCTTATGAGTCATCCATCTGACTCACAAAGGACTATCAGCAGCATTGGGTTAGTTTATTAGTTCAGTATGTCGCCCCAATTGGTATTCAATCCATTAAAAAACATGAAATACATGTTTTGTAACAACTACCACAGCACTTTGGAGGATCTGATCTGACGCTCCGGTCAGGAAGATGACCTCATCTGCTGCACTGCAATGATATTCCAATGGATAATTATCAATCTGGTTAGGTTTGGTTAGCCGGACCTGCCTCCACACATGCTGCCTGGGATATGCAGCTAATTGCAGAATTCTACCCACAGTCTACATCCAGTGAGTCAGGCTGGGTTCAGGATAACAAAGACTTGATTAAGGAAAGGGCATGGTTAAGAAATTAAAGTTGACTGACGATAAGAAATTGGAAGTGAACAGAAGCAAACAATCCCACCACACCAACATCCTCCATCTGCAGACTCCTGCTGCCTCCAGAGGGCTTGAACAAAAACACTGCACGGAATCTAAATATTGGATATGTGCTCACAATGTAAATGTCAGGTGGACACAGAGCCTATGAATGTGTTCTGGCCTGCATGTACCTGACTGACTTTCCCTTCCTGTAACTCCCTGGTTTAAAGTAAAGCACTATCCGGCTGTCTCTGCTCCACCTTAGTCTGCTTCTTCAGTTCTCTTCTATCTGTTCCTGCACATACAATGTGCACATTTCACACATGTCACAGTTTTGTTGACTGAATAACAGAGTGCAATAAAAGCACACGTTCTTCTCAATGGGGGGAGGGGGCAGATACCAAAGTGCTGTCAAATCAAACGATGTGCATGCAAGCAGCTTCACGTTTACATTTCCTACTGTTTAATTCAAAAGCAGTTCACTTCAAAGTGACAACCAGGTAATGCAATCATTTGATTAGGAGTTTTCCAGAAGGACCTCATTTCCATAACAGAAGCCCTGCATGGTTTCCCCAGTGATCATCACGAAAAGTCACAAATGAATGCATATTAATGTGCTTTTGCAACGGTCACGCTCATTTCACAGTGGCAACAGTTGTGAAAACAATAGCTCTCAGGCTGGAGATTCCTCAGCTCCAGTACTTTATTTTATATATCCAAATGAGGGCTAACATTTGGTGAGAACGTGTGTTGTGTGTTGGGCAGATGAGTCTTCATGAGGACACAATTTATGCTCCCAGGCCAGCTGAGTGAGGAGGATTCTGTACACCACAGCTATAATTTAGAAGAGTGCAGACTCCACACAAAGGAAGGGAAATCAAATAGCAATTGTCTGCCGATGCAACGTACAGTGAACATCATTAATTCCTGTTTTTGTGTGTTGACAATTATTCCATTCAGAGCCTGACGATCTGCAATACAACATGCTGCATGCGCCATCTAAAACACCATTAGAAATGTCCCATCTGTATACAGAAGGTCAGAGCCAGCGCCACCGCCAAACAAAAAGGAGGTCTTTGTAAAACCAGCTGACTTTGTATTCCTGCTGTGAAAGAGAGGCAGGATTTGGGTGGACCATGGCGGCGGGTGGGGTGGGAGGTGGTCTTGCAGACTAATTGCCCAGTGCATTGCAGGGTGATAAAGCGACAGGCTGAGCAGAGTGACGGCCAAAGCAGTGAAAGGACCGCGCTCATAGCGACACCATAAAAGCTAATTACCGCCATACAAAGAGCCGCCCCTGCCATTGTGCCATTTGGAAAAAGAGCAGGGTGAAAAACATTGAGAGAGCCAGAGAGGGAGACGAACAAGTGAAAGACCCCGCGGCAATAAAGACTTAACCAGGGACAATTAGTCTGCAGTGCTGCTAATGAGAAAGCCAAGATAAAATGGGGTCTAAATTTAAATGAAAGGGGCTCCATAGCTTCTCTCCAGAGCCCACTACTCTGCCTTGCCAAGAAGTCCTCCTTGTTTGAAAGGTAAGCTAGAGAGAGACACGGAGG
Organism: Clinocottus analis; assembly: GCF_023055335.1. Classification (NCBI taxonomy): domain Eukaryota; kingdom Metazoa; phylum Chordata; class Actinopteri; order Perciformes; family Cottidae; genus Clinocottus; species Clinocottus analis. The sequence continues at coordinate 2,267,674 of NW_027176031.1, read as the reverse complement.
CACAAATATCTCCCCTGGCCTGTGTGGGTAATAAAGTCTTAAGCCTCGGTAGCCAGCAGCAGTGGAATGATACCTGCCTCAGGGCGGAGGGATGCTCTCTAGGGAGACAGATGCAGTGCAGGAAGAAGGCTAAACAAATGGCCAGGGGATATGTTACATATAGCACTAGGTATGCAGATATGTTACAGGTATAGGGTATAATTAACCATATGGGGGGAAATGGGAATTACATTAGCAGAGACTTGTATTGGTCCTGGGCGCTAGAAAAAATTAAAAACTGCACTTCTTGTGAAATTTCCGTCATATTTGATTCATGTGTTTAATTTGTAAATATGTATTTATCCAAACTAATGGGTATCAAATTCAAATGACCAAAGTTTGCTCGCTACGACGCTACAACTTTGGACATCTGTACGCTGTGACATTAAACCAAGGACTCTGCGGTTTTGTGGGAAGCGACCAGTACGGCGCTGTGGACCAGTAAGCTAAATAATTTCATCATCTGTATTTTATGATGCTATCATATCTTAATGATTACTCACCAGACATATTATTGATGTTAGACCATGACATTGCAGTGCACTCAGGAGTACAAGCTGTTCTCAGACAGCATTTGTAGCTTTATTCAAATAAATACTTTGTAATTTGTCAATATCAGCTCTTAAGTAATCCTTAAGCGATGAATGCATAAGTATAACGAAAACAAAACACCACAAAGAGACTGTGGGAACAAACAATAATGTTTTACTCAGGAGGCCGCTATGTGAAATGAGTACTGACTTCTTTCACCCATTCACACTTATTCATACACAGTTGGAATAACATGTATTTTCCAATCAACACTTGAAAGGATGAAGACACTGGCAAATGACAATGTTCATATCACATGAATTATTGTATGAGCTTCCTATATGGTTATGGAAAACATTTGTGCAAATCCAACTTAAGGTAAAAAGATCATGATACTGGTTTGAAAAAAATAAGAACACAATCTCCAGTCTTTGGCAAAACAAAACACACATCCACCATTCTAACCCGATACACTTATCTTTCCTAACATCGTTTTCAGTCATATTTTTTCAGCTTCAAGCAGTGAACGCTGCCGTTACGTGTACTTTCTGTGGTGCAAAATTGTCTCGTCTGAATATAATTCCTTAAGAAATGTCAGCTAGCTAGATGATGAAGTGGAGGATCTATTTCCCAGCTGGATAAGTACTTAACTACAACATTTATCATTCTTTTGTACTCTTCTCCTACTTTTCGTCCTTGAAATGATGGAGTTTCTGTTTGCTGGGATGTGAAAAATATTTAAACAGTCTCCCGTCACTTTGAGGTCACTCTCAAAGCAAGTGCAACAATCAATGTGTTTGGGTTACAACCAAAAGTGATATTTTGAAATAAAGACAGTGGAAACATGAGAAGAACAGCAACACTGGAAAGTATCTGACATACACATACAGTACACCACCCCCTGCCCCCTCACCCCTTATTTTCCCAATACACACACACACACACACAACTCACACACACACACACACACACACACACACACACACACACACACACACACACACACACACATCACAGAGCCCCTCAGAAGTCTACCTGTGTCCAGCAGTGTGCGAGCTGACTCTTTGATAGTTACATCCTGGAGAGAAGGAAAGCAGCAGAAGCCCCAGCAGGCCCTGGCTGTAATGAGGGGCAATGAGGTTTGAAGCTGCTCATTACCAACACATAGAACTGGAAGGAAGGTGGGCTGACAGCCGCCACGGCAGGAAGGCGCCTTGTGAGGACCGTTGCATGTGGTCGAGGCAGTGGAAAGAACAAATGGGAACCAGGAATAGATATCACCTGCAGGATTTCAACTGACAGGTTTTTCCTTAACATAGAGTCTAATCTTGGCCTGAAGAGGCTGGTTGGTAAAAAAAAAAAAAATGCAATAAAATGAATTGAGACTACTAATAAAATCCTGTTCAAATGAGGAAAAACAGGGAGGATTGATTTTGTGTGTATAAAACATAATTTGGAGTAAAACTGCTTTTTTTAGCTCAGACTAATGAAACTCTTAAAGGTTAGCAGTCGATGACGCCAGAGTGACCCGGACCGTATATTTTATGGTCGGGAAACTGCGGGAAATGTAGGATTAATTTCCTAAAACGTTAATGTACAGTTGATTGGATGCCTAAAACAACAGACTTTAACTGCAGGTTTTACAAACCGTTTTATTGGATGGGGGATGAGTTTGAATATCTGGCAATTATTGACTTCCTATAAAATTGAATATGTAAGTCCAGTCACGGTTCATTTGTCAACCCCCCGTTGTCACTTATGTTCTCCATGACACATGCATCTGTTGCTGGGGGAACCATACAAACCCATGCTGCCCATGCTGGACCTGACAGGGCGACATATTTCATTTCCTTTATAAAAGAAATTTACTGAAATATCATTAAGCCTGGACCTGTACTAGACCTGACCAGTATACCATATGTTACGCCAATGGAACGTACTGAAACTGAGAGAGCCCATGAAACAGAAAGACTCCACTCCACTTGGTGGCTAAAAATGCACCTCTAAGATGGTTAGATTATAAATAATCTAACTACGGTTAGATGGTTAGATTAGAGGTTACCAATGAACACAAAATATGGAGAAGCAGCACCACAATCAGCAGGACAACTAACACGTTGCCTTTTGATAACTTCAAATCCAAATCTCTTTATAAAGTAACATTCATTAACAGCATTCAGGTTAGTCACATTGTCATATTGATAATATTTAATGCAATATTAACTGGATTTAGCTTTGTGAAGCCATTAGCACAGGTTGCTTACGTAAGGGCAACTGTTTAACTCAGCTGAACAGGTTTTAGTTGGTACACCAGACCGGACTGGCAACATCAGAAATTACCTCTAAATAACTCTAAATTACAACAAAATAAAATTCAACATGCTATGATGTCATCATTTAACAGTCTAATGTAACTAATAGGGCTCCAACAACGAATCAATAAAATCGATAAAAATCGATTATTAAAAAGTTGGCAACGAATTTCATTATCGATTCATTGTGTCGCACGATTATTACGCCGCTCAATAAGTCGCGGAGATGTTAGTGTATTTAACAAAACAGTTGAGTGGAGCGGAGCGCAGCAGACATGAGGTCTCGGGGCTTCTGTAGTGCGATGTTCCTTCTCTTATGTCACTGCATAGTCGCGTTGTGTGTACAATAACTTAAAAGCATGGCTAACCGCTGTCGTTAGCTCACTAGCTAGTCGTTCATTCTCCGTGTTTGAGCTGTTGGGTTAAATAACGTCTTTGTTTTAAAATATCTTCAAGAGAAGCGACGCGTAAATATCTCCGCTCAGGTGCAGAACGCAGACCTGCATTCAACAGTCTGATATAATGTGGCTTCATGCAGATTGTAGTTCAATATCTAATGAACAACCTTTGTTTAGGCAAAGTGCAGTCCGTAAGTTATACGTTGGTACATTGAGTGTTACTTCTGGAATATCATCTCTTGTTCTCTGAGTTCTAGGTGTGTACGTCTGTGAGTGTGTGTGTCTATGAGTGTGTGTGTCTGTGCATGTCTGTGAGTGTGTGTCTGCATGTGTGTGAGTGTGCATGTCTGTGAGTGTGTGTGTGTGTGTCTGTGCATGTGTGTGAGTATGTGTGTCTGCATGTGTGTGAGTGTGCATGTCTGTGAGTCTAGAGAACAAGTTCTGACAAATCCAGTTTTTTGATTTGTATTTCTTTATTTTTTATAAATTCTTTATTGTTAAGATTTGTTGCACTGTGAATTTGCACTGTCAGTTCTGTTTTTGTAATAAAAGGTTGCAAATTAATGCTTTAAAATTATGATTATTTTTTATCCGATTAATCGAAAAAATAATCGACCGATTAATCGATGATTAAAATAATCGTTAGTTGCAGCCCCAGTAACTAACAAATGATCCTGTCTTCTACCAGGGAGGGAGAATTGTAACAATTTCAATGACCTAGGCTGCGGTGCTTCTGCCTGCCGTTTCCTCCACACCTGCTCCTTCTGCGGCGGGGCACACAACAGACCAATCTGCCCCCATAAACCAGTTCAGCAAAACCTCCTCCACGCAGATATCACCAAGGCCTTTAAGGTAACGCTTATCCACCAAGACTTCTGGCACCTGCTTGGCGTTCTCTGGAAGGGTAAGTATTATTTTGCAGTGCGCCCGACCTCCGGATGCAGGAGCACCCCGAAAATCTTCGACTGCTTAGCCGAAGCGCCGTGCAGGATCTCAACTAACAGTCACAAAGTCCCGCACGTCATCCACCTCCTGGACGATTCCATCCCAGTCACACCATCCTCCCCATCCTCCCTCCTGGAATAGCATCTACTTTTATACAACGGCCACATCACCACAACAGTTAGATTTTTTTTTGATTAGACATAATCAACGGAGGACGTTCACGCCACTTTGAGATCATACAACTCGTACGCCCAACTCATCCACCTCTTCTGCCTGAACTCGTACACAGTTTTGATCCCACACTTGAACGGCCGACACTGCCAGCTACAATGAAAACCACTCCAAGGCAATTATGCAATGCAGATATGTGTAATACCTGAAAAATTCCAGCAATAAAAAAGCATGAAAAGGAGGGACATTTTAACGACCAGTAAATTTAAACATTTACAAATCCAAAAAAGGAACAATTTAATAACCTGTCACCATCATTTTGTCTGCTTCTCTTTTCTCTCCACCCTGGGCTTTTGACAAGCCCTGAGGTAATTAAGAGCTGTCAAACACCTCAACACGCAACTTACCCTTTAGCATTACACAAACACATTAACAAATACTTCCTTGTGCCGCAGGACCGACGTCGCCACGTCCGCAAACCCACCAGGCTAATTGACTCTTGACAGAGAGATCACAGAGTGAGATCCTGCTAATTACCTGAGTGTGCAGTCATATTAAACAACACACACGTACACTCCTGGGCTCCACTGGTATTTGTATTCAGAGTAATAAGAAAGGGGAGGCCGGAGCGACAGGCCAAGCTGGCTGCTGTTCCACAACTTCTTAATTAACCATCACAGCACTGGTACGGTTGGCTGACAGACGCAACATGCAGTCAACTGGTTCACTGTGACCCACTGGGAGAGAGAGCGAGAGAGGGGAGAGAGAGAGAGAGAGAGAGAGAGAGAGAGAGAGAGAGAGAGAGAGAGAGAGAGAGAGATAATTGACTGCCTGAGCCGTGCCTTCACACCAAGCAGGTTGTGAGTGTTTCATCTGAACTGTGTTTCCGTCTTTTAATTTGCTCCAGTCACAATGTCATGGCAACAATAGTATTTGAACTCAGCTGGTTGAAAATAATGACACCTTTTTTGTTGTTGTTTTACTGTGGAGTGAAATGCAGAGTGATTTGTTAGTAGCTTCTGATGGCAAGAAGTGAAGTAGTAGGGACTAACTGCTGCATGGATTTGATTTTTACTGACGACAGACAGGACATATAAATCATATAAATCAATCTTATTTTACTCACGTTAAATTACAATTGCTGCTGAGCAGTACACAAGCTACTTTTGAGTTCATGTGACCATGGTTAGCATGCTGAGAGGTGAACAAAGACAACACCATTTTAGTTGTATGAATGTATCCCAAGCTAATCAGTAACTGTTTATGAATTATTTATGGTCTGGGAGAATCAATAGAATTTCCATTTGTGTTTCCCATCCATTAAAACATGCACTTCCTGGTTCCTTCGACAGCTCATCCTTGGTTAACTTATTGTAAAAAAAAAAAAAAAGTAATAGTCAATTTGAATCAGTTTGTCTTTTTAGTTTCCAGCGTATGATTCTCTTCATATTAATTTTTTTAATTATGCCAGTGTTTTGGTACATTCTTAGTAAAAAGGAGAAAAAAACAAGGTAAAAATGTGACATTAAATAAGTATGGTTTATATGCGTACTATCTTGTCATTTGCAAAGCCTTTGATCTTGTTTGCTACTTCACTATCCCATCTTTAATAATCCAAATGTCAGCAATTTAACTTCCTTATCACCTGGTATCTGTGAGAAATATGGTCAAAAAAAATGAAAGGACCCAATTTATGTATAGTGTCCCATTATGCCACTATGATATTGTGATTCAGCCGTTCAGCCCATGGTTCAATGACAGATAGTCCTTACCACACTGAGATAACTTGCCATGAAAATAGGCTGCATGACTCACTGTGTCTGTGAGTGCACATTGCAGAATTAGCATGAGACTATTAATATTATAATGAGATCAAAATGCTTTCCTCACAGCCAGCAGAGATGAGAAGGGAACAAACTTCCAATTTCAAATTATCTGACTGAGTTTATTTTTTTATTTTCTTGTGGGAGAAGCAAATAAGCTATTTTTAAAATGTATCAGTCACTTACACAGACAAACCCACAGAACTCAGTCAGGGGTTTGTAATATTGTGCCCTTCTACAGATTCAATTATGTGTCTTTCATCAGCCAATTACAGTGTGTAAATTCACAGCTGTAGCCACGGCTGCAGGAGCCCCGGCAACCCCGACACCATTGCATGCCACATGATTGACGCACATTCTACAGCAAGCACACACTAATGATGAACACACAGAGATAAGTTCCACACCTGGGTGAATGTGGACGGCACACAAGTGTGTTTGTGTGTGTGTATGTGTGTGTATATATATATATATATATATATATATATATATATATATATATATATATATATATATGTATATATATATATATGTATATATATATATATGTATATATATATATATATATATATATATATATATATATATATATATACATATATATATATATATATATATATATATATATATATATATATATATATATTAAATTGAATCACATGCATAGTTTTGTATCAAGATTTTACACACAGATATTCTGGTTCAACTTTGACCTGCTGTAGTGTTTCTGTGCAATGAACGATTGTGACTGAAAGGAAATTTGCCACCTTTTATGTGGGCGTCCCATTGTGTGCTATATTGCCATACTATCAGTGCGCACATGTACCACGATGCAACCTCTTGCACATCTCATGCCGCTGTTGCCTCGCTCTCTCTCCTGCCACGTACACTGGTTCTACCTTGCTTACTACTACACTGTTACATCACATGACGGCACGGGATGTAGAAAGAACAGATTTAGCAGCAGGAGAACTCAGCCTTCTGGGTTTATATAACACAGTCTGAGGAATGGAATACTTCAATCCACTACATTTACATTTACCGTCAACAGCCACATAAAAAGTGACACAGTTTCCCTTTAACTGTTCAAGTTTTACCTCCAAATAAAATGAAGCTGAACGAGAGAACCAGAGCTTCCTTTTGGGAGAACAATGGAGCTCTATGTTACAGCAGAATACAAGATAACAGACTTTAAATAACATAGAAAGAAAAATAAATAGAAAGAGAAGAATATCGTAATCCTTACCCTTTAACTTCTGTTAGGTGACTCATTGGCAAAACAGGAGGTCTACTCATGTTAAAACAACAACCCCATCCTGACAGCAGCAACGTGTGACGCAGAGAGTAAAGGTCAGAGGGTTAGGAGTCAAGCATCTTTGTCTCTGAACATCTATCCTCGCGGTGTCAGGCCAACTACCAAATATGGCCATGCCGCTCCAGCTCACTTCCTTCTCTGTCACGCACACAAGTTCAAGTAAGCTCAGACAAAGCTAGACTTATGCAGACACAGAACACGTGTGTGTACATATTCATACTGGAGACATTTACATACACACACAAACCCATGACCAAATTTAATTCACTCCCTGACGCTAATTTGCCCCCGACCAAGAGCTTTCACACTAGGGTGGCTTCCCAAGTCTGGCAACCAGAGACTGTGTGTGTGCGTGCGTGTGTGTGTGTGTGTGTGTGTGTGTGAGTATGTGTGTGTGTGTGTGTGTGTCTGTGTCTGTGTGTGTGTGTGTGTTTAGCAGAAGGCAGCAGACTCTCAGGGTGCTGGTGCTTTAGCTATGGTGTTGTACCTGAGGATGGGAGTGAAGAGGAGTCTTTTCTTCGCTGCTGCTGACTGAGTCCTTATATGAGTGCGTGGCACGAATGGATTAGAGAACAGAACCTCTGAGGCAGCAGCATGCCACCTCAATCCAGCACCACACCGGACTCCTCTCATGGCAATTCATATGAATCACTGCGACCAGAGAGCACTGTAGTTATGTAAGGTCTCTATCAGAAAGAAAGAAAAAGTCTCACTGCATTTATTGATAGTGACCACCAGTCAATTTCACAGGTTTTACTTACCCAGGGCATTTCATTTTGGAAAACACACTGCCAGGTCAAAACACAAAAAAGAGACTATTCAAGTGGCAGATATGTGGAGCGCGAACACAGATCATTTCAATGGACTAACCGGTTACAACTGACCCAGGACTGACCTGACAGAAATTAAAGCTCAAAGCCAAAACCAAACTGCTGTCGGTCCCTCCCCTCGCACTTACACTTTGTCTCCTTAAAGGGATCGTTAGGATGTTTTGCAGAGTGTTAAATGAGTTACTAGTCAGTGTATTATTACCTACAGTATATATAGTGCTGCTATAAGCTGATAGATATACTACAGTGGACGGAGGCAGCAGCTAAACATAATTCAGAAACCCCCCAAAAAATCATTATCAGTTTAAGTGTATGCTATATTTAGGATATTACGTTCTCTGATGTGGAACTGAAGCTGTTATTTCGCTCTAAGCTCTCATCGAAGCAGCCAGACCTCGCAAAACATTGAGTTGATGGTGTACCTTCCAGCGGTTGGTTTGTTTGTGTTGGAGTCTTGTGGCTTTAAAGAGAGGACAGATGGATGTAACAGCTTCAGTTCCCCATCAGGAAAGGTGAAGTGGTGAACATATTCTAAATATACCATCCACTTAAACTGATATTCATTTTTTAGGTGTCTAAAATACATCCACAGTAGTACATTACTTTCTGTCTGTTTCCCCTCACTATATCTACTGCAGATAATACACTGGCTATGGGGAAGAACTTCACTCGAAAACACGCAAACTATCCCATTAAACTGTGAGAGCACACTCCACACAGACGGAAACGAATATGATGTGATACGCTACAGCTCTCAACGAGCATTAGCCTGGTTAGTCAAGCAGCACGAGCTCAGGGAAAAAAACATCATCGAATCAAACGTAATCGCTAAAGAGGCTACATGTCCTCAAAGAGCGGAAACTCAACAAACAAAACTCATCTTTAACAGCTAAAACCTCCAAATAGCATTTTTTCCTCTTGGAATTGTCCATGAATAACCAAAATGCACAGCTGTAGTTAGAGAGCACGATGAAGACAAGAAAACAACCAAGTCATGAAGGTCCTCCGCCTTCTGGCCTAACTGTCAACCACTGTGGCCCGAAGACATGATGTGTCATCAATCAATGCACTATCGAGAAATAAATGATCCGGTAAGCAAATGACTGCTATTGTATGTGTCAGCATTCAACAGCCATTTACCAGAATGAGAGGTCCTGTCCACCTCTCCTCTTCGTCCCGCCTCCTCCTCCTCCCATCCCTCCGTCTCCCGTCATATGTCCACTGGCAGCCTGTCCTTCTCAAGGACTGCTCGGCCGTTAATCATCATTCCTCCTCAAGTTCTCCCTCAAACGCTCACAAACACACAGCGCGTTAATCAGTCACTCCCAACACCGTGGCCTGAGTGTAATTACTCACTGCTGTCTGATCTTTTACCGGTGCTCTTGTTGTGCTTGGAGCAGATTGTTCCCGCTAACATTAAAAGTCTTTGTCATTGTTCATCGTTAGGTGTGAAAGAATTTTTTTTTAAAAGGACAATCATAAAGGGAGACCTAATATATTGGTTTATTTGTGACTCAATTGTTTCACAGTGTGAGGAGCTTTATATAAATTCAGCATCTGAAGTTATATAAAGCTCTGTTTTAGTCTTTTTCTGATGTGTTTTAATTCCTGACCGACAGGACGAGATGCAAGTTTGAGGGAAAAAAAGAAGAAAAAGGAAAAGCAAATCTGAAGCGGTTTGCATCTGCTCATAACATGTTCAGAAATGTATTCAGTTACCACCATAGTACGAAGATGTAATAGAATTTCAATGTGATGGAGTATAGAAAGGACAGGAGTTTGAATGCATGGTCACGGCAGCATTGCATCA
>NW_027176031.1:2065000-2252500 GCF_023055335.1 Clinocottus analis | reverse complement strand
ATAACTTCTTGTTAATTAGCAGCTTTGTATTCATGTCTTATGAGGAAACTTTCATTATGAATAATACAAATGAGCTGTACAAAACAATAGAACAGTGTTTCTGTAAATTACTGGAGCAAGACTATAGATAATGTAAATGTGTGAATAAACTAACTTAAATAGCCAGCTGTGTGACTGGAATACCAGCTAATGGATTTTTCCTGTATTGTATATTTTTACTGGCCATCATAAAGGGCCAGTGGGCAAGGTTTTTAATTATGCAATTGTCATCTCAGTGAGTCTATTTTCTGTTTACAAAGTGGCCTCATGTTGCCCAGTGATGCAATTGGAGTGCAAGAGGCTGAACCAATCACAGTTGGGAATTCTATATCAGAGAACTGCAGCACATTAGCTGCCAGAGGAACAGTAACTTGTAGTCACTCTATACTGTGTAATAAGGCGACCATCACCCGCTGCTGGCTGCAGACACAGTGGCATGTTTGTTTCATCACTGTTGTAACAGTGATACTGAGAGAGCAGTTTCTAGTCTCTAACAGACGGCAATGGTCCCAGTAATCACATTCCAGTGGGATTCTCCTGAACTGACCTCCACACTGCAGCCGGGTGATGAAGCGTAGAAACTACAGGTGAATAACACAATACCTAATGGACACCATGACACTTGATTGCTGACAGAAACACAGCAATTTTTTGCATAAAACGTTTTCTGAAATTGACATTTTAAATATGTAAATGGCACCGTCTTATTAAACTAATTTGCAAAAATGTCCAGAGTTGAAATGTGATGAAGCCAGGTCCAATCGTGCTGTTGACTTATTAGAGTCAAAGGTTTTCTATTGAGGGAATTTTGGATATCTCTTCATATCGCTCCATAAATCTGAAAATACTGACAATAAGAGACATTTCTTTCATAAGAAAATGTTCTATAAATCAAGCTAAAAATAATATATGAACAAACCCTTCAGTAAAAACCTTGAGAATAGAGAAAGGAATGAAAGTGGAAAGTTTGGTAAGTGCACTGAAGTAGAGATGTCTGTCTTTCAGGATATGTATTATTTAATGATGCACTAGACACATCTTTACTAATATCACCATGAAAAACAGCTGAATACCTCAAGATGTTTGCATCACATGTTTTGAAAAGGTAAATATAGAAGTAATCTACACTGTAAAACCTGATGAGTAAAGTCAACTCAAACAGTTTAAGTAAACCGATTGCCTTAAACTATTTAAGTTAAATAACTCAAATTCTTTTTGTTGAAAAAAAAATGCTTGAATTGAGTAATCCTAACTCAAGTATTTATTGTTAAGTATACTGAAGTAAATACATGACTAGTACTGACTATTCTTCGTATTGATCTTAAAACATACTCATTATTTAAACTTAATTAAATGTTTGTGTGAACTCAGAAGAAATTAATTTAAAGAACCAATATGATGTTTTGACCACAACATTACAGTGCTGTATATAAATTTTTCATTTAACATATATAGCATAACTGCAACAACTGTTGCGCTCTTCAACAGGGAGCAATATTTATTTATTACTGCTCAGAGCGAAGCGGTCGGAGCTACTTGCTGTCATGTTTCTAACTTTAGTCATGGTAAAACGTTATAACAACAATTAATAACCTACAAATAACGCTTTGTAACAGGTACAACACCAGGGCACAACAGTTTGTGACACCTAAACAATATGTAACACTAATAAACTGCGTCACTAGTTACAATAACAGTGTTATCGGATAGTAGAGTGTATATTTCTTGGTAACTTGTGAAAAATTAAGCGAAAAAATGCCGAAAAATGTACATTTACAGACACCTGTCTTAAGGACAGATGAAGGATCAGCTAAGTTTTCGAACACAACCACTGTCTATGAAATCAATTTAGATCAAATGAGTTAATACAACACATTGGAATTGATACATACAACTTGAAAGTCTACAAAAAGTTAAAACTCCAAATGACTGAGTCATTATGGCTGCAGTTCACTTCGTGTATCACTAAAGTAACTCCAACTTTCTACGCCATTTAAGTTGGGTTAGTTTAACTATTTTATTACGATGAGCTGGTTTTACTGTGTAGAGACTCAAATAGAAAAGAAAGCAAAACAATCAGCATTTATTTTAAATGTTGTCTTTCTACCAGTCCAAAAGAAAAAAATCTAGAAATTGACGAGTGCATTAAAAATAAATGTTTTGGAGATTTCTGTTTCTTTCTTCATTATAAGGTAGAGATGATTTCCAGTTTACATTACGTGACTCATTTTATGCCCTTTTTATTATGATTGCGTTCATGTATTTCCTGCAGCTTTGGTCTGTGCTGGTTCTGGAGCAGTTGAAGCGTTTCATTTTGTTGCACGGATTTGACAACCTAATCTCATGCCATATATATGGAAATGTTTTTCAAAACTTAAAAAGAGACACATGCCATTCATTAAGTTAATTCAGTTATCAATTATAGTCAAGCTGACAACAAAGCAGTTTTTAGTCATTTAAAACTTGACATCTGGCGATGCGTCAAAATCACAAACCTGAACTAAAAGTGAGTTGGATTCACAAAGCAGACAAAGAGAAAGACATTGAGACAGAGAGAGAGAGAGAGAGAGAGAGAGGGGGCAGAGAGATCGAGACAGGGGGACAGAGAGACAGAGGTGGGGAGACAGAGAGACACAGAAAGAGAGACAGAGGGACCGAGAGGGAGACAGATAGACAGACAGGGGGACAGAGAAAGAGACAGAGAGAGGGAGAGAGAGAGAGAGACAGAGACAGAGAGAGACAGACAGACAGACGCAGTGATTATGCCAGCGCTGGTCCATTGCAGAGCACCTTTGGAGTGAATATGACTGCAGGGCTTCAAGTGATTTATGTAGTCGTGCAACAGCAAATTACATTTCTCATTACTTCTCATTGTGGCAATAAGCTGTTCTGTCACTCTTCTGTATTTGTTAGTGCAGCACATAAATATTACAGATGAGACACGAGGTAGCAATTTGGGAGCGAGCTAATGACTTTTCATCCGCTCATGCGTGAGTGAACCGCAAACAGAGACTGGAGGACGGAGACTGAAGATGGACAGGAGGTGGATAGGAGGAATCCTACGTTGCAAATAAAATACTTTTACATATTTAAAATCCTCAGACGAAAAATCAAGATAATCAGACAGAGACGTGACGAGCTATGCGTGTCCGCAGAGTGTGTGCTGCTGAGCCTCTTCCAGCAAAACTAATCTGTTTTCATAAGGGCTTATTTATAAGGCAATGACACTAATGAAAGACATTTGATAGCATTACAGCGCTCTCTAAAATCTAAAGATGTATCCTATATGAGACAGCCTTGCTATATAAACATCATGGACATGAGACACTTACAGAACTTAGTAATGCTCAAGCAAATATTCAGAGATTCATTTTATATAACACCTTTTTTATGCAAAATACACTCAAAGTGGTCTAATACTTTTAGTCTTTTGAATACAGACATAATAATGCTCTTGTCTGAAATGAAGCTCTTTGTAATTTAAAGTCAAATTAAGTCTAAGTGATATTGAGCCACAACTAAAAGATCCACAAATAACGTTGAAAGCACCTATTTGTCTTATTTCTTCAAGGTTATTTCAGTACTTCAGCATTTGCCTTCCATGATTGTGGGAATTAAAAAGAGAAAGATTAAAAATAAATTCTCCAAATTGAAGCAAAAGAGGCAGACATATCCGTATTTAACAAGGGCAAAACTGAAAAAAAAACAGAGAAAATACTGAAAAAAAAAATCTCTGGGTTTCTGCTGCAACAAGGTTATAAAAAATATGCTGTTTTAAACCCATAAGAATGTGTTAACTTCACTGCAGCAATGCTAAGCCAACTCATTAGCTTGCATATGTCTATAGCCACTGCGCTGCTGCTAGCACACCACTCCCCGTCTCATTGCCAAGGTGACACCTTGCATCCAACATGCACGCCATCTGGCCCGGCATCACCGTGTCCATTTACCTTTCAATGCACACACGCAAATGCTGCACTGTGAAAGTCGACACTTTTACATATGTCTGAACACACACATGCGTAACAGTTATTCCCGGATATTAGTCTATTTCTCAATAGAATAAAATGGAACAAACACAGGAATGTACGACCGTTACAATGGATGTATTTGTTGCTAACCTGTCATAACGATAGCTTTGCAACACGCCAGTGTCAGTTGGGACATTTTGCTGCCACAGCACTTTTCAATGCTAAGTTCACATGACTTCACCATGCCAACAAGCAGTGAGTCTGTATGTTTCTATGGGTACATTGGACCTGGGAATGATGCCAGCGTTACAGCGTGCAGCCTGCTCCATGCCTCCATACCCAATTTAACATCACAGCATAATTAACGTAACTTGGCAGTCCTCTAACAGCAGAGTTCATAGTATTCTGCTTTGGGATGTGCTTGTTGGGGGGGCTGCTGGATCCCATGGAGCACAGAATATCACACAAACAGGAAGGATGCTTTTCTGTTTCCATAAATAAACAGACTATATATTGGGTGTAGGAGAAAGTCAGACATCTTGACCTGGTTTCCAAAGCGCTCAATATGATTTGACATGCTATGCTAATGCAATCACAACAGTCACATGTCCTCGGAAAAGACAGCTTGCAGAGTAAATAGGTAGAGAAGAGAAGTCTGTGTTGGCCAGTGATTGCAGCGCTGCATGTCGGGGTTTGCTGCAGAGTGCTCAAAGCCTTTCAGACACTCTCGGAGATAATCTTCAGGAAATATGCAGACTGTCTCACCAGTTAGCTATTTGGTGTAGTAACCGTGTAATGGTCAGAACATCGGTGGCTGGCTCAGCTGTGTTAAGTGTTATTCAGTGTTAAATTTAACTTCAGTGCTGCTGAGATGATGCAAAACTTGCTTCAACATGAACGGGGTAAACCCTTAATGCTGCATCATTAGCATGCACACGGGCCAGCTAAATAATTAATACAGAAGAGAATGTTCTACAAAATGTTCTTTTGCCTCCTAAAATAGCTTGATGTGGAAATCATTATTTTTCTTGTGCGTGGCATTACTCTCATTTGAGAGGGATTCCTTGTCTTAGTTTTTCTTGTGGACTTATTTTCTCCTCAAGAGTCACTGTCAAAACAACAGCCAATACTGGAAAATTTTTTATCATACTTGTATCAGAACTTCTTGGTGCTTCTCCATGTATCCTATATTCCTATATAGTCCCTGGTGCATATTCCTATAACGGGCCCTCGTGAATGTTCCTATGGCGGGCCCTCGTGCATGTTCCCATAAAGGACCCTTGTGCATGTTCCTATAGAGCGTATTCACCCACGTGACCACAACAAGCTTTGGCGGCCATGTTGGGGTCCATGCATGGCATTGTTTTGCTGTGTTTTATGCCGCTCTTCTTAAGAAATGACCATTATATCCTGAAGGAGACACAATTTCAGTTCAAAACGGCATATCTTGTGATTATTGTACTGTGCCTTATTGTTGGATGTGGGACTAATGATTTAGAATATGGGTTTATCAGCTCAACAAGACAGACTTGTACTTCAACTTGTCTAGCTTCTCAAATAATGCATCTAACTTACTTCGGTTTCACTCGGCGTATGAGCGTTAGGACTGTTCTTATGTGTTTCCATTGATACATCAAGTTGTGGGCACGCTTCCATTAACACACTCTCATCAATAATCTCCTTTTGCTTTTTCGCCGAGCAAAAATCAATTTCTTACACTTGCGCAAAGGAAACTGTAGATGGAAACTTGAGAGAAAGCCATGAACATGGCAACTGTGTCGGGCGATGTCTGCCTTTACTCTGTGATTCATTTCAAGGTAAAATAAAACACTGGCTACATGGGAACGGCGCTCAGCACAGCAGCCAACAGTCACTGCTGGTCCTGAATGAGCGCTGGAAGCGGCTTCATCCAGACACTCGTCCTGGAGCCGGAGACAGCTGTGTGCGACTACGGACCATAGTATGAACCCAGACACGGGACGCTTAATGTTCTGACATTAGTTTTATTGGTGGTATTTACACAACAAGCATAGCGCAGAAATAGTTGTTAATGTCCCATGGTCGATACCGGAAATAAAAACTGTTTTACAGGAACGTGACCGGGCTACGTGACGATGGTAACTACGGGTAACAGGAATCAAGCCGCGCCGTCTTTCCGCCGCAACTGGTTGCGAAAAAGCGAAAAACGAGTTAACCACATAACGTGTCAAGCGAGTAACAAAGGGAAACAAGCGTTACGCTTTTGGTGTGAATTCGGCATAAGTCTGCAGACTTTTGTACGCCTTGAAACTTTCCTTGTGTGTAAAAACTTGTCTCCAGTACACAAAATCCATAGCAAAACCCATTGACACTAGCAGCAGGATAACTAGGTGGACCCCAAGATGGCGCGATTGAGATGATGACGTCAATATATATATATATATATATATATATATATATATATATATATATATATATATATATATAGTTTTAAAACTGACCTGTCAATTTTTGAAATGGAAGCTAAATTCCATAGGTCATTAAAGTTGCTGTGAATAACTTCTGGTTGGTTGTAAAACAGTCTCATTGTAAAAGAAAAAAGACCATCAGCATCAATTCATTGACTCTTATTTACACTGACTCCCTCCACTTCTTTTCTCTTTGTCTCTTTTTCAATTGCATCCCCTTTTTTGCCACAACAGCACTTTGCTGACTCAGACTGCAAAGATACCTCACACCCTCACTGGGGGCTGTGGCTCACCAGGGACATCCTTTAATCAGAGGATCTGTGGTTCGAGCCCGGGCTCTGCTCTGTTGATGTGTCCTTGGGCAAGATCGTTAACCCCAAAGTGCAGGCTGTGTATGAATGTGTGTAAATGTTAGTTGGTAGCTCCCTGTGTGAATGGGTAAATGATGGCGTGTAGTGTTAAAGCGCTTCTGTTTGTTGGGAGACTTGGGAAGATCTATACAAGAACATGTCCATTTACTGGTCAAAACTAAGGATGTGGTACAAGATAAAGAATGTTGTAATTCATTCAATAACCTTATTTCCTCTCTCCTGCCATTGGTTTGCAGAGGCGAGCATTATTGTTTACAGTTTGTTTACAGCTGCCTCTCCATCATCATTGTGGCAAATAGCTTCATGCATTACATAGTTTGTACGGCCGTTTTGGAAAGGGCCCCTATAAATAATGACTAGGAATGAAATGGAAACTATGGGGAAAGCTGTTACTTTTCACCGCGCCGTGTCTATCTGCGCTGTTCACAATGTGCTGCGTCTGAAATATACATGAGGCAAAATGTGTCCCCGCTATGGCTGCAGCGACAGAGCGCTAAAGGAAAGCAGGAGCATGGAATAAAAGATTGATTTTTTGGCCGTGATGAATCTTTGAAATGGAGCAATGTTATTATATTTGTATTCCTTCCTCTTTGTGCAGTTGCTGTTGCTGTAATTTGTGGAACTACAATGGCTGGTATTGGCTGTGTGCCGAAGGTTCAAATGCCCTTCATTTAATATTCAGCAAAGAAAAAGAATAAGCTGCTTATTTATTTATTGTAATGAAAGCGTCATGAATATGTATATGCAACTATCAATGCTGTCACCTTGAGCGGGGTTGTATGTGTTTGAGTGTGTGTGTGTGTGTGTGTGTGTGTGTGTGTGTGTGTGTGTGTGCGTGTGTGTGTGTGTGTGTGACAGTGTGTCTGGGTATAGCTCGGTGGATACTGGTGTGTGTGTAACTACTTGGACAAACAAAAGGTTGTAAAACAGTCTATACACCCAGCCAAGGTCATACGCCCAGAAACTGATATTCAAAAATGTCTAGTAGACCTATTCATCATTTATGTAAAAGTGAATGAATTGTTCAACTATATATATATATATATATATATATATATATATATATATATATATATATATATATATATATATATATACCTTCACATATGAGCACTGTGAGATGCTGTGTGTATTAATGACTCCACTGAGCAGAGAGCTTTGGTTTCTTTGTTAGTGATCAGCAAATCTATTGAAACTGAACTAAGTTGTAATGGCCTGATGGACTTTTAATGAATCCGGCCCTGTCGGCAGTCAAGACCATTCTCATGAATAATTCTGCAAAATCACAATTTATGTTCAATCATGGGATTTATTTTTTATCATCCTGCAGCAATTACTGCAAGACAACGTTATTTTGAGTGTTGATGGAGAAGCCCTGATTCATCCAAAGTCCAATCAGAAAACATGCTTTTTAAAAGTTATTTGATTGTCGCCTCGCAGACAGACTTTACAAAGCATGAACTGAAGCTTTTTACAATGAAGTTATTTCTTTATCACGTTGATACATGTTTTTGATTAAAAAAATTGCGAAATCTGTTTCTATAGAACTTGTTGAAATGCCTCTGGATTATGTTGTGAACCTAGACAACATTTGCCTTTCTAACATATCATATCATGTTTCTCCACAACAATGTATGAAACAGAAAGAGTTGATATTCCTGTCATTGCTGATGAAACGTGTGTCTGGAACTAAGCCAACATGGAGGATGTCATCCTTTAGAAATCAGGTATGGAGAAAGAGTATAGAAGAATTGTATTTGGGGTTTTCAGAGACTCCAGCTATGACACATGGTTAAAAACAATGTATTTTCACCCCCATATGTATGTATCTGTTATATGTGTTGATACTACCTTTTGCACAGGAACATGTGCCGCCCGAATCAACATAATCTTTGGGTTTCTTATTTTTCTATGATCTTTTAGTTTGCTCTAACGTGGAGTGTGGTGTTCCAACTCATTGGACTGACGTTGTGCATTCATTCATTTGTGCATTTATTTTTCAGTAATTTACTCTGTCAAAGAAAAGGGATCAATTAAAATGAATGAATATATATATATATATATATATATATATATATATATATATATATATATATATATATATATATATATATATATATTGAGAGTGTAGAAGCCCATTTTTTGGCAAATGGTTGATTTTGAAAGAACTTATTCGTATTTCTACAGTCGTGATCTGTGACACTCTAAACTATGTGGAAGTTGTATTGGCCTTCTGTAATAGCAAATGTTAGATATAGTAATTAAGCCAAAGATCACACAGTTAGAAGAATGTTTGTGTATTTTTAAACTCTGTACAATGTGCATTTAAACCAATATAGGTGGTTAAATGGTTAACCACCTATATTGCAATGTGCAATTCCAGTTATTTTATGAACAGGGCCAGCCTATTACATTCAAAATTGAAGTGACCTTTGTGCTGCTGCATTTTGTATCTCTGCAGACTCTGACAAATTTGTCCGCCCCAAAAGAATTAAAAGGACAGTGGTCGTCTTGCTGTGCAGCAAAAGGCCTGACAGATTCAGCTCCAAATGAACAGTACCGTAGAGGAGACACCAATGTCTCTGATTTCCAAGCACTTTAGGATCAACTGATGCATGTTTTGATTATTCTGTTTCCATGCAATCACAAATAAGAACTTAAGAGAAAACTGAACTTTAAAAAGGTAAAAGTTGTTTAGAAGTAGTAGGCTGACTATCTGAGAGCCCAGTGAATAAAACATGTTGGCACATTAATCACTTTGCTTCAGAATATCTGGTTCTGCTCTCTATTCTTGCTCAGTGCAGATTTTGCTAGTTTCCAATTTGACTATTATTAATGAGATCATATTTAGGTTTACTTTGGATTGTAGTTTTGTTCTTTTTTTCTCTCCTTTAAATGCTTTAAATTGTTCTCTTTTATTTGCCTAATAGTTTGGTTTACTGTAATCTGTGTTTGGAAAGCAGTTTGTTTTGCCAATATTCAGAAGTTATTACTGAATTAAACTCTTGAAAGCACATACAACACTGCGAGATGTATCCAGATGGCACAGGGCATAGAAACTGAGGAGCAAAACCCTTTTTACGGATTATTGAAAGCTGTGGTATTATTGAAATATAGTGGCGGCTACTGTGGTGGTTGGGGCGTGGTTATGCTCAGCTGCAGAGGGGTGTGGTTGTGGGTGACTCAGGGGACAGGTGCAGGGGATGAAGCCTAATTGCTCTCAGCTGATGCTGATTGCTTTCCCCAATATGAAGAGCAGTAGGAAAGACGTTAAGAGCATCAGGATGAATGCTGCCGGACGGGCTGTGGGAGTTGGTGCAAATAAAGACCATTACCAACGAAATACCTAGAGTGCTGTATTTTTGTGCAGGGGGGCTAAGGGGTGAAACTCATCGAAGTAACAATTACATTTTTAAAACGCAGCAGCTAAACAGCTCACTCTCATTGTATCTACAGGTTACAAATTAAGCATTATTACACACCATACAGCACAATGTCTCCATGAATTCTAGTCTGTGTTATGTCTCTCCAACTACAGCCCAGCAGGAAATGTCTTCATTCTCTTTGTAAAGCCCTGTGCATCACAGAGGACAACATGGATAACTCGTACATTTGTCCTCGCCCGCTGTGACAGCTCGTCCACATGTCACCCATCAAGGTACAGCAGCCGGGAGGTGTGGGTAAAACATTTGTTCCTAACAGAAATATTGACTAGTGTTGAGGCTTGAAATACAACCAATGCAATCTGTCACAGGGCAGTGTATCCATGTGCACTGAGGACACATCAACAGAGCATTTGGTATGCACAGTCATGAGCATGACCACACACACCCAAACATCTCACACAACATGTCGTATTCTAAGTGACAGAGTGCCATTGAAGTCCCAGAAGAAGTTCATGCTCCCATGAGGATGACAGCATATTATTTGAAAGGTCCCATGAGATTTCCTTTTGCACTACTTTCAAGACGAAGGTTACATGTTTGGTACCAAGTCTTCATTACTTTATTACTTTATTACCATTTCCATTGTATCTGGAATATTGAAATATGGAATATTGAAATATGACAAAATCACATGAGAACCACAGGATCACGTTCTATCCTGTCAGTAATAAGTACTGTTGTGTTTGTGACCGGACCAAACCATTCTGGAGGTAGCGAAAGCATCCTTCCTATCAGAACTGAATAGGATGTCTTTGTTGAAAGTTGAGCCAAAATTCTGAAGACTTTTCTCGTTCACCTGCCTTTTTACAAACAATTTCCAGTGATGTGTTTCTAATAGTTCTGTGAAACAAAGCATTTGATGGGTCAGGTTAAAGTTTTTAGAAAGAATTAGCAATGTTGTTTAATTTATATTGTGTGGTGAGATAAACATTACGGCTTATAGCATGGCTTTGTCCTATAATGTACTGCCCGCTCGTGCCTAACCCGGATCCTTGTTAGTCTGAAGAATGGAATAGTTAATTTAACTATGGCATGTAGAATAGAAATTAACAAAGCATGACGTTAAATGCATTTGTTATTTTTTCTATTGTACTGTCATGTACCTCCCCGAGCCAGCAGCATCCTCAGGTATATGTCATTATTATGCTGCCAGTAATTACTGCTGCATTCTAGAGAGGCTTTGTATGGTAGATAATGCTTTAAATAACTGTGGGTATTGCAAACAGGCTTCACGCTAACACACATTAATGCGGTTGTTATGAAAAAGAGAATTCAGATGCTTCGAGGTATGATAAACAGCAACATAAAAGCCTCTCACAGCCTTGTAAAAACATCAGCGTTGTTGCGGCAACTAATAGCACCCAGGATTGCAGATCATTTGCGTTCTCTCTGCCCCCCCAATGTCCGAAAAGATATTACGCTAATGATGCTATAGCACTAACACATCTTTCAAGTTTTGCAGCCGAGTGCAATATATTGCAATTATCGAGACAAAAGTATTAATGTTGCCTTTGTGCCAAAGAACACAGAGAAAAAAAGAATAATGAAATGTTCAGACCGCGATCTAAAGACCGTCACCAACAAGCTGCTTAATTTGATGCAAGTCATTTAATGTGACAGAAAAAAGATATTTGGGATGTAATATCCCAGTCAGAATATGATTGTTACCTCCAACTCTATGAGTATATTAATCAATTCACTGTAATTGAGTTTGTCTATTAGCGTTGATATTTGTAAATTTGACTAGAATTTGCAATGAGGCTCAGCTACATATAGAGGGGCCGGTTTTGCACCAAATATATGCAAATGAGCTCTCTTGGATACATGCAAACAGCAGCAATGATCTTCAGTTTCTGCTTCTCAGTGCATCAGGTTTCAGCCGTTGCCGGTGCAGATTTACACAATTTATTTTATCCGTCTCATTTGTACGGCGAACAGAGCTTAAAATGATCCCGACACATAAACACGTATCCATGGGCACATCAGACAGATCCACAAGGGACATGACGACCATTTCCCCCATACATTTAAGGAGAACGTGAGCTCTAAATGTGACTGGATATGCTGATACATTTATTTATTTTTTTAAAGTTTTAAGAGATTGCAATCAAAGATTGTTTATCTATTGAAGATTTATATGAGATATGCATGACATACAGTTTTGAAAACATGGATTATTTAGTATGTTGTCCAATTTATGTCTTATTATGAAGAGAAGTCAAACAAATTTAAGCTAAAAAATATACAAGCAAGTTGTGTTCATACATTCTCGATGCCCGTACTTTAATGCAGACAGCAAATGCCAAAATACACCAACAAGTTTGTTTTTGATTATATTCTTCTGATTCAGGTGTTGAACTGTTTCATAGCATGAAGCTCTTTGGTCATATTACATTTATTACTATTTCAATGTTTTCAGGAGATTTATGTTATCTGTAACATGGCCACATGGAAAGTGTTTTGAAGTGAAACTCCCAGTAAACAACCAGCATGGAAACACGGAGGCTGCAGGAGAATATATTAATAAATTCATAAATGTTGTATTTTAATCAAAATTACAGACCCAGTTACTCCCAATAGTGTAATACATTCAGTCATCAGTATCCAACGATCTATATTATCAGAGTGATAATACCCTTGACATTAAGATTGCGTACTAGGCAAGGATACAAATCTGAATGTGTTCATTGCATCTCTATAAACTCTAAAACTGTAAATAAAAGGGTTTACTTACAATGGATTCATATTTAGCTTCATGGATTTTAAAGAAGACCAGTGATATGCATCAGCCTTATGAAGCTATTCCTGATTCATTTTGAGTACGCATTGTTAGGCATTGTTTTTTCCAAGGGCTAATTTAGTTATTTTTACATTACTTTTTATTACGCGCCTACAACATTTTTGGCTGCACGACCACTTAACATTGTGACCGCACAGACACACATACACAGATACACACACTCAATAATCACAAGATGGTACCTTGAGAGGAAACACCGGCCTGTAGAAGTTAAGTTGTGAGTGGAGGTGACAGACACCCTCGAGGGGACCCAAACAGAAGACAGGCTATGCCTCTTCTTGCCTTAGATATTCTGCACTCTGTTTTGTGTGTCTGTGTGTGTGCGGCCCGTCCCGCAGGATCCTCCTTTAACAACTACAAAACTGGGTCAAAGCTCGATGAATAAGAGGGAAATGGCAGGAGCAGGAGAAAAGGACAGTAAGGCAAAGTGAGTCGTGGGAGGGTGAAAGGGTCAGGACGGATGAAAGACAGAGACAGACGCGACAGGAAAGGCCAACATGTGCAGAGGGAGACCAGATGGAGACAAAGTGAGAAGAGGAGGAGAGCAGTGAGGGGACAGGGAGGAATGAAGAGACACCTTACATGAAGCTGTCTGCATCTTGATGAAATTCTATTCCAAAGCCCTCCGGAATGGAGGCAGCAGAAAGAAATCTCAGAATAATGCAACATGTTGAAATATTTCTGGAACTATTTGAGATATTAAACAGCTTGTACAAGCACAGAAAAAATGGCCTAGTTTGCAGTTAAGTGTCCTAGTTTGGGTTTTAAAAGCCCAATGCTTAATTCAACATGAAGTAAACATAAAGGGAGTTCCAACCCCCCTAAAGAGGGTATTTTTCCCTTCTTTGTTTTCCAAGGTCTGACAGCGTAGAAGGGTGAGCAGTGGATTCCATGAAGCACACAAGCAGTGTGCTGTGAGCGCAGCAGCAAGACTGTTTATTTTACATCTATAGTACAGTTATGGGAAACACCTTTATTTTCAGATCTTTTTTTTTTTTCATTTCACTTGCTCGCCAAGCTAACTATAACCTGGATGCAGTTGTAAAGAGACAAAAGTGTTTTTTAAATCCAAACTTAGTCAAAGAAAACATGACCTTTTTCAGGCCTGAGTCAATGAAAACAGATCATATTGAATATGTCAGTGGTTAAAGTCAAGCGAAAGTATGTCTGTTTAAGTCAGTGTTGACTTTAACATGAGTTACTCCTGACTGAGCTCATTGTGTCGCTGTTGATGTGGTGTGAGCAGCGCGGAACATACATCTGCTGCATTGGACAAAAGTTGAATGACATTGCCGTCATCTCGTCTTATTGGTGGAAGAAAAGGACGTTGAAGAGGTATTTTGTCAAAGTGTTCATTAATATATATAAACTGCTGATCTTGGGACAGATGTTTTGAGCATGTGTTAAGCTTCCAGTTGACTACAAGAAGCTACTGCGGGAATAAACTGTATGTAATGTACATGGCTCACATTAATTAGCAAAAAGGTCATCATCAAATTATAATGCTATTGTGGTTTCCTGTATGCTGGTGAACGGCTCCACTCACACAATCTAAACGTACTTTATTTGACTTGCCGAGACGTCTCCAGCACCGCCAGTCCTGATGGATCTCACATGTTTACATGTGTTTCCTGTCTGAGCTGCAGCTCAGCTCACACATCAGCACCGCTGACGGCTTGTTTCCAGAAAGCGGTCCATCTTTCGTCGCACTGACTTTTGCCGCAAGCTGCTAAAATGTCATAGAAGTGCAGAGACACTGAAACAACTAAATCTAGCAAGCTTAAATATAGAACAGCCTCATGACAAGCTGCGATGCCAGCTCCAAACCAATGAATTATTAAAGACAAAACAACTCTGATGTTCTCACTATGTATCGTCCTGATGTTGTCAGATTCAGATGAATATCTTCGTCTTCATACATTTCCTATTGTTATTTACTGTGTTTTGATTTGCGCTATACGAACTGGTCGCTCGCATGAACTTCTGCATCAGCTCGTGGGTTTATGTTACCCATGATGCCTTTTGACAACCCGCAGGGGTGAGGCATCAATATGCCATGGTAGCATTTAGCTGTTGTTTTAGTGAAGACAGGCGTAGTAAAAGCACAGAACCAGCAAGAAAACAGCAGAATGGTACAAAGATATCTTTGAGCTACATATATAGATATTTTAGAATTATTTTGCTCCCTGTTTTTTTATCTATTTTTTTAAAATATGAATGATCAGAGTATATTCTACATTCTACTTCTTTGTCGTCACTAGATATAAAAACAAAGTTAGTCATTGGATCTACAGATCTTGAATATAAAACATTGAATGTCTTTGTTCTCCTTTTGAGCAAGTTTTTGTTACTCACTTTATTTCTTTTTCACTTCTTGTTCAGTCAGCTGTCATCTGTGTGAGGTTCTATTGCATTTACTTCAATCTAAAAAAAATGATTGCATGCTTCAGGGAGAGGGAAGACCAACCGTAGTGCTGCTGCCACTGATCTCATTACAGAGACCGCTCTGCCAGCATGTGAGAACTTAATGACCGTACTCCAACCAGACACATCAAAAACACCACTTTAACCACAGAAGGCTTCTTTGAACCAGCAGGCCACCGGACAGGACAATAGTCCCCACGAGGACACGGAGATGAGTCCCACTGCAATTACACTCTGCGTCACTCACTTCCACTGTCTCTCTATCTGGGTCCTGGTCTCACTTTGCTTGTGTCCTTCAGACTCCATTATTACTCCATGTCTTCCTTTCCTCCTCACTGCTCTTCATCACTGCCCCTTTCACCCTTGGTTCCCTTTGTTCCTTGTGAACGTAGAATACAAAATGCATCAACAATGATGTAAGCAATGTATCCTCACACAACGGTTGGTAAGATATCTGGAAGTTATACTTTAATTTTGTGTGTATTTTCCAACAAATGTTCAGCAATGTAAGCATGTACAAGCATATGTGAGCCTGGCAAGCCTCGCATTGTGAAGGCAACACAACTACTTGGTTACATGTTTGGAAAAGACAACATAGAATTAGTTAGACCTCTGGTTTCTCACAGGACATGGACAGAGTCTTTATTTAAGGAGCCAGCCGTCCTCACTACATGGACCTTATCATTCTTTACCCTACATCACCTGTAGGGGTACATGGATTACATGCAAATTGATATACAGATTGAAGATCAGCATTTTCATAGAAACAGTGTGTGAGATCAGCCTGATGAAAGTGGTCCACTGCCAGTTCAATCTAAATAACTGCTCAACCTTCATAAGCACTGATCAATGGATCTTTAAGGTCTTTTAGGAACGCTGTAAGCATAAGTTCTGAATATCTGTCCAAAAATGTAATCGAAGGTTCCGGATATTCAGTCATGGTGATTTCACACATGCGGCTCCAGGATGTCTGTCTCACTTTGCTGCCATTTCACAACTGTTAGACAACAAAACAGTAGTAAATGTGGGTGGGACACTGAGTGTGTTACTTAAAAAGTAGTGAATAAATAAGAACAGAACATAGCTGATTTGACGTATTTGAGTCCCTACCACACATTAACTCTTCCAACTCAAAGCGGTTAGCTAATGCAATGCTGTGGCTGCACACATCTAGCCATGAGATTGCCCTGTCACTCACCATGATCTGTCCACTCACACTACGCACCACTGACCACATTTGTGCTACTGTATGACGGATAATGACCGAACTAAAAGGATACACAGTAATAGGCTTTGTCAAATAAAAGGAAACCTCCAGAATCTTGTAGAGATTGAGAACCAGATGGGCCTCTGTGTGATGCTGTACAACTAGTACGAGGAGGACATGCTGACAAGGACTAAGACCTAACTAATTAACGTATTTTGTCTCCATAAGAATCCGAGTATAGCGATGACACATAATGGAAATACTGTATAGTATGCCTGTTTTTGGTTGGTTTTGTTTTTTTACAGTATTTGACAACTGCATCTATCGCCAGACATAAATGTAAAAACGAACGCTGATTCCATTCAAGTACTATACATTTTTTTAAATGTGTGTTATCTACAATATTACTGCATAGCAACTGTGATATGGTTAATATTATTGTGAAAGATTGTAAATTACATTTAAACTACGGTTTTACGGTTGGGCAAGATGAATTTAAACAACAACAAAAAACTTGATTGTGGTTATGGAAAGAATATTGCTCCATTTAAAAATAGGGAGAAGATTAAAAATCCAATAAAGGTGTAATTATTAGCTATGACGACTTGCTTTGAATGTCTTCAACCAATTAAATAGCCTTGTCATCAATTGCCATCAGAAGCAGGTTTGTGGTGTGACAGCTGCTCTACCTTCTAATTGAATCAGTATACTGTTTCCGTCTATTGGAAGACTAGATCACCACATGGAAGATCTAAATTCTTAGGCAGCAAAAATGATAACGCAAGTAAAGTAAGAAACCAGGTGATGTAGTGTGAAGAGCAACACACATATTCAAGTTCTGTGTTCACTCAAGCATTGGAAACCTAACCTTGCAGTTTAGTTTCCAATCACAATATTAACCAAATATCTAAAACTGCGACCTTTTCAAAATGTGCATTGAAGTGCAGTTTGCCTATTTTGCTCTAAAACATTGTAATGGAGGTGATAACAACTGATAACACTATGGGCTGATAACGTTCAAAGCAATGTTATCACAGGCTGGCATAGATAAGGACAGAGTGAATGTATAAAAAAATCACTTCATTTTTTATACCAGCATGTGCTTTTAACTAGATGTCATAAAAGTTGACCATCTGCTTGGAAGAACTCATCTGGCTCGTCAGTGATCATGCACAGCTTCACCGAGCAGACAGGTGTGGGATCTCCCTGTTCCTGGTGTGACACATCCAATCAGAACAGGTCCATTATTGAAGAGCTAACAAGTAGAACAGCAGCTCTTGTTCTGAGATTATGGCTTAAGAAAATGTTTTGTTCACAAAGTTGTTGTTTTGGATGGTTTGTACGCCTGCTTATGTCTGTGTCAATCTGATTTTAGTGTGACTCTTACACCTGCATAGTGTTTTTATTCTCCAGCGAGAGAATCAAAACAGATTAGTGGACTAACTTTGCTTCTAGCTGTTTGATTAATAAGGGTCCGGCTGACTGTGAAGTCATATCATTCACATCATGTTCTTACTCAGACGTATTCACTCGTTGTGTTTTTCTTCTTCACCTCCTTTATGTGGCATCTGTCTGTTAGGCCTACACACCTACACAACAGATATTTGATTATGAATTGTTTGACTGGATATAGAAATTGCAAAATGATTTGTAACATTAGAGGAAATGATGCAGGGGTTTGTACTAAACACTTCATATTTCTGTATAATATGAGATGGAGGCCAGGACATCTCTGGAGAACCACAATATTTAATTTAAAATGGTGTTTTACTCCTGTGATATGAAAATTAGCTTCATATTCATGATGCAGTTGCATTCATAAAAGAAAAAACAAGCTTGTGCATTCAAGCATAAATCATACTGACTCAAAATAATTAAAATTATTGACCAAAACTACATAAAATGTGATGCTATTCCTTATCTATCCTCCACTGCCATCGGTAAGGATTTGTTTTTGCGGAAATACAAAACATATTACATCCGAGATGTTTATTGCAAAATGCAGGATATCTTTTGAAAATTATTACATGATGAAGTGAAAATGTATTGCCTTCTGTCTCGTTATAGCACATTGTTAATACATAATGAGTTGTTAAACATTCTCTTTTGACAGCATAAAGCGATACACACTGTAAGATGTGGCCTACATGCGTTACAGTGTATTAAAGTGGTGCAGTGGTAAGTGGGTGAGTGCGTAACACCCTCTACTGAAGAAGGCCACACATCCACCATCTTGCTTTTCTGTTTTTCTCTCTTTTTCTCTCTCCATTGTTTTCTTAACCATAATTGTGATTCTCCATGCTGTGTGACTAACATGGAAGCTGCTGTAATCTCCCACTTTAAAAGCATTGCCCACTGTGTCTCTGAGTGTGCAACACGTCTGCTGAGAGGAGGCTTGAGCAGTGGTGAGGTCAGAGTGCACATGTAGTAGAGGAGAAATGCACACTAAGTGATAATGCAGCCTGCTGCCAAGAAAATGACATTAACACCCAGACCTTATCAAGGACACTGTCAGCAACTCTCTCTCTCTCTCTCTCACACACACACACACACACACACACACACACACACACACACACACACACACACACACACACACACACACACACACACACACACACACACACAACCATCTATAAACACTGAAAGTGGTGCACACATCCAGGGAGGGAGAGGTTGGGAGACAGAAAGAGAGACAGAGGGGAGGAAGAGGGCATTATCTTGATGAAACAGGGCTTGGTACAGAAGCCCGGGCCAACCCGAACATAGCGCTGCCTTCTTTTAATGGAGATTACACAGTCAAGGTCCAGCCTGAGCTCATTTCGTTTAACACTGCTTGCAACTACATTACTGTGTGTGTGTGTGTGTGTGTGTGTGTGTGTGTGTGTGTGTGTGTGTGTGTGTGTCTGATCTACTATGCTGCTATCTCTTCACACATCAAGCCTCGTTACCGCACAGCTTCTGACCCCAGATCTGGAAGGCCACCGATCACCCAACCTGGCTGACCAATGAGAGCACACCTGGATGGACCAGGGGGTGTGGAGCAACACTAGGTCTACAATCACAAGGTCTACAAGTCACATGGCTGACTCAGGGTTGTCGTAGCAACTCTGTGTTTGCTAATACCTGCAGGATGTCTAATAGTCCTGGACCCAAGTCGGACAAATGTTTAGTCAGAAAAAGACTTCAATTGACGCTTAAATCTACCTCCAAGTAGCGTTTAAATAAGTTCCTGTCTCTCACATTTAGCATTCTGAAAACCTGCAGATGCCCTGAGTCGAGACCTGAATAATTCGTAGACCTTGATCTCATGATTGCTCTCAGCTGCACCACATGGCTCTTCTTTTTTCCTAGTTTCTTCTTTCCGTGGCATGGTAAAGGTTGCATTCAGATTATACATACCTCCTTGTCTACATATTTTCTTGCCCGGTTTCCTGGCACATTCCTTGGATATTCTTTTGACTGTAAAATGAATAAAAGACTAAAGAATAACATGGAGGCCCTGGACGCGCAATGCACACAGGAGCTGGCATGCACACACACGCACACACACACACACACACACACACACACACACACACACACACACACACTCACTCACACTCTCACACACACACACTCACACACACACACACATACAACGCTCAGAAGAAGGAAAGGGAGACATGAAGACAGAGGGAAAGAATGAAACGCACCAGCTCAATCAGCAGCACTCAGTCTATCAGTCGGCCAGCCAGTCCGACAAATCAATCGGTGATGGTCATGACAACGACTATCTTGTTTAATGAACTGCCGCTATTGTGGCTTGGCACAATAGGGTATGATGAGCTACAGTAATGAGGAGAGATGGGGAGGAACTCGACAGGAGAGCAAACAAGGCGCTGAGGAGAAGTAACAGGAAGATGGAGGAGGAGGGAAAGATGGGGAACAGAAGGAAAAAGATGGAGGCAGCTGTGAAGGGGAATAAAAGGATGAACTGATCTCCATGGAGGCAACACACTCAACCACTCGTTCACACACTCATGTTCTATAAGTAGTATCATGCACATTAAACATGCACAAGATCATGCGTTCCATCTACAGACAGACAGACAGGGACACAGACAGAACCAACACACCCTTCACTCTACCAGAATGTAGTGGGTTCAATTCCCTCCACCCACCACCCCCACACTCAGCCTGCCCCGGGCCCGCAGGCTAACTCACCATCCTCAGTGGGGACGTAGATGTTCATATAGAGGCAGTCCTCGCTCTGGTCCTGGACGTACGAAGACACCACGTCGATGCTGTTGGTGAACCACACCGGCAGCATGACGTCCGGCAGGCGGCCCTCCACGATGCTCTGAGGACACACCGGTGCAAAGTGCGTGGCGTTGCGGATCTCTGGCCATGACACCGGTGGCTCGGGTGGCTGGAAGCGGCGCTCGCCGGTGGGCGGGGCTGCGTACGGGACACCCAGGAACTGCACGACGGGACCCAGGATCTCGTTGTTGAGCTCCTTCTTAACGCCACGCAGCCTGCCGTACACAGTGGTGACCACAGGGTCGTTCTCGTCCAGTTTCTGGGCCGACACGGCAGTCGGAGATGCCTGCAGCAGCAGCATCAGTCCCAGAGACACAAGAGAGGACACCCACCGGCTGCCGCTTGAGGAACGTTCAAGCCTTGCGTAGCCCATCATCTTGCTGCCGAGAGAGGCAGTCTGAAGTAGCTGACAACCAGTCCTTGAATGGTGCCTCCACTGGGACATTACTGCTACCCTTTGTTTTCAATTGGTTTGCTGTATCCTCTCTTGACCTTTCAGAGTAAAAAAAAATCCTTATTTTCTATCCCTCACTTACGCCATGCAGAGCAAACACAAACACACAATCCCAGAAAACCACATTCGCACACCGGCATGGGTAAGGGGGGGGGGACCCTGGGGCAGAAGAGGTCGTGGTTGTTAATGCTAATGGTCCTTTTTAACATCCAGACAGTGCAAACCATCAGCTGGAAATGTTTCAGCCATCCGTTTCCTACAGCTTCAGGTAAAGGAAAATCTGAGAACTATTCCTCTTGATACGGACAATATTCCTTAAAGACGTCCTGCCAGAAGACACTGCAGTGTAGAAAAGTACAGCAAAGATGTCATCGTTAAGCGCCGCCTGTCAGAGGGTAGACAAGTCAATCATGGATGAGGGTTTCCATCGCTCAGAGGTGTCGGCCGTGTACAGAAGCAGGAGCAGTCGTGCAGCGGTTGCAGCGGGTTTACTTGGAGTCTGTCCCTTACAACACAGAAACAAAATTACAATCAGCATTTGCACAAAGACAGCTGATGACATTCTTAATTCAATCCCCTGTATTTTCTTGCCACCTGCAAGACATTAAAATATCAGCAATTAGTCGGGGGGCATTTGATTTGTGTTACACCCCTATGCACAAGCATCAATCAGTTTAAGAGGAACATAACATCTATTTATAGCGCATGACAGTAAGTTTAACAAGCAAGGTGTCTATCAGTATGCTTGGTAACAGATGTTTGCAGGTTATAGTGGAGACACCCTGTGCTCACGAGGGGATGCTTTTGGGAGAGAGCCATAGACCTGTGTGCACACTCCCAGCAGCAATTAGACAGTATAAATACAGGCGTTAAGAATAAAACTTCATATTGTGAACCTCTAACCCTAACCCTTTAATCCTAACCTTACTAAACCTAACCCCCTAGCTCTAATCCCATTCCAACCCCCTTATGCTAACACCCTAACCCAACTGACCCTCAGCCCTAACACTAACCCTAAACCCTAACCCTAAACCCCTAAACCCCTAACCCTAACTGGTCAAGGTGTTGGACGGGTGAGTAGTGTTAGACTTTCACATAGGAGTTTTCCCATCATCACATGCTAAATCGTATGCATAACCATACAATGGTTTCTACGTGCAAATATTGTGGTTTAATCAGTAAGAATTAAGCAGCATTGGAGGGATAGAAACATAACTAAACAATTCAGAAATGTCTAATATTGGTGTTGATGTTTACAGTGAGGCTGCAATGCATGACAATGTGAGGATGACGCATTTTGACAGATGATTTCTGCATTACAAATCAAAGTTGAATATGTTTAACACTTCAAGCTAATCTTTTGTGGCAACGTTTCTGCTTAGCTGCTTGTCAACAGTTTTTTTTTGTTGCTTCTGATAGATTTGGGCCAGAGGTCTTCAGAGCAACACACACCTGTGGTGCCTTGCAGCCCCCCTCACATACAATGGTTCAATGTGAACCCACACGTCATGTCAGAATATGCCTTTGTCCAATTTCCAAGTGTTGACATGTATCTCGTCTGGTGAGAGACATGATGCCACACACTGCACCTGTGACTTTTAATAGATGTTGATGCTGTCGGTAGACTAGAAGAACATTCATTTCTCTATATAATGCAAATGTTTTATAACAGACAAATGCAAACGAGGGGAAAATAGGTATTTTACCATTTTCACCATCAGCATTTGATTAATTTGGAAGGTCTGGAAGAAACCAATCATTCTGTCCCTATTTAACCCTTGGATACACAACATGGCTCAAAAGTGACTTCAGTTTTAATTGTAAATATCTTTGCAATACATTTATTTCACTATGCAGAAATTAACCCATGTGTGTAAACTTGATGTAAAAATACAAAACTTGATATAAAACATTTGAGTTGATTAATTAAAAGAGGAAACATTTAAATACTGATTTGTGGTAATCAAAAACAATATAATTCATGAATACTTTGATCATTACATTATGAAATTAATTGATTTCCAAAAATACAGCAAAGAAACACTCAGCCATGCATGAAATAACATTGTAGGTCAATACAGATCATTTCTGACCCATGTGTGTAAACTTGAAGTAAAAATACAAAAAAACATGTTTGTTCATAATTTAAGAAAGGAAAAATTAAAATAACTGTGGGTATGTAATCAAACCTTAACGACCCAATTATGAATAAATAGTTCTACATTATAACCCACGAATAACCTTTGGTTTATTTGGGGTTTGGTTCTGAGAAGTAACCGATACATCTTTTATATTGTGTGTGAGTGTGTGAGTGTGTGTGTGTGTGTGTGTGTGTGTGTGTGTGTGTGTGTGTTTCAGTTACTTGATTTTCATATAATGCCTCCTCAATAATGAATGTAGTAGGGGAAAATGTATTTTTAATATCATTTGTGGTTATATTGTCGAAACTAATAAAGTGAAACTACCAATTTTGTTGATTTGTCATAATTTGTGCATGAATTGTAGGCTGTTGAGCAGTAAATCAAATTGCGTAACATCTCGTGACACATATAAAGTGAGGTTTGTGAATAAAACCAACATTCGCTGAGACAAGTAAGCAAATAAAATGAAATATATCCAAATTCATATATTGCCTTAAAAAAACAGAAAAGAGGAATTTTAGTTGTAAATCTATATGCCTGTAAGTGTGAGCTGTTCATATAAGTGTGTATGATGCAGAACATAAAGGCTTGTCATTCGCAGAGTGTGTTTTGTGCTTTTTTTCTTCCACACTGCTTAGTCGTCAATCTTCCACCTGGATAAGCTTACCTCCAGATTTCATACTGTGAATCCTATTTAGCTACACACATATACACATGTATACACACACACACACACACACACACACACACACACACACACACACACACACACACACACACACACACACACACACACACTCACACACACACATAAACACACAAACACTTGATCCATATCTCCTGTCTATTTCCTCTCTTTCTTCCCATTATGGTCTTCCTGCTGCTGATGTTGTAAACGCCTGTCTCAGACACCGCTCTGTCTGGGATGTGTGTGTGTGTGTGTGTGTGTGTGTGTGTGTGTGTGTGTGTGTGTGTGTGTGTGTGTGTGTGTGTGTGTGTGAGTGAGTGAGTGAGTGAGTGAGTGAGTGAGTGAGAGAGAGAGAAAGAGAGAGAATATGATACAGACAAGCTTACACTATCACACACACACATTTTGCTACACACACACACACACACACACACACACACACACACACACACACACACATACTGATTGGTGGGTGTAATTTCAGAGTTTTAGTGTTTGTAGTATATTTTCAGTAACTGAAAGCCAATTTCAATGTATCAAAAGTTTGGTTTTGAAGTCTTCAAAGTTTCAAAGTCTTTCTATAGTTTGATTCACTTCCAATCCTTCCAAACTTTTAATCCCGCATATGAGCCTGTCTCCACATGTAGTATCGAGGGGATTCCAAGTGAGAACGACCACTTAGATGTTTTAGGATCCGATCACTCAAATCAGTGGCCGAGGTGTTGTGGAGTATTTGACCACGTATATTCTGTAGTGCTTATGCGTCCTCATGTGCCCCAGAACAAAGATGTCAATGTAAAATACGTCATCACGGGTACAGATCTCCATTTCTTCCTCTTTTCTCTCGTTCCAGTTGGTTCACATTCGTCCTCCATGCCTGGAGATTCTGAAAAGCCCTTAGAAATAATTATGAGTGCTTCAAAGTCTATATTTTTTGTATTTATTTTTCTTCTTTCAATTTCTGGCAGATCAGGCATGAGAGAGGCCTTGCTGCCTTCCGCCGGTTAAGAACCACAAGACCTTTGGTCTTAAACGGAAATGATGTGTACTCCTTTCTGGGAGCCTCTGTGCTTCCTCGCCTCAAGTTTCTATGGACTGTGGCTATCTGGATCGTGGTTCATGCCTACCACTTATTATAGGAATAGTTTTTGTCATATTCATGTAATATATTGTAACTCTGTTACGTTGTTCATTCTGGTCACATGACATCTATTGCGTCTGCCCATCCAGGAATAGGGATCATCCTCTGTTGCTTTCGATCAGGTTTCTTCCACTTTTTCCTTATGAAAGGGTTTTTACTATATTTATTTGGAGGATTTTTTCCTGATCCGGACAGGGATGTTATGTGTACAGATTGTAAAGCCCAATATTGTATTTGTGATTTTGGGCAATACAAAATAAACTGAATTGATTTGAATGTCCATGATTATTTGCATATAGAGGGGAAAGTGAGATTTAATCCCACGTGGTCCCTTTAGACGTGTTGACGCACGTTTTTCAAAGGCAGATGTGAGGAGAAGGGATGTGAGCTGGCTGCTGGAGATCAAACGTACACACGGAATAAGACTTTCACTGTGAGTGACTCTGGCAATCTGGTCTTATCGATATGTTACAAAGATTATTATCACAACATTTTTATGGTCGAATGAACCTTTGTATTCCCCCTCACACACACACACACACACACACACACACATACACACTGTCTCTCTCCTGGATCTAAACCCACAGCCTTGATATCCAAAGCCTGTGTGTGTGTGTGTGTGTGTGTGTGTGTGTGTGTGTGTGTGTGTGTGTGTGTGTGTGTGTGTGTGTGTGTTTGTGTGTGTTTGTGTATGTGTGTGTGTTCTGATTCCTCCTCTAATGTGTTTGGCCACTCTATGTTGTTTGTTCAAATGTGCCACCATGGACCTAAAATTCACGTGATGATCATGATCATGCGCTCTTTTACTGTTTGATGTCGAGGAAGTGGAGCTTCTAATTAGGAACACGGCTGCACCATCATGCCGTACAGTGGAATAGAATATTTAAAGCAAATTAGAGCCGATAGAAATGCAAAGAAAACCATTCAGTCCACTACCAGATGTAGCGGCTCCACTCAGCAGGAGAGCACAAATGTGACTTCACTCACACAAACAATCTGCCCACACACACATGAAAGTAGCAGAGGACTTTTATTTTTTCATCTCGAATGTAACTCACAGAAGCAACAGTAACTCTGTTAAAGTGGGGTGATGGTGGCAATAGACAGAAGAAGAAGAAGAAGAAGAAGAAGAAGAAGAAGAAGAAGAAGAAGAAGAAGAAGAAGAAGAAGAAGAGGAAGAAGAAGAAGAGGAAGAAGAAGAAGAAGAAGAAGAAGAAGAAGAAGAACTATAAAAAAATAATAATAAATAGTATGACTTCAGAGATGATGCTGAAACACATACAGGCTATTAAACCCAAGAGGTTTATGACATATTTCAAATGAATGAATATATCCTTGAGGTGATACAGAGGAAGAAGTAGAAGAGCAGGACGAGTAAATCATCAGCAGAAGTAACATTTAAAGAGAAAAGTTGATCCACAGGAGAGTACAAAATTGAGAGTACAAGACTGATATATTTTGTTATTTTAAAGTGTCACCTTGAATTTCACCCGACTTTTGTGTTTTCCTTTAAAAGACATTTCCACCATAAACTGCATACAGAATGAAGACATGACGAGTTGTATGCCCTAAACTTTCTTGTTTATTGTACATTTTTATATTTACATGCACTCATTTTGAAATGATGTCTTTATACTTTTGCACTGGGTGTTAATGTCACGCCCTGAAGAGCAAGGCAAGTTCCTTGTCTGTGCAAACACACTTAAACCGTTTGTGACTGAGTCTGATGATCCTCCTGCTCTCAGATGACAGTCTGGCTGGATGGTTACAGCGTGCTGGCTCATCCAGGTCGACGGTGTGTGTGTGTGTGTGTGTGTGTGTGTGTGTGTGTGTGTGTGTGTGTGTGTGTGTGTGTGTGTGTGTGTGTGTGTGTGTGTGTCTGTGCGTGCGTGTGTGTGCAGCGCTCCCTGTTTCCTTTTGGTAGTGAGCCAGCTGGGTCGAGGCATTGCTGGGTCTGGTCTCCTTAGGTGTTATTTTAGTTTTACTTTCAATCATCATATGCAAACAGGTACATACATGCCATGTGACCTCTGTATTTAACCCCTCCTCTGTCTGTCAGGAGCAGTGCACTGCTCGGGGTTCAGTGTTTTGGTATCTCAAGGACACTTTGATATTAACAAAGGTTAAGGATTGAACAATCAACCTGGTGGTTAAAACGACCCGCTCTACCTCCTGAGCTAGAGCTGTCACACTGAGTTGGGAGTGATACGAAATTAGTTCAAAAATAGTCTGGTTGGTAAGTCGGCTACACAGACTTTGTATAATCAAATGCATAATAATTACAAAGTAGAGAAATTATATAATTCCCCCAACACACTAATGAATACATTATTTTAAATGTTCAAATGTGTCAAAAAAAAGTAGTGTCATACCGGCTGACACACACACACACACACACACACACACACACACGCACACGCACACGCACACACACACACTCACATATTTCTGAAGACTGAAATCTGTAATCCTGGGTAAAAGGAATCATTTAGCATAATGTGTATACATTTAGTCTATTTGACTTATAATACGATCACATTGATCAATTGTAAACAATCATGTAAAATATATGTCCAAAAAGACGGGCTTACAGCAAAATTTAAAACCCCTCTTATTGTGTATTAGAAAGCATTATAATTCATATTCGTCGTGTGAAATCCTGTTAGCTGCCATGTTGATGCCAGAGGATAAACTGCTTCGTCGGCCTTTAAAAGTCAGCAGTTTTTTCTTATTTGTTCAGGGACACAGAAGAATTGCCTACTAAACCTCTTTTACTTTTAGCAAACTGAAGCATGCTAAATGGTCCCTTTGGATCATGTCAAACGAGGAAAGCATGGAAATTACCCACAATCTCTGGATATGATGGGAAATTACAACCGCTTCAACGCAGCAGGCTGTTGCAACGGAACCTCACAGTTCACGCAGTCATGCAGATTGTTGTTATAGATAATTACTCATTATTTGCTTTAGCAAAATCAGAGATATCATTTTATATTGCATTTTGCAATATTGTTCCTTCTCAAAACGTAGCACCCACTTTACCCACAATGCTAGTCAGCTGCCAGCATTTTGGGGGAGTTATGGCAGTAGCAGCTGAGCAGGCTCGGCCTCCGGCATGCTGCAGACATGGGCAGCAGGTTACAGAGAGCTGCTGAGTTCACCTCTCATACCTCGTACCCTCCGTTATTTATTTGTGTTTTTCATTATCAGGCTTGTCGTCTTCAGCCCCAGCCGGCTCTGACTCAAGTGAAATCACTTGAGGATGGTTATCACGCTTCACACATTTCACCCTGAAGCCAGAAAAAGGCTCAACAACTTTTTTTCACATATGCAAGTATATTATTTTACGCCTGTAAACACACTTTGATGTAAAAATATGGAGCTTAAAACATGTAAAACAGAATATATTAGCATATAAAGAGGTGCACCTCTTCCCTGATAACACCCACAAGACACAATACACTTTTGACCAGGTGGCATACACATGTGAATGTTAAACTACATTAGAAACTGGTAGACCTTCTCTGTTGTTTCAGATGGAGAAAACAGAAAGAATGTGATGCAGAATATGAGAGTAAATGTCTCTCAGGCGTATGCTTTTTCACTTTAAACACAGGGGTGTGACAGTTTACTTCTGCTGATGTTGTATTTTTCTGGATGCTCCTTGGGAAACAGGCGGCAGTCAGTCAAGTGGCAACAACGTGGGAGAGAAGGTGAAGCATTAAGGGAGCAAACTCTTTGAGTTTCCCATCTGCCAGCTCGGAATCAGGGACAGAAGTCCGACTCTTTTTCCCCGTGAAGCATCTGCTGAGTTGGACTAAGTAATCCCAGACGCTGTGCTTCTCTCCACTCCAACCACACAGAGGAGCAACAGTTGTGAACTCAACTACCCTTGTTGATGAAGCTGACAGCCCCCCCCCCCCCCCAACTTCCAGCAACCGTATTTCTAAACAAACCACCACTCATCGACCACAGGCAGAAAAAAAATATATGTACACAAAGAGAACAGGGAGCCAGCGCTGGCAGAATAATAGCAGAGAGACAACAGACGACAGAGAGAGCGTTGAAAAGGAAGCTGTTCTCATTGATTGTTCGGCGGTTTTGTTAATGAGTCCATAAAAGTGGCTGCGAGTGTTTTTACAGCAAGGCTCGGGAGAAAGAAATGACATACTGCGCTTTGTCATCAGGGACACATGAGCTGCTGAGCGGGACGAAAAGACGTCAACAAATCGAAGGCTGGTCATTAAGAGGCACGCAGGACACGTGAAACCTCTCTGCAGTCACACTAACAGATCACGCCCCCTTTCAACTCTGCTGTCACTGTTTCACATCTGATGATTCCTTCAAATGGGATTTGCATGATCTTCCCATTGCAGCCGCATGGTTGGTGGCACTGCATTGCTTCTGGCAAACTTCCTTTGACATCCTGCATGTGGAGCGATGACCGCCAAAGGGCAGAACGCAAAATGTGGAGGAAAGTTGTTTCCTACTGTCCACATCAGTCCTCCCTAATACCCCTATTTGCTTTAATTGAATCATGTGTGACTGACACATTCAGTGTTTTAAAAGAATGGCAACATTTATTAATTCTGCTGCAGCGCACCTCTCAGTCCAGTGTCTGTGGTTAGTTCACATGTCTGTAATAACAGTAGGACAGTGGAGTGCTGCTTGTCTAAACTGCTCTCAGTTAAAACAAGTGATGTGAAGATAATGTTGTCAACCGGTTACAAAATATGATGCTAGCAAGCTGACAGATTCTGTGTTTTGGTGTTTTCAGCTGATAATATTACAGAGAACACTCAGTTGCATCAGATTCTCATTGTTCTCTGTGAAGTTGGCTGGAAGTGATGGAATGTTACCCGGTGTGTTCTATGTGGAGTGAGCTTTGCACCAGACTCCGGTTGCTTGTCAGCAACCGCTCATACAGTAACATGTACTCTGATTAATGTCATCATTTGGTTTTAATGAGAACGCAACTCCTGACATTTGCTCCTGACTTTCTTCACAACTACTTAAGAAGAAGAAATAGGAGGAAAAGGCTTTTCTTTTGAAAACTGCTGTGCAGTGAATCTTATTCATGTCCTTGTGAAGAGTTGTTCATGTGGATTTGGAAAAGTGAATGACTGAGAAGGTTTAAATCTCGGCCAAAGCAGTAAAGTAGGGGAACACTGGATAGTTTATTATTTGTCCTCAGGTAGGAAATCTTGTCCAATAGGTGTATAGAAAGCACAAGCAAGTAAGTCAAATAAAGACAGACAAAAAGACAGAGGCCAGGATATTTACGAGTTTGCTTCTTATTTAAAGTGTATGCGGCTGAAGGAACAAAGTTCTGTCTAATATACAAGAATTTATGCACATGGTAGTCAACAATGTTGGTAGCGGATGATCTCGGTGTCATGTGATTGTGAGTGGTTTTTGGATCAGAAATGAGGTGACATAATCACATAAATTGAGGGTAGGAATACCACTGAAGCTAAACAAGTTATCTTCCAGAGTTGTAGAAGAAAGAACTGTCTTAACATTGGTACTTTACAGAGAAGAAAGAGACGGGCCAGGACAGACACTACACATTAACTGACACAAGTACCTAGTGAAGAACGGTTTAAAAGTGCTTTGCATTGTAAAGTATTTATTGCTTGGGGCCAATGCTTACAGAGGGGTT
Organism: Clinocottus analis; assembly: GCF_023055335.1. Classification (NCBI taxonomy): domain Eukaryota; kingdom Metazoa; phylum Chordata; class Actinopteri; order Perciformes; family Cottidae; genus Clinocottus; species Clinocottus analis. The sequence goes on along the minus strand of NW_027176031.1, from coordinate 2,221,404 downwards.
GATGGAAATCCCAGTCAACATCCGAGGCGGACACTGCCAAATTAACGGCACATCCCAGAGGCATGGCTGTGCTGTCAGAACATCTTGGCACAATCTTCAGGTCACAAGCATTTAACACGGACCCTTCAACACATTAAGATCTAAGCTGATCTACACTAAAAGACAGTACCCGCCCCCAAGAGCCAGACTGGGTGGTGGAGGACCACATCACGACCCAACATGCCGATGGGACACTGAGGTAGTGAAAAGGAAAGGCCCCTGTACAAGAGGAAGGACATCGGCTTTCTGTGAAACCACTGATAGAGGTCAAAGGTCACATGACCTGCAGTCAGTGGACGGCTGATATCCTACACCAGAGATATCTTTGAACAGACTCAAACAGACATATATATATATATATATATATATATATATATATATATATATATATATATATATATATATATATATATATATATATATATATATATAACATTGAGGACTTGGGAGCGACAGACCATTTGTAACCTCTCTTAAAACAATACAATTAATTATGTCCTAAATAATAAAGATATCACTGACTTAACACATTTCTGACACAAACAAAACTGAACATTATAAACATTTTTAACCATTTGTTGATAGTAATAATCTCACACCTCCCATGCCAAAAGTTATAAGTAATGGTCTCGACTGTAATTCTCTGTAAATAGGATGATCAGTCAGGGTTGAGGTGGCGCTCCACTCATTAGCTGTCAACAGTCACAGTGTGCTCTCACATCCTGTGTGGCAATAGCTTTTATCGTTCCCTCTGTGCCTGTCATCGGATCAAACCCAAAGTCTGGGACTGTCACCGTCTCTCTGTGTCCATATATTTCTGTCTCTCTCATCTCTTTGTCTATGTTCATCTAAATCAAGCTTAACGGTACCACATTCCCACTGCTGTCCTGTTTCTTCTCATTTTAGTCTCACATTAGCTATGAGTGTTATAATTTGTGTTGCATTGTTTTTTACTTTAGCATATATAGTTATTATCATGTTGATGCATTTATGTTGGTTTGAGAATCTAAACATTGTGAATTCTTCTCAGGTGCCAACTTGCATTCTCTCTCCTGACCACCAGGGGGTGACTCCTCTGGTTGTTTAGAAGCATATGATCTATGTGTTGAAGCTGCATTCTCTCTCCTGACCACCAGGGGGCAACTCCTCTTGTATAGAAGTATATTCTTCATGTGTTGAAGTTGCATTCTCTCTTGACTAGCAGGTGGTGACTCCTCTGGTTGTATATAAGTCTATGCTTCATGTGTTAAATCTGTAAATATCTCCCCTGGCCAGCAGGGGGCAACTCTGCTGGTTGTATAGAAGTCTATATAAATTAATTATATACAACCAGAGGAGATGTAATAAATGACTGATGATATAAATGAGTGATGGACATGTCTCTACCGTGGTATTGTCCTATGTTTTTTTTCATCTTACAACAGCCTTTCATAGTGTGTTTTCACTTTATGAAGGTTAACTGTATTTGGGAAGACATTGGTTGACTAACAGTGTCTTATTCAGCAAGGTTGCACTTAGCTCCCACCTCTCATGTCATTTATGGTTGCATGCCACCAAGAAGGTGATGACCACAAGCTGAACTCAAGGCTAGTCCACAAGCCAACGGGTGGTGCTTTGCTTATGTTGCTGTTATTCTGAAGCAAAAGGAAATTATCATCAAATGAAGAGCTGGCCTTTACAAAAAAAACAAAGAGAAACAGATTTAACATAATTTCAAAAGTTTTAATGATGAACATGATAAACCTGATCCTTGCTGAATTCAGTAACACCCAAACAGAGGACAGAATTAAAAGCAGTTTTTTGTTTCCTGGTATTAACTGCCACGTCTGTGTCAACTGAAGTTGGTGTCAGGGCATTGATACTCACCACTGATTGGTGACAGGCAAATCAAACAAACATGGCACCATTCACAAACTGAAATGGGTTGCAAGAAACACAGCACTACCATAATATTTAGAGTGCAGGATGTCCCTATGCAAGTCAGCATGTCTATCTGGCTATTCTGACCCATAATCCTCAGCGTTGGGCAGATACAACTGAGCTACCGAGAGAGGGCACTGACAGATGACAGTCCGATGACAGCTCATTGACTTATATCACATATCAAATTCATGAGCTAGAGGGTCAACGTTTAAGGGACAAATGACAACGTAGTGGGTTACAACTGTATGCATACAGCATGAAATACACACATACACACGAAGTTAAAATGAGTTACTAAATTGACTTGTACTTGTACATCTCTTTTCTAGTATTGTGACCACTCAAAGCTCTTTAATAATGGGAGGAGCTACCATGCTCTCACTGACATTCATACCCATTCACATGTGATTTTCAATGGAGCCAAAATGTCAAACTAAATGAGTTACGAAAATAAAGTGCAAGTCTTGAATTTTTGCAAAATTTGATTTTGGTTATGAAAAGCCAAACCAAATAGTTTGGGTTCTGGATAAAGTGGCATGTTTTTGCTCATACAGTGGAGTGATGACTTGCCATGTCCATGGCAGTGAAATAAAATAGCATGGAGTTCATCACTTTATCTCGTTTAGGTATGTTTAGTGTTGTTTGGACAACGGAGGTCAGAGATACACACCAGGCTCTTTAGAGGGATGATTAATGCATTGTTGGTTGAAGTATTATATTCAGGGGAATTGTTTGCTGATCATAAAAACTAAGAATCGGATCACCGGCATCCTCTTTTAATAAAGTCGAATTAGCCTAATTATGCAAAATGACTCTCTACCCCCCACAGTGTTTCAAATGCAATTATAGTTCATGTTTTATGAAGACACAGTACATGTCACCCACTGCCACAGATGTCCTCAAATACACCAAAACACATTATCTGGGGATTAACACTTGAAGAGCGTCTTGAAACAATTCAAACGGGGCGAGAAGAATACATAATTCCAATTGTATCCACTGCAGTTTCTCTGGCTCCAATGATGAACAGACACCCGCATGAATTTATGAATAAATTCAAAAATACAAATTACAACAATATGAGAGGAGATCACTGAATGAAAAAAGAGACAAGTTCCTTCGAAGATGAGAACATATAAAGACCTGACCTCGTTGGCTGATTATTGCACTCGTATTCTCAAAAGTACAATTTAACAAGTAGGAGTGTGACAGCATATACTAATTTGCATGTACAGATACTTTTACTTCATATTAATTGTATTATCATTATCATTATACAGGTACTATGATGAATGAAATTTCAGATCCCACTGCATGAAATGTTTTTACTCAGAATTGATGGATAATTATGGCGGTGCATTCTTTATTCTATGAGAATCTTTCTGAAATGAGTGCTCACAATATCTTGACTTGTATCCTATCTCTACAACACGAGTCAGAAGTTGACATACTGACTTGTTCTTTCCAAATGCTTCAGACACATAAAGAATACTGCTGTAAAATGTCAGAAATGTTTACGTCCGTCTTCTCTCTCCTCCTCTCCTCTCTCCTCCCTTCCCTCCTCTCCTCTCTTTCCTCCATCCCTCCCTTTCTACTTTGCCGTTAATTTCCTAGTTGCTTCACTTGACTGGTGATTGAACGCCACCGGGTGTTCAGAGCAAATTTCACACGTGGTCGGGACCGGGTAACCAACTGGAAAATCCCTCTTCAATTTTCACCTCGCGTCTTCATTTCATTTCCTCCCGTCGTCTTATTCCTCTCCTCCGCTCACTCGCACGTCTTCATTCCCATCTTTGCTCTGTGTCTCTTTCCCGTCCTCAGCTTCCTTTTGGGCGACTGTGGCTCAGTGGTGAGCGGGGTCGTCTTTTAATCAGAGGATCGGTGGTTTGATCCCCGGCTCCGCTAGCCTATGTCGATGTGTCCTTGAGCAAGACACTTACCCTAAAATTGCTCCCGTAGCTGCGCCTAGGGAGCATGAATGTGTATGAATGGTTGACTATACTTATGGCACCTTGCATGGTGGCTCTTCCCATCACTGCGTGAATGGGTGAATGATGTCTTGTAGTGTAAAAGCGCTTTGAGTGGTCGGAAGACCATTTAGCGTTATGGGCATCCTCTCCTTCCTTGCTTGGACCTCGGTAGACTTTTTTCATGTGGATACCAGAATATTTGTAACTGCTTTACTCTCAAGTTCTTCAAACTGATATTATGTTGACGTTTCCATAATTTTCTGCTGTTAGTATCTCATATCATATATGATTGCATGTAATAATTTCAGCTCTACATGGCAGGTTTTGGAGTTGTGCTTTGTGAGGGTTTCAAACCTCATGTTTCCTCCCTTACTTGTGTTCTGCTGTTTCCTACTCAGCCCTGTTGCTGCTGCGCCCTGCAGGGATCAATACACTTTTCATCTTATCTTTTTGCACCTTCCTGCTTTTGACTCACCTCCTCCGTCACTTCTCCTCCCTCTCTTTTTACTCCTTTAATCAGATCATGCACCTTAGACCTCCTCCCCACATATTTACTATTCTCCTTACTCCGCCTCTTCATGGCTTCCTTATCTATTTCCTTTTCTCATTTTTCTGTATTATATCAACTCCCATCCTTATCGTCTTATTCTCTTATCAGCACATTTCTCTCCGTCTCTTTTATTCACTTCTCCGTCCCTTGCCCCCTTATCTCCTCCCTTCTTCCACTTTTCTTTTTCCCCAGTTTCTCCACTAGGCTTCCAATTTCCCTGTGCTCTTCAAACTTAACCACATCTTTTTTCTTCTTTTTTTTTACATCCTCTTCATCTCCCCCTATTTCACCTCCTTGCCAGGGCAGAGTGTTGTGGTGGCGTAACAAATCCCTGCTGAATCCCCTCAGTCTGAGTTGCTGTTCTAATGAGCTCAGATCATCCACGGCAGCCGGCAGCCACGCTGCTGCCATTTCACTGATGCTCAGTGACAGCCAGTGTGTGTGTGTGTGTGTGTGTGTGTGTGTGTGTGTGTGTGTGTGTGTGTGTGTGTGTGTGTGTGTGTGTGTGTGTGTGTTTCTGTGTGTATGTTTTGGGTGTGTATATAGGTATTGAAGTGGTTTGCATTTGGGAGGATGTTGACTAATTTAAACACTTCAGAAAATAATGTTTAATCTGAAAGACAAAATAGCATAACTGAAAATAGAGAATAAAGAAAATAGTGAAAGGACACCGTGTTGGAATTGGCAGTAGGAGAGCAAGTTAATGTTAACTGTTAGCTGTTAGCTAATAGCAGCCTAGTCCTGCGTGGCTAAATAACAGAGCTAACCGCATTAATAGAGGTTGCATTGAGTCACATTATATTGTGTTCCAGCTCAGTACAAATGATTATTTAGGTGAATTATAACATTATGAAGATGTGTGCAAATGCAATCTTGTAATATGTGAGAAACTAAAATTGTGAAATAGTAAAAAGTAAAATAGTAATATTTACAATTATTGAGGGTTTACACAGACCGAAGTATTTCTATCATCTAGAAGGATGGTAGAAAGTATGTATTGGATTCTGTTGCAGGACTGGGGAGAACAAAGTTACAAAGTCTTGTATCCAATTACTCGTTTAATCAATACAATGAGAAGGAAAGGAAAGGCAGTACTACAGCATTCAGTCAAATTGTCAATGTACTACTGCCACATATTTAACTAAAATACAGGTTAATCTTAATATAGCCTCATAGCATCAGTTACTAAATCTAAATGAGCATCAAATGTGTATTTATGTTTATAAACAAGATGAATTACAACAAAACATCACCAAACTATATTACGAATGGTTCTGCCAAATTACTGCTTTTGCAGTGGAGCAATACCTGTTTTTACGTGGAATCAGTTGCAGAAAAAAGCAGTCTTAGAAGATATTTCAGATGGTTTCAAATTAGGTCTTGTTGCATAAGTCTAAAAGGTCATTGTTCACTCGTAGCCGTTAGCGGGGTTGGTACTTATGACATATGGAAGTTAAACACGGCAGCATCCACATGCGTTTACTCAGACCTGACTCACAGCTCAGTAACAAGCAGGCAGATGGTGCATGTCGAGTCAGTGACAGCTATCCTCATCATATATTCAGAAACACACTTAAGAGACACAAAACAAATGTAGCCCATCAAGAAGTCAAACCCGTGGGGAGACAGGCAAGAGATCTGCATACAGGTTCTTAAGGGCCAAACATCTGTGCTACCACAACATCTCCAGGTTTGAGGGAGTCCTGTGGTAAAACACATGCAACGAGGCTTATTTAGATGGTAGGGAGGGTGGCAGCTCACTATTCCAACCGCTTTGGAGATTTTTCACAAATAAATTAATTCCTTTCTTCCACATCGGCTGAGTACAACCATGAAAAGGACAATGTGTGTTTTTGATGATCTTTAAACTGAAGTCAACAGATCAATCAGCATGTTAAAACCGGTTGTGTTTTGTGTGTGTGTGTGTGTGTGTGTGTGTATCAATGACTGTATGCCCAAGGACCACTCATGGTTGCACTGATTCACAATATTTTAATAAAAAGAAATATAAACGTTTGTATATTAATAAATCAGGGGATATATATATATATATATATATATATATATATATATATATATATATATATATATATATATATATATATATATATATATATAATGTGTAAAGAGATGCTTATAGTGATTTCTGCGGAGCATTTTAGTCTGTTTGTGCTTCTTGTTTTGGTTTTCTAGCCATTCTCACGAACCTTGCTTTTTATTGCATTGAGCTGAATATTAAATGGTACAGAATCAGATTCTTGGTGAAAATAAAGAAGCATTTAACCACTTAGACCAAACCAGATGTTAAAGGACATTGAATGTTGGACTACCATTTGTCAGGCGGAAACAAAAAGACTCACATGGATGTTGCTCTGTGTCTGCTGGATGTGGAAATAAGCCACAAACAATTAAATGGAGCTTTAAATATGTTTTTGCAGATTGTGTTTTTTGAAGGTCTTACAATGTATTGTTCTGATGTTTGAGAATGACAGCATTCATGTCCAAATGTTTTCTTTTAATGTAATTTCCATACCTCTCACTCATAGGCTGTCAGTCTGGCCTCACGTTGTACGGCACACCGGTGTCCAGGTGCGGATGAGATGACTATTGACTAACGACACTGTTGCAGTTTTCCAACCCATCCAAGTCCAGTCAGTGGAGGTTAACCACTGTAACACAGTGTAATGATTGCTTTAATAAAGTAGAGTCAGCATGTGGAGGCAGCCAGTAGGTAAAGTGATTATCTGAGAGGGCAGTCGGGGGAAAACCAAGGGCCAATCATTTCATCCTGGCCTGTCACCACACGGAACATAGTGTTATTTTAAAGAGAGAGAGAGAGAGAGAGAGAGAGAGAGAGAGAGAGAGAGAGAGAGAGAGAGAGAGAGAGAGAGAGAGAGCATAAGGGCTCACAGGAGACTTATGGCTTAGTCAGTCACCCAGCTAAACACTCCATCAGCCCGCGCTTTAGTCAGTCTCATCCATATCCTACTTCTATTTCCCATTATCTGTCCATCCATCTCTCCACTCGCCAGCGTTGTGTGATAAATTCGCACAACATCACAGCATTTTATCCGTCCCTCCATCCCTTTGTCTGTCCTATTTTAAGCATCTCATCTCACCTCTGTGATACACTCACACGGGGCTGGTAGAAGGGATTTATTGAAGAGGTGCTTATGACTATTTGAGGGATGTGCTTAGCTTGCAGGTCAGTCCGGCTTCAACCTCTCACTGGTGTGAGAAAACCAGTCAGCCTGAGAGAGGGAGGAAGAGGAGCGATGGAGAAGAGGAGAGGAGGACAAACTCCACAGATTAAGACCACTATATTTATTTTCACATCTTTGGTGTCCAATTATTTCTTTGTCCTTAAAAGGAGGTTTACAACACTGCAATAATCCAGCCAGAATCTGCTGACTCCTGCATACGTCAATCATCATGACTGTCAAAACGTCTTTCTCAGAAGGTTGCAAGTGTGTGTGTGTGTGTGTGTGTGTGTGTGTGTGTGTGTGTGTGTATGTGTGTGTGTGTGTGTAGACTATATATATTGTAAATTAATAATACATAATACAGTACAATGTAGCCAAACTCTACCGCAAACGAAAGCCAATACATATTGATCAGTGCATATGAGTGACAGTAAGTGAACTGGTTTGTTCCTTTATGACTTTCGACAGTGTGTTATGGGAGTGTGTAGACGACTCTGCCTATGTTGTGCTAAACTTGCCTTTTGTTCACGTGTTCTGAACCCTCTTTGCTTACCTACTGGAAGTTATCAAGAAATTCAAAGCATCTCCTGAATTTACTGATTTTACTAAAATAGAGCTACGCTCACTGTCCATAGTGCTGAAATATGCACCACACTGCTCTCTCCAAGTCATGACGTGACGTGTAAACAACAAGCATCAAGAATGTGAAAGTCTGTTCAAAGATCAGGATTAGAACTGGGACCAAACATTAAAGTACATGCCGTAGGTCTGTCTCATTATAGGATACATAGACACAACTTTCATTCATTTCAGGTTATTGACTTATTACAAGAAACATGGACATGACTTCTATTAAGCGGTTTCCCTACTTTAAGAAGACTTGGGCATTGGGAAGTCATTGCACATTACTTGCATTGCTTTGCCGTGGTTTAATTTGATCTGTGTTTTATTTATTCTGAATATAATGTTCATTCACATTCAAATTGCAACCTCTTTAAAGATTATTGTGAGATATTTGTTTTTCTTAAAAAAGGGTGTAATTGCATGATTGTGCTATTATATTATCATTGTGTCAGTGACATAAAATGGTCCTAGAATGACAATATTATTGTTTATATCTATTACATATATTATATCTAGTGCAATATTTTTTTTGTTATCCTGAAAAGACCAAGCATGCAGAAGAAAATGTCCTGGTAACGGTTCCTTGCTTAAAAATCAACAGCCGTGTGATAAAGTCATTATTCTGATGAATGGCAGGAAACATACTGAATATATTTCTGAATATTCACAGAAAGAGGTGTCCAAGAGGTAAAGCAGGCGGACGCAAACAGTAATAAGGGACATAATTGAACAGGAAATCATTTGTAAAGAAGCACAATCAGAACCACTCCAGGTTAAAGTTATAGAAGAAAAAGGAATTAACAGATTACATTAAAGTCAGGTGTCTGCTCATCTCACTCACAAACATAGTGTGAATCACGGCAGGCATCCACGTCGCACAACCACACACTGTGACCAGAGCAAAACAGACTGAAGTACCGTATGTTTTTCTGTGGGTCCATTCTGATAATAAACATTCTTGGCTTACAGTTAAATGCAATGATTTTGGAATACACTGACAAATGATGTCATCCTGCTGATGCCGGGCATCAGATCAGAAATGTGTCCCTTTGAGGGTTTTATTTGTGGACTGGAGATAATAAAAAAAAACCGTGGAGGAAAACAAAACAGGATGTCCTTGGTGGAGGTTATACTTAATAAGTAAATATGTATGATATTTTTACATTGTCTCCCATGCATTCTGTTTGTTTGCTGACCGTTAGCTGTCTGTCTCGAGGCCGGCTGACTGTTGTTCGGGCTCATGACCGGAGAATGCAGCCGGAGTTCTGGCCTGTCAGTGTGGATCACTTTGCTGTGTGCCCTTGGCTCCAATGAGTTACAGTCCAGCATAGAGCCACACACACACACACACACACACATACACACACACACACACACACACACACACACACACACACACACACACACACACACACACGCGCCCGCCCGCCCAGGGAGCAGTGGGGTCTATGAGTAGAGAGAGGACATGTCAGATCACTTTCCTCACCGTTCTGCTCCTCATCCTCTTACCGTCTCTTCATCCTCCACCTCTTTCCCTTGCTGACCTTTCCTTCAAGGGCATAGCGTTTGGTCACGTTTACCAATTTCCAGCAATTACTGGATTGTCCCTCGCAACAGTTTTGATCTAAAAATGAACATATATATCTACTGTTCTAAGTGAGGTGGACACCATCCTTAAACAAAAGTACAGGGTGAAGGATGTCTGGTATTGATTCATCGAGTGCCGCACACAGCTGCTTCTCTAAACGTTTCTAAACTCCTCCAGAGTTTTCTGTGCCTGTCAGACAGACCAAAGAGGAAACTATCGCACCAGCAGAGTGCATCGCATTAACAGCATCCATAGCAGAATATAGGGCAGATGTTTTCATAAGAGATTTATTACTCATCAAATTACAACTTTATTATCATCATATCCTGATGTTTTGCTTTAAATTTAATTTAATTTAGTTACATTTGTGTATATGACGTCAAACTATAACATATAACGGATATTATTTCAAGAGACTTTTCAGAGCAGCACTACACTCTTTAATTTCCAGAGACCCAACATTCCCCCATGACGAGGGCTTCACTCTTAATAAATTACTACTTGTTATTGTAATATTAGTCATTTTTCCCTTGAAATATAATTCTGGTTCTCTTAATTTTTCTCTCAGAATTCCGGTTCTCTTAATTTTTCTCTCAAAATATGACAACTTCCTATGGCACATTTATGTTGGATATGTTATGAATGTGTAGAAAGTATGAATTATTTAAAATTAATTAATGTATCAGTGATGGGAATAAGTGCCACATTTAATGAGGTTGCATACAGGCAAAAGAGGAAGAATACATGATGCCTACACGTGTGTTGGCTCAGCAGAGACATATTGATCTCCAGGAGAATAAATACATGACCATGAAATGACTGAGAGCCAGTTGTGTTCATGTATAGTCTTTTGTATTTTTCGTTTCATAAATGAAGACATGTCCACTATAATGGGGTGCATAAAAATGCATCACAATACCAAGTATTAAGAGTTGGACCCCTAATGTTGAAACAAAACTTCCTCTCTTGCTTTCCTTCTCTGTCGGCTCACAGTGTGAAAAGTTTATCTGGTAGAATCAACATTTAGTAATAAATCTTACACAAAAGAAATCACCAACACAAGCTTATATAACTGTGACAGAAGCACCAGACTGACCATATACCCAGCACACACACGCACACGCACACACACGCACACACACACACACACACACACACGCACACGCACACACACGCACACACACACACACACACGCACACACACACGCACAAACACACACACGCACACACACACGCACACACAAACGCACACACGCACACGCACACACACGCACACACGCACACACGCACACACACACACACACACGCACACACACACACACACACACACACACACACACACACACCTCTGCTTTACAATGTGGTTGCACATCAACAGGAGCAGCTTTACCACCTCACATGAAGGGTGAGTGCATTAAGCGCCAATCCGCCTGCACTATATTCAATTCCATCATCTCGACGGAGCAGAATCGATGTGTGGATATTTTCTCTCAGTCATAGTCTTGTCAGTAGGCGTCCATACTAAGCAGGCCGGTGCCGTGAGTACCGTAGCATGGATAAAGTGGAAAGCGGCTGGGGTTAGCCGCGTGGGTGGCGGCAGAGCCGAGCTCTTCCATCCCGTTTGGTTCACCTGGCAGACAGAACGCGCCCGTCTGCCAGGAAGGTCAATGGGGAAGAGGTGGGTTGGCGTGAAACCGGCTTTCCTCAGCACCGCACTGGCTCAGCGCGAGATGGATCCCTTCAGGACGGAGGCCCAGGCGAGTACGCAGCCGAGTGCGGAGCCGCTTCCAGACAGCTCTCACTCATACAAGTTAAAATACACTTATTCATACACTCAATCTCAGGAATCCCCAGCAGGCTGCATCCTTACTTCTTGTTTCTGATCTTTTAGCGTTCCAACTCTTCTGTGTCCAATTCATTTCTTTCCCTATCTAAATCCCTCCAGTAGTCTCTCTCACCTGTGTCACACCCCATGAGAGTTAACGTCCGCTTCAAAGACATAATTGGCCAGTTGGTTTGAGGTACATATCTGAAAACCGGGCTCCCTGGGGTGCCACAGAGAGCCTGAAGAGGCCAGAGGCTTGGCTGGATTTTGTTTTCATGACTTCTTTGTCGTCGTCTTATATAACTTTTGGCTTAAAGGTGTGAATTCCAAATTGCCTCCCTCGGGACTTTGAAGTTTTCTTCTGTCAAGAGACCAGTGTGGGTCTCAGTTGTCCCCAAACAGGAGTTACTGAGGTTTGAATGCTCCGGCAGTTACGCCTTAAAAGACTTAAAAACAGATTAGAGGTTAACAGTATGGCCCTTAAAGCGGTCTGCTCCTTAACAAGCAAGCAGAGTTTGGCCCCTTAAAAATATAGTTTTTGGCAGTATGTGTCTCAAAAAGGTGTTCAATTTTGCTCAGAAATAGTCTTCATGGTCTGAGAAATCCAACCAAACCAGAAATAAAGTCTGTTCTACAGTAAGTTACACAGAAACAGAACGTACAAACAAAAAGCACTGAGAATATATTAGAATAATAAAATACAGACTGTGGTAATTGCTCTGATCATATCTTGCAAAAATAAAATGGTACTGTTTTTTACAGTTCCAAAAGTACAGTATGTGTCAACCTACAGGACGTTGAAGCAAAACTGTGGCACCAAACCATCTGCAACCCTCATCCAGATTTGTCTTTTTCCTCACCATCACACATGTTGATGCAATACAAGCTCTAAATATAAAAGAGAGGACTCGTCTCAGAGCAGTCCATTAATGCTGCTCCACTTGTACACTCGTCCATGCTGCCTGCACAAAGACACATCAACACACATGGGCAGACACACTCCTCGGCTATGTAAACACCAACACACACTCTCTCTCTCACACACATACACACACACACACACACACACGCACACACACACGCACACACACACACACACACACACACACGCACACACACACACACACACACACACACACACACACACACACACAGTCTCAGTCTCTGGCCGTGTAACATTACATTAACAGCCCTATCACACTCTCAGCTCCATGATCCACAGGTGAGCAGTCAGCTGACACCGACGTGTGAAAACATTTGAAGCCCTCTGGGACAGACATAAGACGCAGAAGGAGGGGGGGGGACGGGTGGACTTCATCATCTCTTTGTTTACTAGACAACCTGGCTCCCCTCCAACAAGTATATTCTCTATTGATATAAATGAAAATGCACAAAGTGGGGGCATTCACTCAAGTGATTCATATCTGTCTCCCTAACAGCATGACAGCCAAATATTATCTGACCAACAACAACAGATGAACTCGGTGACAATGAGCTCATCATAAGCTAAACCTCATAACAGTCCTACAAGACATAGCACTGTGTCGCCCTTCACCACGGACAAAAAAGCTCAAATACACCTTGACTTGACCTTGGATCGTCAGGACCAAAACCCTCCAGCCTAACACATAATACATTGTGTTCATGTGAAGGTGATCTAATCTTCCAGCCACACTATTTGACCACAACCTTACAATCTCAAAAAAAATTGTACCTTTCACAATAAAAGCCCCAGACATATTGAGTGCACTGTAACTGTATTTTCCCTCAGAGCATCTCGCTAAAAGGAAACTCAATAAAATAGCTTACAGTAGCTCTGGCTATGCAACAATTTACCCCAGATAAACAACTGCCAGATGCTGCTCTTGGCTAATAGGACCTGAGTAGGTGGTCTCCTGCATGTGCACATCTAGTTCCCTCTTTTATTGAGAATGTTTTACAACTGTCACAAATCTGCATCGCTGGGGTTATGAATAGTTTTGATGCAAAATATTTGCAGGATAGTATTTTGCATGCCCCTGTTGTGTAAAGACCTTAAGAGTTTACTTGTTAAGAAAACATACAGTAATCACAGTGTTTAAGTAGATGACACATGTTTACACAGTGGACACAAACTCAGAAGTCCTCTATAAAAGTAAGTTGACTGCATAAAAGTATGATGTATTGCGTATTTCTAACATAGTCACATAAACACACTCGCTGCATTTTGGCACTGGAATGAGTGTTTTGAGGAATCCTCTCATGTGACCATGGTCCCTGCTCAGCAGTCTCACTGGCCCTTAATGGAGCATCACTAAAACGATGAGTAACCACAAGGGTCATTGTCTGTTTTAATGCGTCAGAGGTTCTAACCTCATAACATTTGGTGTATTACAGTTCTGACCAAAATACAAGTAAAATACACATAACATTTAACAAACAGATTTGGAAGGCTTTTAGGAGTTCTTGTCACCAACAGCATCAGCAGATCAGGACTATTTTGATAATGCAGTGACAGTGTACATGTTTTTGAAATATGTTGGATATATGAGAATTTCTTTGAGAACTTGAGTAAAAAATCTGTATGCTGATTTGATGAAGGCTGCAGACTTAAAGGCTTTTACACACCGGGGTTATGAAAAATAAATGACATGCAAAATACTCGCCAGCAAATATTATATAGTTTTTTTTTATTCTGAAGGGTAAGAACAGAAGGAGTAGATCTGGTCTGTGCTTCCTTTCCAAGGTAGCAAGGAGTGAACAAAGACTGTCATCTTGATATGGACTACAGAGCCTCCGTGTTATTGTACACTATCGGAAAATGTTTTTCAATATATGAATACTGTATGTGTGTATGTGTGTGTATATATATATATATATATATATATATATATATATATATATATATATATATATATATATATATATATATATATATATATATATTAGGGCTGGCCAAAAGTTAAAAAAATTAACTGATTAATCGTATGATTTTTATTATGCGCATTATGCGCCAAATTCAATAATGAAGTAAAAACTAGTGTACAGCACGCTTTTATTTTAAAGTAATGTTATCAGAACAATATAACAGCACTCTGGAGCAACAGCAAGTTAACATTCATAGATATATAGTTTATAAATCTATTTTCTTTTTTTTCTGAACAGGTACTGTTCAAACAAATCACTTACTGTTGCTTACCTGAAAGATGTATGTTAAAGACCAGCAATTGATTCACTTTATGCAAAAGCAATAACAGCTTTTCATGTTTTCCAGTTCAGTTCAGTTTTTCTTCTTCAGTGAGAAAAGTCCAGTCTGTGTTGGCTTGAACAAGAGCACTGAACATCTTGTGATGTGAGGAAAGTTCTCCTCTTTGAGAGAAGAGTAAAGATCCAGCAGTGATCCTGACTTAAAGTGCTCTGCCATAGTGGATCAGAACCTTTGTGCATGAGCGATTAACTTTCAATCTGGATGCAGAGGCTGCTGGTAGACTGTCCGCCTGTGAGCGCTTTGTGAGGCGAAGCTGCTTATTGCAATACTCGCTGTTTGTTGAGAACAGAAACTACATAACAATATGTGCCTTCACGTCAGGCTCAATTCGTCAACACTGCCTGTCGGCGAGGCTACGGAAGCGCGAGCGCACATACATAAATCCCCTTTAAAGTAAAAGCAGCGTTGCTGTAATGCAATCGTAGCGTGCATCTTATTTATTTATTTGTCATGTTTGATTGACCTCACGCAGGCCGGACTGGGAGAGCTGTAAGACACCCAGGTTGGAACTACGTCGTCTGGAGAGATTTAAAGTGATAAACCCCTCCCAATGCAAAAGAAAAAAAAACATGCAGTTGACGGATGTTTAAATAGTTAACGCCGTTAAAGGATTGCCAGATTTGCCCAGCCCATATATACATATATATATATATATATATATATACATATATATATATATATATATATATATATATATATATATATATATATATATATATATATATATATATAAATGTGTGTGTGTGTGTGTGTGTTCATTATAGGTGTTATTTTTTGTGCCGCCAAAGTACAGGTGAATTATTCCAAAAAAACGTTTGGTGCTTTTTCAGAGCCTAATATTAGTGTTCTGTGTAACTATACATGATACAACATTATATTGTGACATGCAAAGTGTAGCTGCTTGAAAAATACTTCGCTGGTGTGTAAAGCCTTTTTAGTTTTCAACATGAAAACCATCCACTGAAACCAGTACTGATGAAATTCTCAGAAACAGCAGAGAAATGATGAATCAATTGTTTGCTAAGTCAATACTCATTTAATTGTAAGAAGGAGCATTAATGCTACAGGACACTAAACCTCTACACTGTAGCTTTAACTGATCAAATGCAGCCATGTCTCCGGGGTTCTCCCTGCCAGGGGACCGACTACCGTACAGCATGGCAGCATAAGAGAAAGAAATGTGCATCCCGAGCCGAGATAAATGCTGTGTGTAATCAGCATATGTTCCCCATCTCCTCAGTCCTTCCTTTTCTGGACCAGATACGACAAGCCACCATCACTAGTTGTATCTGGTGGTTACCAATCTGCACCAGCAAGCACAGAAGTGGATACACAGAGCAGGTGACACGTTTGCAGTTGCCAGGAGCCTCAACAAGCGTAGGTCCACACCGACTGTGTGTCACTCTGTGCACCAGAGAGTCCTCTTGCCGTTAAACAAAGAAGACCTGGCCTGATTTGTTGCACGGCCGAGTGGGATTCTCAATACATGTTGTTGTTTTCGGCAGCGGCCTGAAACGAGGTCCCCATGCTGAATGAAATAGCACCAAATAGTATCTTCTCTGCTGCCTGCTGCGTTCCCCATCACCTCTGCCTGTCATCACTGATAACATGCAGGTATCAGTGTGCCCTGCGGCCTATTATATTTGAGCAGGAATAGTGAACTCCCCTGTCCTCCGTCTGTGAATTCTTCATTTGACTGTGCCTGTTAGTGGAGCCATGACTCCTCAGTTACGTTTTGTACTGATGTGTGTGTGTGTGTGTGTGTTAATGTTTCAATCTGTGTGTGTGTGTGTGTGTGTTTGTGTGTACATGATCATCTCTTTTTATACTTGGTGACATGGCTGGGTTTCTTTGCAAAAGAAAACATAAAACATTATTTAAATTTTAAGCATGCAAGTTGTTGTATTTTCATTCGACACAATTAAAACATTGTGCTAATGAAAAGACACAGTGTAAGCAGAGCAGTCGCAGTCGCATGCACCAATTGCTGCCAAAGCATGATGAAGCATCGTTTCACTCAAAAGCAGGAGAAGAGCCGAGGTTTGTTTCTCAGGGAGGGTTTGTGCTATTGTTCATGGGCTCCCTGCGTTAGACGCTCCACGCAGAATATCCAAATGCAAATAGAAGCTTCTGTTCTGGCTGTAATAAGGGCAGGATGAGGTGGAGGTTTGAATGGTTGAATCAGTCTGATGGACTGTGAGGCCGCACGCCTCTTGTTTCACTGTAAACGCTCAGTCCACTAAAGTTACCAAAGAAAAACATGGGATCATGTTGGGATTCAATGACACCGCTGCGGCTCATACGGACTCTAAATGCTGCGCCGGTATCAGACCACCGACCAGTGGACGGGTTGGGACTGAGAACTGGTTGGTTGTAATCGAGCGATGAAACACAAAATGGATCCAATCATCAACACCACCCAGAACCCTATACAGATGAACACCGATCCTCAGGGCCTACCTCATGAATAAAGATGGCAAATGTATAAAGACACACATGTATTGAATAATTCAAAGTGATGAACCAGAAGCCTTATTAACCACAGCTGTCATAAGCAGAGGCAGCTGGAAGCAGAGTGAAGGAGAGGAGGTGGCCAGCCCACAGAAAAATGGTGAATCCATATCCATCACATAACGTTGCATCATCTGGTCATCGCTCCATAAGTTAGGAGTTGGTTCTATCGTCACCAGGTTTCCAATGACAACATTCTCTCCAGCCTGAACACATGGGCGTAATGAGCAGTGAGACCTGAACACAGCACCAGGGCTTCATGATGTCTTTGGAGAACACTGACTCTAGATTCCTTCTAAATGGATGCTGAGCAACACCATTATGGTGATCATCAATCTCTATTCCCCCATTTCTTAGTTCAATCTTCCATGTATGATACTGTTTCTCTGAGAGCAGTATGTCCTGAGACACATCAAAGTAAATGGGCTGTGTCTCGTACAGGTTACTGCAAAGAGTCCTTTCATAACCACACTATGTCGTTGTATTCTAATTGATTCTTCAAGGGCAAAAAACATTTGTAATGCACATAGCATTTTACCACAGCAGTCTGTTTTATTCTCAAAACTGTGCAATCTACTTCAACACTGCCAGGTATTCTCATCCTGAGCAGAAGCCAGCAGTAGAACACATTTTTGTAACAACGCGTGAGAGGAAACAAAATTGAAAAGTGGAGCGCTTCCTCCTCAAATAAAGTATAGATTAGCTGGGTGAAACCAGTTGTGCCCTCTGTGTATTCCTGTCAATACCTCATTTATTTTCTGCTGTCTCAGTAAAGAAAGATGCATATTTAAAATGTTGTAATTGTTTCTTTGTTGCTATGAATCCAGTGTCATTAGATCTTAATAAAATATGGTGTGTTCAGCAGTATCTCTTCACAATTTATTCAATCCTGCACAATCTCCCTTAAATAAGTCACTGATGGGATCGAACCAGCAACCTTCTACTGTTGCTTCGAGGCCTTTCTGACATGACATCATACGTAATCAAAAGGTAGTTTGTTATTTATGTCGTCCAAACGACCCAGATGAGCGTTCTCAAAAACGATTGAGCAACTTTTGATCAGAGAGGCAACTTCAATTATTTGGAATGCATTTACTACATTATTTAATACTAAACTAAATACTTCAAAGCTGCTAGTTAAAAGCACACGTGTTTCCAAACACTAAAATACGGCCTAGGTCTTCAGCAGCGCGGTGTTGGTTGTGGCTCCCAGCGGGGCCCAGAGGAGAAGAGAGGAAGAGCTCTGGAGGCCCCGCTGCCGTCTGAGCTCATGAGTTGCTGCTGAACCTGCCAGCCTCAAATAGTGTTGTCTGATTGTCAGACCCAGTTAATAGTTCCTCATAGGTACTTTAAGTGTTTATCAAGAAAAGTGACCTTCAGTGTTTAAAGAGATAAGCACAAGGTTCCTGTTTCACTTGTCTTGGTGGACAGTTATTACAGTGAGCTCTGGTGTATTCCATCAGTAACTCACTCATTCATTTTGAAAAACAACCTGTTTTTGGCCCTTTCCTCCAAAATGTCATGCCCAAAGATGTATCTCTGCAACCACTAGCTATTTGAATAATGTTGGTGTTATACTAAAGGCTACACATGTGAGATGTTGTGTTCAGATGTGTAAATATCAGTCGATATGTTACTGTGTAAATGAAGATGACCCACAGCAAAAATGAAAAGGTTTCAGGTCCGCCAAGAAAGAAATCACTTTCAGGATGAATATTTGTTTGCAATGATGCAGCTGTAAGGTCCAACTCTAACCCAAATCATAGCACAATATGTGAACATTCTCTTTGCAAAGGTTGACTTTGATAAAGTTAAGCAGAACAAAGTTAGAGAGGGTTTAGTACAGAGAACATTCAGACAGGTCTCGCACATTTGCATTGGAGCACATGTGTGCACATTTGCGCACATCATTTTAATTTTCTCATGTACCAAATCATATATATTCACTTGTATGTTACTGATGGTGTTCAATACATCTAAATACAGCAGTTGTGGGCTTTTTTTTTGATAAAACAAGCTATGATTTACTGTTTTATATAACAATCGCTCAGTCCTGCGGGGATGGGTTTTTGGAGCTGCTCTGTCCACGTCCACACATTTTGGGGATGGAATACATCATGTGTCATCAAGGCCTGTCCTCCCAAGTGGATTTGGTAAATAAAGTGTTGAGGTGGAAGTGATGTGGCTTGACACAGTTCAACACAATTACACAGTACTAATGAATTTTAAGAAAGCACCCAACAATTCTGCCATAAAGATCTAATGTTGATTCCAAATGATCCTCATACAACAGATGTCTCTTGAGCGAGCGGCCTTTAGGTCGCCTGCAGATCCCTAAAATATTCAGTTTTATATTTATGAAGTCCTAAATATAACCTGATCATGTGATATTGTAGACGTGTCATGTGCTATAGAAATGGAGTACCGCAAAGATTTAACATTTAGTTGTAAAAGTCCCTTTTATGAAATGAAAAATGACAAAACTGGTGGAACAAATCTATTTTACAGCATTGTCAGCCATTCAAGAGCAGCCTCTTCAGGGTAAACTGGCATTTCTCACTAGTAGTTTAGAGCTTGATGCTCGGGCCGTAAACCAATGAATCTTCTTCAGACTGCCATTTGAGGAGGCTCAACCTTTACCGTGTCCTTGGAAGAAGGGGAACTCTGAACTGGGACACACTGAGGACATACTGGCGTAAATAAGACCCTCAGTGTGACTCTGCTTGTTAAATGTCATCTAACTTCCGATTAGTATACCAAAACGCTTTCTCTGTGTTTAGAGCGCTGAATATAAGAGTTCCGTAGAACTGAGGAAGGATGAAATGACTAATTTGTCAGTATCACCCAGTGATGGAGTACATCCTATGCACTGCTGACATTATGTACCACTGCACTAAAACAGCTCACGCCACGGCTTCCATATGAAAGGTTAGCTTAGCATACAGAACCCTTCAAAATAAAACAGGTAAGCAAAGTTCTGCAGAAACACAAGTCAACAACGATTCAATGATTTGCGAAGCAGCTCCTTCAGACGTACATGAACGGCAGAGGAGGATGCGGGTACACCAAAAGAAAGAAGACCAGGCTGAGCGGTGAGTAGGCTTTCTTTTGGGGCTGAGCTATGTAGCTCAGAGCCTCTGGGACTGAGTGGTGTAAACCACGGCAGCCTGCCTGACCCCCCCCTCCCCCACCCCCTCCTACGGAAACACCATGGAGGCTGCCTCCACAGCCATGTGATGAGAACACAATTACGCAGTGAGAAACAGAAGAATGGGGGAGGACGAATCCAGGAACTTCATTAAAGGTCACAGATCACCGCAGCAATATTCTGGTTCTGAACACAGAGGATCACATGTATATGCTGTACGCCTGACAGCTAAGCATTTATGAAAGCAATATATTCATGATTGCTCACTTTTTATTTCATCATGGAGCCATGATTAACATTTCTGCATCTACTTCTGCCAAAGTCGGATTCTTTATGGCTGTGAGAGGTGAAAGGACAACATTGCAGCATCTAAAGGCTCTTTCCATTACTTCTTTTTTTGTGAGACCAGTCATTGCTGCACACACACACACGTGTCCGCGCAAACACACAAACACACGCACGCGCACACACACACACACACACACACACACACACACACACACACACACACACAAATACTGCATTCATCCAGTTTTATATGGTGATGGTGCCCCCGCAGCGGCCGACGGACGCAACTCTTCTTCTTCTTCTTCTTCTTCTTCTTCTTCTTCTTCTTCTTCTTCTTCTTCTCCTCCTCCTCCTTCTCCGCCTCTTCCTCCTCCATGGATCGGAGAGGATAGAGAGACTCCATTCACCATACGCGCGCGCGCAGTGTCCACCCCCCCACCCCCTCTCCCACTATCCTGACCCCCAGCAATCAGCCTGTGAGCAGGTTTGCGTTAATTTGATGAACCACAGGGAATCAGCGCGAGCATTTTATTAATTATAAGTCCAGCATCAATATGCAACACCTGACAATTCAGATTACTCATTCAAAGTAGGATACACATGCTCTGTCCCCATCAGTAATAGGAGACCAGGCTGACAGTTATAGATCGACACGCGCAGATTTCACCTAAAGCCTGATTTTCTCACGCGGCTATTTTGCGCATCTCAACGGGTGAGAACGCGCAGCTCTGTGCACCGTGCGCCCGGACCAGAGTGAGAGGACGAAAGCGGCAGACTCTCTGCTGCGCGCGGGGACGTTGCACAGTTCCCCTCGCACTGACCCGTCCACTGAGCAGAAATAACAGCAATCGTTACCTCAACATCCACTTGAACTTGTCCTCCACCACCATCACCATACTCCGAGTGTGCCATGAACTATTAAGGAGCCCGTTGCATCGCAGTTGCTTGATTTCACTGAGAAAGTGTGAACACGTCTTACAGCAGGATGAAAGTCTGTATTTATATATGTATATATGTTTACCGTGAGGGCAGGATCCCATCCGCTGCTTCCTTCTTCAGATAATATTCCTCTGTGCGTTACGTCCCGTTAGGATAAGGGGCATTCCTTCCAAAAGCCACATAGCCCCCCAAAAACATCGACGCTCGAGCGGTTTGAGAAGAAGCCTGTAAATAAGGCTGGCGCACTTTTCCCTCCAGAGGGAGAAACTCGGGTTAAAAGCGGTCCAACACTGACACGCGCGCGGAAACAAATTCAGGAACCCTTCAGTCCAGAGAACAAGTCAGCTGATAATCCAAAATGTTTTTCCCTCACAACTAAGGTCAGAATGATGTTCTCCTAGACAGCAAAGACCACTGCGCTCCGGGTCATTCCACACGCACCGCTCTCCATGTTAATGACGGTGATGCTGGAGAAAAAGAAACAAGAGTGGGAATTTTCCCCCCATCGTCCGCTCCTCACGATCCAGGCTGCACTTGGCTGCTAAAACACCTCTCTCTCTCTCTCTCTCTCTCTCTCTCTCTCTCTCTCTCTCTCTCTCTCTCTCTCTCTCTCTCTCTCTCTCGCTCTCGCTCTCCTCCCCCTCCTCTTCCTCCCCCTCCCCCCTCTAGCCCTCAGACTCTCTCGTCAGCTTCCATGGAGCAGAGACGCGCCTAGCGGCCTTGAAGGGAACTACAGCGCCCCATCAGCCCCCCACCCGCCCCCACGCACTGTGCTCTGAATGCTCTTAAGACACACCTGGGTGAGACGGGTCTCTGGTGTCTTTTCGGGGAGGAATGACGGACCATGTGACAAATACATGTTGAAGGGATAAATATCTGAGTCTAGTGTAACTCCTGCAAAAAAAATGCAGCGTCCATATTCAAAATGAATTATGAAGAGTATGAAATAAATGGAAAATTATATTTTAAAAAACAAATTAATAACAGTGATTGCCGGGGAGACATTCTAAATGTGCCTCAAAGGAGTGTGTGCTTACAACATAATACAAGCCTATAGTATCTTTTTTATTATTGTTGATGGTTTTCTTATTATTTTATGTTAACTACTGCACATCTATGAAACAAAGTATTTATCTATAGTTACTATGCAGTTGACTAACAAAATGTCCAACTGTTTGATCTACAAATGCATCTTGCATACAAGTACGGGCCATTATCTTTGCATTTACATTCAAAGAGCTTTTAGACATTCATAAAGAAAGAAAACGTGCACATAAAAGTAGAGAGAGAGGCAGTTCACTCAACCTGTTTTTCTAACAAAATATATTTGCTTGTGAGTCCTCGTGACAGGATGTTAGAAGTCTAATTCACAGCTCGCGGGTGTCATTTGAAGAATAACATTTTAAGAGGTAAAAGATACACAAAATGATTTAAGTCTGATTTTAATGTGGTCACCTCACAACCCCTCACGCCCTCTCGACCTTCTTATCAGGAGCCGTCACATTCTAAGAGATAGTTCAATGAAAGCACATCTCACCTGCATGTGTCCCTGGTTTAATCTTGTCTTCCGTTATTTTCAGTGTACATATCTCAACTGGGCTCTATAATGCCATTTCATTGACATGCAGACCATACACAGCTGTATCTACCGTGAAGCGGAACGACCCCGGTGGCCTGGCGTCTCTCAACCTCTGTCTTGTCGATAAGAAGTTCTGGATGTCACAAAACTTTCTAGAATGACACAAAGGCCAGTCGGAGGACGTCTGCTCCACTAAAGACTACTGAAAAAAACTAAAGCCATTGTTCACATTTTGGAAGACCTGGAATGTTCAACTCTCAGCGTGCCGAATGTTTGACTCTGAATAACTGTTTGCTGCTCACATCAAAGTAGAGCAGGTATGTCTCGTTCAGCTTATTGTTATCTTGACTTCTGCAGCTCTCTGTATTCTGAATAAACCCAAAAACGTGTCTTACTTAAAACCTGTTAAAACCCTAATTAGGGGACCTTTTTATATCAGGTGACGAGGTACAAATCAAGAAAAAAACATGCCCAAAAAAAATGTTAGGCATAAAATAAACATAAAATTCCGGGCTACGATAATATACAATCCACATGTACAATCTCTAAACACAACTCAAACAATACATATCATTTGGGATTAGGTTAAGGGTCAAAGTAGGTCATAAGCAAAGAGGATGGCTATGTTTAAAGTCAGGCGTTTACCTTGCTATATGCAATCCAGCACCACATGTGGTGATGCATATCCGTCCCTACGTCCTCACCAGGACACAAAAGAGAGCACAGACCAGGGACACACAGTGGGGGTTGTCCACTTAACATTGTGGAGAAATGGAACATTTTACTTCTCTTCATGGACATTCACAGGATCTCTACTCACCACCTGTTAACCTGATCCTTCACAAATACGTCCAAATTACATTCTAGTCCTCACAAGCTGCCATTGACATGCTTCACGTCTACTTGAAGATGCAATTGGAAATATAATGGTTATCTAATTCAGGCTGGTTGTTTTAGATGGTTTGACCCGCCCTCTCATCATGGCACTGGCACATGGGGCGATGCGTCAACATTTCCCCGTCGCTCACTGTTACCCCTTCAACTGGTGACACATAGATATCATGATGCTACTCCACTGATTGCTGTTGCACATCTGCCACATGCACTCACACCATTTGTCATACTGGCATGAGGCACACGGTGTTTCCAGAGCTAAATTAGTGCTAAATTTTTTTGCTAAATTAGTGCATCAGACGACCAATGCAGAGTTTCACTACCAAAGTACAAGTCCTCAGAAAAGAACATATGTATATCTTTGATATAAAGGTCCCTCTGTAATAAGGCATGTTTAGTTTCAATGCTCAGATGTCCAAATCCATTGATGATTGTGTCAACAAAAACTATGACCACAAATATTACAACAGGGCTGACTGTGAACATGATGGTCAGCTCAGTCTACAAGGACTTGGCTTGGGAACCTAGAAGATCACGGGAGTTCAAGTCCCCCGACAGAACAAGCACAACGTGTAGACTGATAGCTGAAGCAATCTCCTGGGCACTATCATGGTGTCCTTGAACAGGGCACTGAACCACCAGCTGCTCCCCATGCCCAGTATAGCAGCTCACCTCTGCTGGTTTAGGGGCGGCTGTAGCTTAGGGTAATGAGCGACAGCCATTAGATTAGATAACCATTATATTTCCTATTGCATTCTCAAATGGACGTGTATCCAGTTCCATTCCCCTTTGCTCTTTGCAGGAATACACGTTGGGAGTCAAAGTGGATGATCATGGTTGGGGTAGACATGACCTTTGGAGACTTCAATCATGATCACAATAAAAAAAAACGTTTGGTTAAGTTCATAGTTTAAGAAATATACTGAATCGACTGAAAAACAGTAAACTAACAGCGGTGAGCTGTAATGAAGTTACAATCTCTCCCTTTGGCGCCACCTGTGGCAATACGGAATAATATCAGTTTATGTTTCGATCTCACTTCCACAGATCCAAACTCCTATGTGACAAGAGTCAGACGTTTCTTTCTCTGAGCATTTACATTATTTTATTTAGGTTTCATTATCTGATGGTCGTTACTCCTGCTTTTGTTTGTCCGTCCATGGTAACGTTTACCTACAGTCCTGCAGAGACCAGTAAAGACAGTACGCCACTTCACACATGAGTTCAGGAGGGACTGTTGCGTTTGCTCTCTTGCAGATCAACTGCTGCTGGCTAAGAAAAGAAAAATCATTAATTGTGGGCCGCTTGGGAATGTCACTGCAGACAACCAGTAAGTAATTATCGAAATGACTTTCATCAGTGGGTCAGAGACTCAATAGTCGTTGTGTTACCTTGTTTGCTCACAGACATGTTTAAATATATGATATTCTAGATTATGATTTTAAAAAGGTGCTGAATTCTAAATTCAGAATGTATCTACAGCTGAGGTATTGCCTGTATACGGTTCTCAGCATGGCGGCAGCTGAGATGGTGACTAACAGCTAATGGTGCAAGCAGCACGAACAGCACAAACAAGAAGCACTGATGCTGCGTTCACAACAAATGTGGCACGAATTTACCGCGCGAGTAGATTCCGTTTAAAGTCAATGCACAGACGCGATAGGTTGCAAAAAAAAGCAAATTTATTTGCTAAAATTTTCCAACTCTGGCGAAAAAATCATGTGACGCTGCGTTATGAAGCACCGCACATCATCACTGCCGTCCTGCTGTTGCTGAATCAAACTGCTGCTGGTCCGCCTGAAGTTACCGTCATTCAGACGCTGTTGTGGGACTAATAACGCGATGGATTTTGATGATCCGACATTTGTGGAATTTACACAACAAGTATAAAGCAGAACTAGTGGTTATTTACATGGTGGATAGTCGAAACAGTAACTGTTTTCACGGATAAAAGCTACGGAAATAAGCCACGCCCTCTATTAGGACATAATAATGCCACAGAGTTCCTCCTTTGCTCCCGTCATAATTACTATGGCTTTGTCAGCGTAAACAGATGTCTTGGAGCATTTTGTTGAAATGACTGATGCTGAATGCAGTCATCGTGCACTGTATGTCTTTAACTTTAGCCCCTGTACTTCTGGACATACACTATCAAAAGTATACAAACCTAACTGGGAAAATGAGCCAAACATGATGGATAGGGAGGACTCTTGAAAAGTGAAACTTTCCAGTGAGTCTAAGGATGCTTTATGTCCCATTTATCTTCACTCAAACCTGCTCACACTGTCTTCTACTGGGAGAATGTATTTAGATTCAGTAATTTGATTTGTGAATTGCCCTGTGGATTAACCTGCTGCCTGTCTGGTCGCTAAAATCCCAAATCTGCTGCAGTTCATCCCTGCTCGCACTGACCTCTGTCCAAGTGCTCACACCATTATTGTTCATACTGGTGCTAATAACATTAGGCTTAGGCAGGAAGTTAGGCTGAAAGGGGATGAGTGGGTACTCAGCAGTCATAGGAAAGCTTGTGTATTACAGCAGAAAAGGATGTGGAATTCAATCATTTGATTGACAGCTGGTTCATCCAATCACCCCAGTTTTGTTTCTTTTTCACAATTCTTTCCAATGACGGCTTAGTCTTTCTGTATCGCTTTCAAATACTTTCTATATATCAAATTTTGTCATATAACTTCTGTTGAGTCAACACATGATTCACTCTTTTATCCACATGTGTGTCATGTGCACAAGGTATCTTATTTTTTGTCAATAAAAGCCTGCATAAATTAGTTTTAATTCATTTATAAACCTCTAAAGTCATAATACTTGCACTGTCGTCTGCTGTGCATTACATGGTTGCTCTGTTGATGCTGTCGTATCCCCCCAGAACGTCTGACAGTCACTTTTGGACTCTCACTCTCTGGATGAGTCAAAGTTAAGATAAGCTGCTGACACAATTATGTATCAATGGCCTTATATATATACACGTGTTTGTGTGTGTGTGTGTGTGTGTGTGTGTGTGTGTGTGTGTGTGTGTGTGTGTGTGTGTGTGTGTGTGTGTGTGTGTGTGTGTTTGTGTTGTGTGTTCTCACGTCACCTGGCACATCTTTTAAACCCCAGCTGTCTTATTGAAAGCTGAAGTTTCAGATGCAGAGAGACCGTCGGTTTTTAAAGGAATTATTCCAGAGGCCAGGACCTCGGTGACTTTGTAGCCGGCTCCAGCCATGATGATTACAAGCATTGTCTGATCGTCTGCAGTGGCCGCGATAAATGATTTGTACAAACCATAGGAAGTGGACATAGTCAATGTGGCGTTGGGTTGTGGACTGTAGTTTCGCAGTTTGAGACATAGCCATGTTGTTGATTTTTACAACCGACTTTACAGAAGTTTGGAATATAGATGAGTGACACGGCTCTGGTAGCAGCAGCTACCTGTCAATCACAGTAGCCCAGCCCTAAAGCGTTCCCTGCTTTATGGTCTGTTTGACTCTAAACACGCAGGGCTGCCTCTCAGGAAATGAAGTGACGTATTATAAAAGGAAACAAAGTCTGGATAAGGAGAATATCTGGGCCGTTTTTTTTTTTAATAAGTTTTTCATTCAACTTGCTTGTTTAACTACCGGCACCAATGTAAGTGATGACAAACATAAAATAATGATATTTTGTTCTACTTTATTCACAGGTATTTTTGGTAGTTGTAACTTTCTCATCATGCCTACTACTCATTATATGAATAATTCCATGACATCT
Organism: Clinocottus analis; assembly: GCF_023055335.1. Classification (NCBI taxonomy): domain Eukaryota; kingdom Metazoa; phylum Chordata; class Actinopteri; order Perciformes; family Cottidae; genus Clinocottus; species Clinocottus analis. The sequence goes on along the minus strand of NW_027176031.1, from coordinate 2,193,329 downwards.
ATTGCTTCTGTCCATCCTGGTAGAGTGATCCTCTTCTGTTCTCCCTGAGCTTTCTTCCCTTGTTCTCACCATTAAAAGGTTTTTTGGGGGGGAATTTTTCCTGATCCGATGTGAGGTCCCGGGACAGAGGATGTCATATAGTATTTGTACATGGTAAAGACCTCTGAGGCAAATTTGTCATTTGTGATTTTGGGCAACACAAAATGAATTGAATTGAAGGTTTTCATCATCTGCAGGTCTTTTTTTAGGTGGAAGGAAGAGTAAATAACAGAAAGAGAAGAAAAAGCACTTTTTGCTTGGTGAAAAAGTATTGAGCAATGAGTCATGCTCCTATTCCTCATTGTCAGCAATGTAAACAGAACACTTTACTGAAATACCAATGTCAAAGATGGCCATGATCTTCTCCTTTTCATATCTGAATTGTTTTTTTATGAATTACAGAGTGCAAACACTTTTGTGTTTACCTTTTGTCATCCAAGTTTCCCATTACCGCACTCACATTGGTCCTAAGCCCCTTGTACAGGAAGATCCACAAGCAGCTGGTGAAAAAGAGATGGAAACATACTTGTACTTGTTCAAACATTTTTTTTGTGGTGGTTAGAAGTTAGCAACTTAGCTTTCGCATAAGAGCATTGTTCATGTCAACTTGACTCTGACGACTGACGACTCACAAGACTAGCAGGTGGCAAATAATTACAACTCACATTCAAAGATGTCAATGATTACTTTTAGTCTTGCATTGGACATGAACAAAGGGCTCCTGAACTAAAGTCTTGTGTTTAACTTCCTTATTTCCTAGGGTTTCCAACACCGTAAATCATATAATCACATGCATTAGAGTATATATAAAACGGTCAGATCAAATCTGATTGGTTCATAGTCGTGATATAATAACACACCACTGCTATGGCATCCAACCTTTTCAAACAATTGAGGTCGCTATGGATGTTAGCATGACAATTTAAAAATGTCGGACTAGTGATAATTCTCTTTGACAAATCAATGTTTAAATTCCCCCTTCTGGAATCGGCTCAGCTGGCTTATAACCTGAACCACGGTGGGAACAAAAAGATACCCGGCATCGCATCTCTCCCCAGCTTGTGCTAATGGAAAACTAAAAAGGGCTTGTTAAGTTAAGTTGAGTTGTGCTATGCCCTGTAGTGGAAATGCAGCATGTCAGTATGAAGAAGCAGGGGGAGAAACTTTCTTTCAACTAAAATATTCCGGATGGGTTTTCTGCTGGAACGTGGAATGTGTAACCACATGGGAAATTAGTCCTGAGTGACGCTCCGCCCCGAATCGCCCCACAGACCCAAAACAATTAATAACATGAGGAAAGTGCTTGTAGTTACTTTGGGTTTGTATATCCATTATAAATGATGCAACAAAAAAATAACTAAATGTTGGAAAGACCAAAGAGTTGATTATTGATATCAGAAGGAAGAATGAGGAGGTCTCCCCAGTGATAGTTGCGGTTCAGCAGATTGTTACTTTTATATTGTATATGGGAGCAGAGATCCATGCATCGTTGTTCACTGTGAACTAGTACTGCACCAGCATACTGTACAACATCTGGACTGCCTGCATATTTGTCCACGTGTATTATTTCTATGCCATAGCATCTCCACTTTTGCTCTGTGCTTTTTTAACAGTAATTTAGAGCTGTTTATTTTTCTCCATGCAAGAGCTGTGTTGACACTATGCAGATCTGAATCATTCTTATCCAGTATGATGGCTCTAAGGAGCTTTTTCCATCGTATTGTTATGGTGTTATGGCACATATGCTGTTGGGTTTTGTCTCATCACTGTTATCTACCTTTTACTCCTCAGATCTGAAAAAAAAATCTTCCCAGCACCAAACCACAACCACCTCGTGATATTTGGTAAAGAAAATTTAAAAGAAATGGTAGAGGCAAAACAGATCAGCCAATGCCGCTGGATAGTAAAAACTGTATTTGTATTATTGTTTATTTCTTAATAGACTTAATGGCTGTGTGATGCTGTTCTGAAGCACAGTGATATGTACAGCTATTGCTATTATCTGGATGCATAATGCAACATCCATGTTAAAATGTCTTAACTAAAAGACTCCTAGCCAAAACACATAAACTAAACTAAGCTAATAAAATAATAAACATCATAATTCCACATAAAAGAGACAGACATAAACCATACTGAAAATTACAAAGTTAACAGCATCATTTAGTAACAGGACAAACAGTCAGTTTTCAAATAGTCTTAAATGAATCTTTATAACATAATCTAGTGTGTTTGTATCTCATATCACAAGGGTACAAAGACTTTTACAGCTCTTTCACCAACACTGGTCCTAGTTCTAGGAATTACAAACATAATTTGTCAGCACAACGGAAGGTTGGAGCTACTGACATATGTGTTAGTCAGTAGAGAATATAGATGAGGAGGCAGTTTGTGTCATATGACCTTCTACAGACTACTGTACCAGCGTAAGATTCAACTGGAAGAGGACAAACCAACTGTCTCATACAAACTGCAATGATAAAAAACGCTTCAGATAATTTGAGGAATAAAGCACCACAGTATTATTGAGTCAGTGGCATTGATGATGTAACTTAACATGCTGACAATGACAATGCTGACATGTTGGTAATTAGCCCTAACCATCAAGTACAGCTGATGCACCAGTTAATAGAAGCAAAGTGTTGGACACATTGGATGTTTGACTAGACGAGGGCTCAGCTCCCTGCTGTCAATAGGAAACGTTAGGTGAACTTAAACATCAGGATACATCCTCGGTGGATTGCGAAGGACTGTGGGTCACTGGTGAGCAGGGTCACCCTTTAATCAGAGAATTGCTGGTTTGATCCCCAGCTCCGCTAGTCCATGTCTATGTTGAAGTGTCATTTGGCAAGAAGCCCCAAATTGCTCCTCCTGTGAATGTTAGATATGCCAGATGTGCAAGTGGAACATGAGCACGTCCCATCAGTGTATGAATGGGTGAATGATGTTAATTAGTGTAAGGATTGTCAGAAGACTAGAAAAGCGCTGTGCAGGACTGATATAATTCAACATGTTGACTGGATTACCATGACATCACTCTCTTAAATCTCTTAAACAAGAATGTAAATATTTCTAAATACCTAAATATTTGTTTTTGTTTCATTTTCTTTTTAGGTTTTGCCTCATCACCAGCCCTGCTGATGCCTCTCTACCTCCTTCTGCTGACATGGATTGTGGTTATTTGGATTGTGGTCCATGCCTAGGACTCATTATATGAATATCTTCTGTCATAATTGTGTCGTGTGCTGTAACTGTTACGTTCATTCTGGTCACATGACATCTATTGCTTCTGTCCATTCAGGGAGAGGGATCCTCCTCTGTTGCCCTCCTGAAGGTTTCTTCCTTTTTCCTTGTGAAAGATTTTTTACAATTTTTTTTTTTTTGGTGGAGTTTTTCCTGATCCGATGTGAGGTCCTGAGATAGGGATGTTATGTGTACAGATTGTAAAGCCCTCCAAGGCAAATTTGTATTTGTGATTCAGGACTATTCAAAATAATCTGAATTGAATTGAATCACACTTCTGGCAAAGGTGCTTTGCTTTGTTGTGCGGTCATAGTGTCTCTGTGTGTAACGCCTTTAAACATTCTACTTTAATTAACTGGCTTAGCTTTACACCTGAGGCGATGACAGGAGGGCATTTCGTCCAAGTGCTTTCATGTACTTTTATTCTTCAGTGTCTAGAAGTCCTGGTGTGACCTTCAACATAGAGAAATGACATGTCTCCCAGCGATAATGGCATGTCTTCCCATTCACTTTACCTCTTTCATCATCTCAATGCATCTATTTTTCTCTCACCCGGCTTGCTGTTGCAGTGATTGTTATTCCTGCACCGAGTGTGGCCTTGCTGATATTTCATCATTTATGGACACAGATTGGCCTGTTGTGTCCCCCTTCAACCCGTGGCATAGATTGACCAAGAGAAGAGCTTGACATTGCTTGCACATACAAATTTAACAATAGGATTTATTTTTACCCATTAGTTTTGTTTACTGTCTTTGTGCACACACTGAATGGAAAGAAATGTCTTTCCACTCAAGAATGGCAAATACATTTTTTTAAGTTCATACTTTGGATTGAATGTGTTCACATGCTTTAATGAAAAAAAAAGTATCATCCCTCTCTTTCAGCACCTGTCTATTTAAGCCATGGTGTTCATTTTTTGTTATGGGTCTGTTGGATCAGCTGTATTTGGGGGGTTTTAATTTAACACAATCAAAGAATTTATGTTAAAATACTCAACAGATGTTTTCTTCATCCCAATTAGAAGCAATTTAAACAGCAAATATGGTGAGTTAGCTAGGTATCTAGGCTGAGCAGCTCGTTTTTCTAACCCTTTTATGGTGTTAATTCTTTTGTTACTCAGTGTTGTGGATCTGTTGGACTTGCTATATTTTGGGGTTTTTAATTCAACACAATAAAACAATTGTATGTTAAAATACCCAACACATGTTTTCTTCATCCCAATTAGAAGCAATATAAACAGCAAATATGATCAATAATTTATCTCAGGTACACACTTTTCACACTTTTATTAGCCCGGGTCCAGTGGACACAAACACCCTGTATGTACTATAAATGTGAAGGGGGGGGGGAGTTACAGTGTATGGTCAATGAAAATTTTGTCTGATAAATGTTCTTCGCAGAAAATGAGCCAAGGCCGATAAGTCTGAGTTTGAAAAAATAATGAATCATATTATTTTTGCTTTGATGAGAAATGAAAACAGGTCCCACAGACCCGAACACCATACAAGGTTCAAGCCCCCCTCACAATATAAATATGGTGCACCTTTGCAAATGTACTTAAGCTCTGTTTGCATGTGAAGGGGAACTAAATCGGATCTAACAAGTTATACTTCCTAGATTTACCAAAAACAAATGATCAGTAAGTCAAATACAATACATTGCTGAAGATAAAACTAGGGGATCCAAACCTTTCAAAGAGATAGTTTACATGTCATATTTTTAGATGTGATGCATCTTTTCGGCCCATCCATCCATCCATCCATCCATTATCTTAACCGCTTATTCTCGTTAGGGTCGCGGGGCGCTGGAGCCGATCAAGGGGCGAAGGCAGGGTACACCCTGGACAAGTCGCCAGTCCATCACAGACATATAGACAGACAACCATTCACGCTCATATTCACACCTACGGGCAATTTAGAGTCCAATTAACCTATGCAGCATGTCTTTGGACTGTGGGAGGAAGCCGGAGAACCCGGAGAGAACCCATGGTGCCACGGGGAGAACATGCAAACTCCACACAGAAGGACCTGCCAGACCAGTATCTGAACCCCGCCCCGCCCGGGATCCGAACCTCAGACCCTCTTGCTGTGAGGCGTCAGTGCTAGCCACTACACCACCGTGCAGCCCCTCTTTTTGGCCCAACAATGTGAAATGATCTAATATTCTACAACAAAGATTAGAGAGAAGTCCGATAATGTAATGCAACTTTTGTGCAGCAGAACTTTGTTTTTATCTCAGCTTGCAGACATGGTTGTAAAGAAGAATTACCATGACATTTAGTACAGACTTTCATGTTCCACAGAGGATGAATACTGTCATAATCCCTTCACCCTTCCTCTATCGCAACCATGAGGTTGACATTTTGTTTCAACAAGTGTAATGATAGCTATCAACGTTGATACACATGTTAATGGCGTCCTCAGGATAATCCCTTTGGTGTAATATTTACTCTTAAGTGAGCAGAGAAATGGGATTCCCAACACTAACTAATCATCATCATGTTACATCTCCACTGACAGCTGTAGACTCCCACAACAGTCATTCTTGCATCTATTAAATACAATGCTTTGCATTGTGGGACTGTTTGAAGTAAGTAATGTGCACACCCTGGACACTACAACCCTGTTCATACCGTGGATTAACAATGAATGATCAGATCATAGGTGGACAAGGCCAAATCCAAGTGTAACGACCAATGAGACGTTCTGTGATAAGATCTCTCAGAACACAACAATGCCATCAAAGCCGCAGCTCTCCTTTCATTCATTATTGGTCTCACTTCCAGTTGGTTCTCAAGTCGTGTAAACTGTTGTAGCTGAGGGTTATGAGGTAATTACATAATAACACAGAGACTCTGTAGTCCGAACCAAACGTGGATCAGAATACCATTTTGTTACACTTCAGACATTGTCAATGGCAGTGCATTACAGCTTTACACTTTCCGTCCTAACCTTTCACAATAAAAGCCCTAGACATATAAGCTACATAACTGCTCACCGGAAGGCATTTAAATGAAATGTGGAAGTCCAGTCAGAAAGACTCTCTTTACACTCCTTTTCATTCATAATCTCAGTCTCAAATTCCCCCTGTCATTACTCATTACTCCAGCAGCTGATAGGGAGTCATCCACTTTAAATTAACCAACCAGATTCTGCGCAGTTGCTTAAACTAATCACATTACTGTTGTCAAACTTTTAAATAGTTTCTCCACCCTGCTGCTGTCAGTTGTCATTTCAGCTCAAACCAGTTGAGACCCTCCTTCACCCCAGGATCCTCCAATCAGCATCAGTCATGCTCCTCATTCATCGGGTAACAGGAAGTCCCTTCTTCACCATCACCACCATCTGTGTCTGTCCAGGGAGATTCTGCCTCATCTGATATCAGCATCACTACACCTTGCTCCTCCTATGTCAGGATGGAGTCCAATTGCCAAAGACTTTGCACTATTTAAATGTTAAGCAATTGTAATTATTATTTGTAAAATTAAACAAGTCTTCTTGTTGACTCCTGATTAAAATCAGGGTATCAATATCAGGAAAGTATAAAGATGAACTCTTTTTGATGTTGAGATATATGTAATCATGCATTGTAAAAACATCAATACAGGCATTCTGGCCTATTTGCACTACATTTTTATCAAGCAAATTTCCAAATATATTATCAGGAACTTTCAAAAGCTTTCGCTTATTTTTCTCTCGGCCTCGGATGATCTCTGTCGGGCTCTGATGTCGTCATTCTGTGCCTCTCCAAGATGATAGCCACTAGGCAAATCACTGGCTCTGCCACTGGCGTGCAAATGAAAGAGGCTGCTTGAGAAAGAAAAAGTCTATCCAAAATCTCTCCCAGAGTAATTCACCGCCTCTCTCCAGTCCTAACAGTCTGGTGCAGAAGAAAAAAAAATAGATTGAAAAAATTCTATGTAAAACCTTGTCCAATGCCCCCAAGCTGCTGTGGCCAACACTTTAACATGGTTTATAGAGAAATCTCTCTTGGCAGGAAAGTAGGTCAGTGGGGGAAAAAAATATACAAAAAAATGTATCGTTATAAATAAACAAACTCCAGTAATAAAAAAAAAGGTGGTGGTTTTAAAAACAATCAAGAGGACTACAGAGCCAGCTGATTCTCTCGTATTTCCTCTGTACATTCCTCTGAACATTAGAATGCCTCTCTGTCCCTCCTTTCAGGGTCATTCCCACATCCCAGGCCCTTGCATCTCTGTGAAGTGTTCCAGATGTTCTCATCCTTTCCCACCTGTCCCACCCTGACTCCCAAATCCACCTGCTCACTTGTTTGTCATTCTCCGATAACCCCGTCTATATTCATACCATCACATTTCCCCCAATAACTTGCCAGATCATCAATGTCTGTGCTCCTTAATTTCCAACCAATCAAACCTCGACCGAAATCTGTACTTGTGCCTGCACCTTCCACCTGCGGCGCCTGCATTCATTACACAGACCTGTGATACTGGGAGGGGAGAGGAGGGTGGGTCGACCATAGCTTCAAATCCCAATCCACTGAATAGGACATTTGGATTCCTTCATAAAACTAAACTTTGTTCAGCAGCTACCGTGCTTCATTCAACATACCATTCAGATGTACAATATATATTTGTTGACGAAATAGAGAGTTCAAAAAACGTATCGAAACAAAGTAAATGAAAGTAATAAGCAAGATGGATCGGTCATCAGTTATTCCAAATGTAGATAAAGCCTTACAGCGACTTAACTCTCTTTGTAAGCAATACCTCTAGATAAACAGATGTGGTGAGGAATTCTCCCCTACAGCCAGTGAAAGCAGCATGTAGTGTTGGTGGACGCAGCCCAAAGCCCTGGCTCCACCCCCAAACAATTCCTTGATCAGGGCCAGATTATAAAAGACACATGTTGGCCTGGGCTCATTCTTTTTGGCCCGCCCTCTGTTCTCTGTGGTGGCCGATAGTGTTTGCTATTACAGCTCTGGTTGGCTAAACATATGGTTTTGGAACCCTATTGTTGTCCTGTCCATGTGTTAATACCTCTTATCAGAGGTGGTTCACCTGCTGCTGTTTTGCCACTTTTTTTTTTTTGCTCTTTGTTGTTCTGTTTTAGGTAAATTGTCAAAACAACAGTTTCCTCTTTTTCAAGAGAATACAGTGGCATTTTTGGAAAGGTTAGGCATCCACGATGAGGTTTCCTATGCCGTATGCATGCACGTACAAACACGCTACTCGTAACTTGTGTTGGTGAAAGGTTTATTCGGAACTGTTAGGTTCTTGAGCTGGAGGGGGTGAGGAGGAAAAGGGATGAGGGATGAGGGTTGAGGGTGATGGATGAGGGGTAAGGAATCGGTTGATTTTGAAAACATGCCTCTGTCTTGTGTTGGTAATAAATGTGTTTTCTTTGTCAATTTTTAAAACCATATTTATGGTTCACAAGTCTTTTTTTCCTGGGGTGCAATTCCCCAGGTGACGTTTTTTGGTTCATTCCCATTCTCCCCTTCAGGCCCCTGCCACACAGTCTACCGATTATCCAATAGGACAAGAAATACTTTGAATCCTTAGAAAGTGAAATTGTCAGTGCACTGGCCTTTAGCATCTTCAGCATTAATGGACTTCATGTAGGGGACTACCGGAGAGAGCATGGCTGTGTGAGCTCTTGGTGTTAGGCCCCGACAACTGCCTTTTTCCATTTTATTTCATTTTAATTCAAAACACAAAAGACTGGGATACGCGTGTATGGCAAACTACAACTTTTGGCACAAACAAATTAGGTACAACTGTCCAACTTTGCGTCAATCACACTTAGAATCCCTGTTGGAAACAATAATGTCCGCCAGACCAAAAAGAGGCAGACATCACCATCAATAAGCTTTTGGAAGCTATCTGTGAAATTTAAGGGACAGCCGACATTAACACCGCACTAACTAAAATAGAAACTTCACTTTCTAAGCCGTCGGAACCGTAGCTGAGAGGAGATACACTTAGTTGCAAAGAAAGATGACATTTAGATGCACAATCACAAGATGGAGACTCAGCTGTCATGCCTGGAAGACCAAACTGACGATCTGGAAAATCACGGCAGGAGATCAAACAGTAGACTATTTAATATTCCGTAACAGCCAGAAAGCCAGGACACGTTTATTTTTTATGATATGTATGATAACGAGAGGCTACTATGTTATCCATTGTGTGGACCCAAATTGTTGTCGAGGCAAATTCACTGGCGGGAGACTGCCTAAGAAATGATGTTGATCACAACCTGCTCTATCCGGCACAATGTTGCATTCGGCACCAGGGACTAATCTTGATTACTTTAACTTACTTCAATTTTTTTAGAGACTGCCATTGATGAACCAAGTGCTGAAAAGGCTACTGCTCAATAAATATCTATGGGAGTAGTTTATATACACATGAATGAACACTTACATTTTAAACTTAAGTCAGTTGATGGAAGATTATGGACAGTGGACCAAAAATTAAAAAGGCTAACTACGATGGGACAATCTGTTTCACCAATCTGATTATGAAACCTGCTACTTTTGAAGGTCAGAGTATTGTGGGGGCAGATTTGTATTTTTTTTTTAACCCTTTAATGGATCGCACCCACCCAATTCAATTGCCCTGTCCAAAGTAGTGACAGCATTAAATCAATGTGGAAGACATTGGTATATCTCTTCATCCAAACGAAAGAGATATGTTTCTTTTAGAACCACATAATACACAATAATTTACATACAATATTCCTGCTGCCTAGCTAGATAACTATCCATCCCTGTAAACCCACCTGAATGACTATTCCACAACTTGAATCACACAGGTGGATATTGAACTTTTTCTGTTTTTTCATAATAGCCTCCCAGAACCTGGAACTGGTCTGAAAGTCTGAACCATTCCAAAGCATGTGACAGTAGAAACAAACCAACCATGGTTCAAGTTTATCCAGACAGAGACCATTTGTTTTCATCGACCAAGGCCCAGCTCTTGGACCAGACCATTCTCCACGGGAGGTTTGATACTTGTGAAATCCAAGCGTGCGGACCAAACACGGTAGGTGTGACAGGGACACTGAGCCTTGCCTTTTCCTCTTACACCCAGAATTATGCACTCAATTTAGATGTCAGGGCTATGCGCTAACCTAAGTCATTTCTGAATCTACCGTAGTCATGCCAAGAAGTAGGTCACAAGACTAAAACGTTTAAGAGGATTCGTTGTTGCAGAGATACATGAAACGACAGGCTAAAGTCAACGGTCCTGGATGGAAACATTCATACTCACTTTCAGGCACTCTGACACTCACCAGGGCTCTATTTCACGTATGTGGTTTACTGATATAGCTGGATAACTTCTAGGATAAGATGACGTTGATCTAGATTTTCGGTTCCACAAAGCCAGTTTAGATCAGTCACTATAGCAACACATCGAAATCGCCTAACCTGGTCGGGAGCAGGTTTAGTGAAAGTTCACTGGATAAGATGACCACTCCCACCGGACAAAACGCAGCTCTCTTACTCATTGATGAAGGAGCGATATTAGTTATATATTAGTTTTATAGGGAGACAGTTTTCTTTCAGATCGCCAAGAACAGTTCTCAAGTCATGATGACGTCATATGAGCGCTATCGATTCTGCTGACAAGGACTCATTTATTTACGAGACATTCTGGAGCCGTACATTGAACACCGGCGCAGCCGAGCATTGTCCGTCTCACATACTGTACACAATACATACTGTACACAATACATACTCTACATGCAGACTGGATCACAGAAGGATTGTGTAAAAAAAAAAAAAAAGAGCGCAAGTCACAGCTCGCTTTTTTGCGAGTGGTACATGTTTGTGTCCGCTATGCGGAGAACATGGTGAAAGCCACTACATGCTGCTCATAACATTTATTTAGCGCTTAAGAAACTTATGGATGTGTTGAAAGCACTCATACTTCTATGACAGTCATTAGTACACAATACATATCATTACTGTAGAACACGATGAAGGTGGACTCAAGATAACAATACTTATCCCTGCTTCAAGTGATTGAATTTCTGATTATGAATAATACATACATACTGATCCGCCCATACAAATATTCAAACTCCGAGTTATATGGTAATCTATACACACATCGGTGACATGAATATACACATAGTTCATGATACATACGTGCATACAGTACATGTACTCTCATAAGTATATATTAATTCGTATATTACTGCCAGCAGGCACATTTAAATAAATATAATCTGATTGATTTGGGTGATGAGGCACTTAAAATTAGCAGATGCATTTTATTTTGTTTGACACATTTACTTGTCTGATATTCTGCACTGACTGAATGACGCACATTTATCCTGTGAACTGACGTCTGGTTAGAATGAACGAGACCATTTGTGGGAGGATCCACCTTCGTGGAACCGACATAGCCTGTAGTCTGTCATCTCGTTAGGTTAAGCTGGATAATAGGACTTTTGATCGGATTTTTTGAACCACGTACGTGGAATAGGGCCCAGGAGACTTCCGTATGATGTTTCCAATAACAACAGAATTGTGGTTAGTATGTTTGACTGCTAACAACTAATCAGCTGTGGGCTAGGACCAATATTTTAATGTGATAATAGCAGTTATTTGTCACTCTTTACTACAGTTGATCAATCAATCTTTAAGCAGAACTGCATTGGCTTGCAGCACCATAGCCAGCCTGTGTGCATGTGCGTGTGTGGGCATGTAGATGAGTCAGTCTAGGATTGCATGTGGCTGGGTGTAAATGTTGTGTAAATCTTTGTTTGTATGTCTCAAGGCTAGGTTTCTGAGAGGCCAGATGTGAGTGGAGACATTGAGCCTGGGAACCTGCCACCATTGCCAAGTAACAGACAAAACAGTAGTATACACTTCATTCATAGAAATGTGCATACAGGTGTATGGAACCACTCTTGTACATATGCTTTCCCAAACCAACAAACACACATTTTACATTTGCTTTGATTATGTTGTTATTGTCATGTGTGAAGAAAACCAAGAAGATGGAATTTGCATTGAAACTATTGTGTATACATTTCATAAAGGCTTCCTGAGATACAGAAACCCAGCAGCCACTACTAGCATGGCCATTTAAACATTTAGTCGAACCAGGCTCTTACCTGTAATTACATTTCAGATATCCATAAAAGCATTTCTCCTGGACAACATTGTACTCACTAGTCAGAATGATAATTCAAAATATCCACTGTAACAGTCTACCTGCTAGATTCAAAAGTGCTATTCACAAAAGTAGCTGTTTCAACATGCAAGTCAATACTTGATATGTACTGCAGATGTATGTAATTAAATTTTTCTTAGGGTAAAAAAGAAAGTTTCAGATATTACCAAAAATTGCACTTCAAAAATGCAATTGAGGATATCTGAAATTTAAACTGATGGACATGAATGGCAAATGTGACAGTCCTGGGAAGAATGTCATTGTGGATATCTAAAGTGTTCTTTTTGAAAAGGAATAATTTAATTCTAGTTATTTGCAATACACATCCAGTCTAGTTTTTGAGTATAGCAATTGGCTTGCCTTACTACTAGTTGATCTCAACTTGATTCAGATCATTATCCAAGAAGACCTGTGTGTTAGGGCACAGGACCACAGTGAGCAGGACAACACAAGCAGACTCAAGATGAGGTATTGGTTTTAAAAACCAAAGGTTCACTAAGCAAACACTCACGGACATCAAAAGACAAAAACAGGGAGTTGACAGACTAAATACACAGGGGAACGAGACACAGGTGGAAACAATGAGTCCGAGGCTTGTAATCACGCAGGAGGGCGGCACACAAGGAGGGAGGAGTCTGGAACGAGTCTGGAACGATGGACAAGGTAAGTAACAGACAACACAACAGAAACAGACAGAGAACACAGAGCTACTCAGGAGGTCTGGGCGTAACACTGAGTGTCAACATGACTGAAGCCGAGAACCCCAGACCCAATGGTGAGTATGGTACCAGTTTAGCTCCCCCACATTTTGTACGGCTAGCCTACTGTTGACCTACTTGTAGGAAAATGTATGCGTGTACTGAAAGGTAACCCCATATATTCATATCAATTAGATATATGTCTTCACTGTTCAAATATATGCACACTTATGACTCATTTATCCACATTTTTTAACAATTGAAATTGCAAACATCTTGTGTTATTGAATTATCTTATTTGACCAAATGTTACAAAACTGACCTGTAGGACAACAGACATATTTATTTTATACAATATAAAAAAATAAGTTTTTTTATAAACACAATTACATTGCAAAGACTTTTAGGAACTATTTAATTATTGATTGCCTGCCACCTCTGTATTGCCAGCCAATGATTGTGTTATTTAGGTCAGCACGTTCATTCTGGATACAAACAAAAAGGATGCTATAGATTGAATTTTTGAAGGTACTGAATCTGTCATATTTATGAAGTTAAAATAGTCTCGTAATGTAGAGTAAATACAACATTGTTGCATTATACTTTCAAATATTTAAAACATCAGAGGCACCTTTCTAACGCTAAATTGCAGTTCTATGTCTCAGCTATTTAAGGATTTAAATCCCTCCTTTTATGCGTTCTTCACTTCATTTGCATATGACAGAGTTATGCTTCCAATAGCACTCACCTGCTAATTCCATGGAAAGGTCAGGCGCATACTACAGAATAGACGATGAAAAGAGCATACATTTAGTTATTTTAGTAACCTGTTCGTTCTATTTTTGATAAGTGAACGTTTCTTTAAAAAAAGTGGGTCTACAAGACAGTTTGAAAACTTCCTGTGTGGGTGTATGTTAACATTCTGTACACAGCTTCCTAAACTTTGAAGTCAGAAATCCAAGACAGCTTTTATATTCCTCTGAAGTGATGGTTGAATCCATACAGATAACGCATTTAGAAATCAAATCATTTAATCTAGAAAAAAATGAAAAGTAAGAAAATGGTGAAATCTTGGTTTGAATTGTAGTTGTGTCAATCTGTAAATAATTAATTTGCCAAAACTGTTTGACTGATTCACTGGAGTGCACAATTAAAAACATGTTTAAAAAATAAATGTGTTTAAATAAAAAAATATGCATTTTTCTAATATGCTAGTAAAATGTTGTTTGCTATCAAACATTAATTCTAATAAAGTATAATAGTATGTGCCCCATAAAAAGTGATGAGAAGAGACAGTGGATCATATAAACCTTTCATGTGCTAACTCGATCCAACCTAAGTCCTTTCTACCCACTGCTGTAAGGCTATATAATAAACTGGGCTCACAGTAGACCACGAACAAATGCGTTAACCACTTTAAATCACTTTGGCCACGTTAATTATATTCACCTGGTGCAATAGAAATACATTTTATTCTGTCTGTATATTTAATTTAATATTGCTACTGTATTCTTCTTCCTACTGTTTATTTATATTACTTGTTTTATTTACTGTGTGTCTCTTGTGTGCTATGCTGCTGTAATCCTGTAATTTCCTCACTGAGGGACTAATAAAGGATTATCTTATTTTATCTTAAACCACCAGGGTTGAACAAAGTCCTGATGCCGTCAATATCCCATCCACGACCGGGCTTCTCGCGGAAGAGTGGTTGTTACATCTGGATACAATGACTTGATTTTGGGCTACGGGTCGCATAGGTTAATCTTTTGGCAACCATGGAAACGACCCATTGCCTTGAATGATGTCTCAACAGTTAGATGAGATTTTCCTCAAGAACTTAAATCGATGCTTAAAAATGTAGATAATCTTTTCAGAGTAGTGTTTGGGCATAAATGTTGACCCAGTAATCTGTGTTGTGCCTGTATTGTCCTTTGCTTCCTTCGGTCAGTTAACCAAGGATCCTCCTTCTATGAATCGGCTCCTGGAGGTGAGTCAGTTTCAGGGGTTAGGACATTGTATCGTTAGGGCATTGTGCGCCTATGCCTCTAAGGAAGCAATACTAGGAATACCACTAAATGTTTGTCACATGTATTGGTTGATGTAATTTCTCAAATGCTTGTGCGGAACAGGGGTTTTCAGTTCCCACAGATGGTTGAATGAGCCCATTCAACCATAAGTGTGCTAAAGGGATTTCCTTTTGAAGATATTCATGCTACAGCATCCTGGTCTATTATGTTGATTGTGACCTGTTCAACACACAATTAAATTATTCTGTGGTGATAATAGTGACGGTCCAAACAGATTGTATGTTAGGAGTGTAATGATGGATCGGTGCAACCGAAGAATAACCGCTTCTGTCCATGTTGCTTTAAACACTGAGATTTTCAAGGTAAGAGGCCAAGCTGGAGGTGAACTTGCGTTGGAAACTCTGCCTTCTACGGTCATGGGCATTACATTGATTACTTTTTTTTGAGTAGGGGGAACAAAAGCTATCATTCTATTAGGACCCCAGTGAAGGTCATCCTTTGGTCTCACTAATCCTTTGTTACATTTAGGGGACTGGACTGCAATTCCATCTCTCCACTGTGCTCAGGCAGCAACCCACTGCATTGTAGAATCATAAATACATATATTTTCATTGCTGATATTCATGTTTTCTTATTAATGTTATTTATTAACTTGTGTGTTTTGGGTTTACCTCTTTAATGTTGTCTCTACCAGAGAAAATGGACCAGACCGCAGAACTCGTGTTGCAGCTCGGCGTCGACAATCTGCATTTAAGTTGTGTTCCTCTTTATTGACTTCATCAAACCCCAAATACATGTAAAGAGAATGTCACTATGGCCTCACAGAAGGTAGTGTAAAAGTGACTCCACAGACACCACTGAGTTCATTGGTTCCTGTTGCATTTTATTTATTTTATGTACATTTAAGAAACTTTAAACCTCCAAATTCACAAGTGAAACTGTAAATAACTAAATAACCTCTCAATGTGAAAAACACTTGTTGAGAAATTATGTAAAAATTGAAATTAAAGTTAAAAAAAAAAAGTGTAATCATTAAAAACGTATAACTATTTTCTTTTTCAGTATAACCATTTTGATTGTTTTATGTATAACCATCATCTTTTTAATCATTGAAGGAATATATGTACTGTTTGGTCTTTATTTAAAGCACAGTTTGTGATTAAATCATATAAAATGCATAGGATGTTGTAAGTTGCTATGTTTTATAATCTTTTCTATTATAAAAAGCTCTCCTGTGTCTTAGGGTCCAGCAGCCAGTGTGACCATATTAGGAAACAAACCCCCAGGTTATCCTAGATGCAAGATCTAGGACTGACCCTGAAAGAAAAGGAGGGGTTAAGTGTGTCTGAGGTACAAGAGGTGATGCACAAAGAGGAAAAGGCCTCTTCGGACCTTTCGCTTCTTTTCTTACTTTTTACTCTTCATGTTCACCAGACCACGACCAACTCTGAACTTAGATTTATTTTCATTTTACTTTTCACACTGAGCACTGTTTCATTGAGTTGAAATTGTTGTAAGCGATTGGAGCGCAAAATAAAAAACTCTCAGCCTCACGATTGAGTGACTGACACCAAACAAAGTTCTGATTCTTTAGAACAATTTAACGCTCTTTCCCTGTCCACCAACTGTGAGATACAGAAGTGACGACTGAATCTACCGAAGAGACTTAAGGTAAGTATCTTTGGGTGAAACCTTTGCAGTGTTAGTATAATGATGAGATGGTGTCAAACAGGCAGAGAGAAGGTGTAGACGATGCACGCACTCGCTATACGGGTTGAGAAAAGTTACAGCCCACTGTGGGGACCTGACAGCATAGTGCTGTAAAACACCCTCACCAAAACCTATAACTTAACACGAAATTTCAAAAATCCTTAAGATTTAGCCCGGGGTAAGATAAAAGACCGAAAACATTATACTCATATCGGATGAGGATTGTTATTTCCTCTGGGATGACTGAGATAATAGTTGACGGAGTGCCACCGTTTTAGGTAAAGAGGTTTTGCCTTCCTATTTCCTCCCCCTCCTCCTCCTCGTCCTCTCCCCCCGGCAAGATCTCCGATCACGCTACACACTCTTCTTAAAATAACTGCTATAGAAATGATCAGTTCCGGCAGACGAAGCATTAATACATCATTGTAATCCTTGACACCAACATTGCACGGTATGACTTGATCCTTCACACAGTCACGTTTAAAGTCACTCACCAAAAAACAAAATGGGAGCAGGCAGGCCATTTAAAAACCTGCATGAATGGTACAAAAGTATCGCTTGATCATGTTAATAAATATGATTATGATTACAATAGAGAATGCTTAAACTAACTTCAGTAAGTTGATGCAGGCAATATTATGTCATATCAATTGGAGACAGAGAAAACAATGATTTTAAGTGAATACTGCACAGATTTTTTTCTTTAGGCCACACATTCTTCCTGTGACTGATTTTGGACTAAGAACCCCAAATGAGCCAACCTGTTGTCTGAGAGGCCCTTGCAAGTACAACAGGCCTTTAAAGTAGGTCTATAATAACCATTGGTCTGGTTTGTCCTCATACCCCCTTCTCTCCTGTCCAAAGCACGCTCCATTAGCAAAAATGGGTCAACTTTAATCCACAGCCAAATGAATGGAAATGAAAACGCTTCCATTTGTGATTGAGTGTGAGTGTGTGTGTGTGTGTGTGTGTGTGTGTGTGTGTGTGTGTGTGTGTGTGAGCACTTCTGCAAGAGAGAAAGTGAATGAGCTGTCAGCACTAATTGGTTATGCAGGTGCCCTATAATGGGGTATGGATGAGTCTGTGTGTTTGCCCATAATCTCAATTTTGAAATAGGCTTCGTCATCAAGGGGACACATTTCATTCTGCCAAAATAATTACAAAGTAGAATATTATACAATGAAACATTTTTAAGAAAAATTAAACTTCAAAGGAAAGTGCTAAAGTAGTACAGTCAGTTAGTGTATTCATGAACCTCGTTAGCTGCGGCGCTGACCCTAAAGGCAGCTTGCTTGCTGAATAACCACAGCAGCTGTCTATCTGGGGAGACACTTTCAGTTCGTCAGCAGAGTCAGCTTTCGAATTACACAAAGAACGAGCAAGGTTAGAAGTTGGAAGAAAGGGAAAGGGAGGTGACGGTGTTATAGCAAGAAAGAAATAATCCATCCAAGGTCACCAGAAATGATGAATACGTATTATGATTTTGTCACAGTGCAGTACACCACAACTTTGCATGACAGTATAATTTCAAGGCTGTCAAGTTTGGGCACAATGCAGGGCACAATTTCAGAAATTAATGCAAACAAACCTTTATGAATTAATTTTTACGTTTCCTGTACTTCACACTTCCTTTTTACACTGGTCACGACACATTATTGGAACAGATTCATGACAGGAATGTGCTTCCTTTTTTTGGAACAAGAATTGAACATATTTGAACAAGAGGCAGTTAACGAAGGTACGGTTAGCAGCTAAGGAAGGTACGGTTAGCAGCTAACGTTAGTGCAAGCAAGCTAAGTTGGTTAGCAATTTACGTTAACCAAGGTATTAATTGGTAATTGTGGTGGCAGGCGTGTGGTTAGGCTTGTGTCATCGATGCTAGCGGGAACTCAGGGAGGTAACTGAGCTTGTAACAGTAATTAATAAAAGAAATGTATAGTCCCCGGCTAGTCTCACAGAAAATACAAATGGCTAAAGTAAACGTAAGGCTGAGATCAAACATGATTATAAGTTGGCAGTATATGTATAACTTTCTCTCGGAGTTTCAGCAGTTCAGATGAATTGTGTGCATTCTTTCCCCGTTAGTAAGTAGTTGGCTTGTTTGTGTAACTGATGACTGTACACTTTGATTATTTGGACCCAGTAGAAGAGGTGAAATGCTGAGCCCTATTTGTTTACAGCAGGTGGCCAGTAATTACACATTCCACCTTTTTTTTTAAAATAATATGTTATTAATCAGCATAATTAAATATGACCTACAAATGTAGATATCTATGGTAACAGCTGGTAACTAATTACACATGGGAGGGATCATTGTTCACGGATTCACAGGGCTGACATTCAGAAACAGGATGTACTTTCATAGCTATTTCATTCTCAAATCCATTTCATTTGTTGATGATGTAGTACTAAAATCCGAGTGAACACATATTTACCAAACTTATCTTTACATTTTGGTCGTTTTGAGGATTCTTGAATTCCTCTGGAGGATAACCTTTAATTCAATGTGATGCTAGTTGTACCTCCAAACCCGCTCATGGTGGCTTATTCACTGGATGTAAATCCTCTCAAAGTGCTGCTTGTGTCTCCTGTCTCGCAACAGCCTCATCATCTGATGAGCATGTGTGTTCACATTACTTTTGCTTTTTTAGTGAACAGGAAGCCCAATGATGAATGGACAACATTTGAATTGAAATGTGCATGCTGTGTGTCATGACCCGTGACCCCAGTTGATGTGTAACGCTCTAAGACATGAAAGACCCAAACAAACCCAGTAGCCGGACATCTTACTCCATTAACTTTAGCTTGTGAAACACACAACACAAATAAATAGATCAGAGTTTTGTTTTAGTTATGACTTTCCTGTTACTGCTACATCAAGGGATTTGATGCAAATGGTGGGGAACGATCAAACAAGTGGTAGGTCCAAAGGAAAGAAAGGAAATAGGAAAAGTGGCAAACCAGAAAGTGAAAATAATGAATAAGAGAAAACAGAAATAAAAAGCAGAATTGACCACAAAAGTGAAATTGGCATTATTAGCTGATTGGCTATTCACCATTCTCAAATGTGCTTAAATGCTGTCTGATGGGTAAGTAGCCCTGTTTGCCATGTATCAAACTGCATAATATACAGCTGAGTTCATTTTAAACTTTCTACTTTTATCCCAATATGTTTTTACAGAAAAAAAAACAAGTACTCACACTTGAGTAAAATATGCAAGTTCTTTTTCTGTCCCTTTAAGCATAATAGCTATAATGTATTAATGCAATTGGCCCAAAAGACAAAGTACAGCTGATATTGATGTAATTAGACATGTACTTGCATTGCACCTTTCTATTGTCCATCCACTCAAAGCTCTTTAACACTACATGTTATCATTCACCCGTTCACACCCAATCATACACTGATGAAGAGCACTTAGGGATCACCAAAACATTACAATTCATGTGATAACTCGATCCAACGTTAGTTGAGACATTTAACTGTGGTGAACTTCACAAATGATGCCGTCATTAAGCAGATTACAATTAACGATAAGATTGAATATTGATTGAACATCTCCACCATTCAGAGTGGAGCTCAAAGAACAACAACCTGCTGCTCAACGTCAGCAAAATCAAGTAGCTGATTGTTGATTTTAGAAAAAAGGACAAAAAGATACACACCCCTGACTATATGAATGAAGCTGAGGTGGAACAAGTTACCAGCTATAGGTGTCTGGGAATCAGCATCACAGACAACCTGACATGTTCATCACACATCTCCAACCTGGTAATGGAAGCTCCTAAACAGCTGTGTTCAGTCCAGTCGCCACAGAGGAGCAATAGAAAGCATCTGACTGGAAAAATCACAAACTGGCATGGGATGTTCATGTGAGTAAAGCTACCCAGAAACATCACTGGCACCCATCTCCTGAGCATTAGTGATACTGGTGACAATAGCTGCTCCTGTTGTCAATAGGAGGAATGTATAAGTGAGATTTCTTTCTGAGGAGGCTGAGGTCATTCAATGTCTGCAGCAAACTCCTCGATGTTTTACCAGTCTGTCGTCGCCAGCGTCCTCTTCAATGTGATGGTGTGCTGTGGAGGAAGCACTAAGAAGAAAGATGCAGGGTGACTGGATAGGCTGGTGAAGAAAGCTGGCTCTGTGGTCGGTGCTAAACTGGAGTGCATCACTTTAGTCGCCGATAAAAGGACACTCACCAAACTGCTCACCATCATGGACGATAAAAAACCACCCACTCCACGGTACCATCCTTCAACGGAAGAGTGTGATCAGCTGCAGACTGCGCTCGCTGCCATGCAAAACCGATAGACTGTGTAAATCATTCATCCCTAGAGCCATTTAACTGTACAATCTGTCAAAAAGTCTATCAAAGGTACTGTTAGACTTCTCTGCATAGTCTCCACCCCCTCAAATATGCATAGCCCCCAACTCACTCACTGTTTACACTATGTTCACTATCTACTGGCTATGTTAGCACCCTGCGCTATGCCCCTTCTGGCTATGTTAGCCCTCTGCACAACACGCCCCCCTCCCTCCACCCTAGCTTGGACTTCTTCTCAACCAACTTGTTTTTATTTATTATTTGGACAATCCTTTTTAAGAGTGTATGTATATATTATGTTGTGTGATGTCTTCAGCTACTTGGACCCTGAATTTCCCTTAGGGGATTAATAAAGTAATTATCTATCTAATGTTTAATTCTGAAGTGTTTTCAAACAAATTGTTTTTATGTTATGAGAGAATGATTATGAATGCACTTAACTGTACTAGCTGCAATAGAAAGCAGCACACAGCCACTTCCCCAGGCGTTTATATGGGAAGCGTAAGAATGAAAAGTGAAGAGAAACTGCACTGCATAAATATTTCATAGGCTGTATTTTTGACCATTATTTTTTTCATAAATTTCAGTTTAAATGTTATTTCGTAGTGAAGTTTACTGCTCATAATTCAACTTTATCTCTGGTAGTAAAGTTCATTTTTCAACTGAGAAATATCTTGCCTTAACATATGCATAATTTTCATAACTTTTGCAGAAGCATTTTGTTTTTAATAAGCGTTATTTGAAAACAGAAAATCGGTGCATCTATTGTTATCAAATTAGTTTCTACTCTTAAGTATTAATATCATTTTTTTATGAATTTCATGTCAAAAGGGCTCTAGAAAAGTCGGTCAGGGCCCGGGGCAATTGGAAGCGAGTGTCTGAACCTATTTTTCCAGCTAAGAGAGAGCAATCATCTGATATTATCAAACTGTAATGAATCTAGAGGAGAGGAAAGTTGAGGGAAAGGGTGTGGGAGTTAAGGAAATAGGTGGTGAACAAAGGAAAGACACAACAATGAAAAATAGGAAGTTAAGAAAAAAAGCAGAAGGGGCTCAATGAAAAGATAGATGAGAAACAGTAGGAAAAGGCCAAATACACTCTCTAAGGTTCAAGACATTAAAACACCTTGTTCAACACTTCAGAGAGAGATACCTCTTCTACTTCTACTTTACCAAGCTGAATTCCCTGAAATCAGATGTCAGACTATGTTTAAAACACTTAACATCTGTCTGAGCTCCTCTGGGAGAGTATTTTTTGGTGTGAGATGTGACCAGAAACGAGACAAATATCCAGTCTCAAGTCATGTTTTTAAATCTATCGGATTTATACAATTTTAACTTACTGCACAAACTAAGCATTGGACGCCTATCACACATTGGGACACTGGACACTGGTGGCTGAAACAAAGGACACAGGCCTGATTTAACTGCACCAACCATCAGGCGTCAACATATCACCTGTTTTAGATTTTGTTGAAACCACACGCAGGAAGTCCCTGTGACACGGCCATGACATCACCAAGGCTTATAAATCACGGCTCATGAAGGTTGCGGTCAATTTGTGCAAATATGACCTCCTAACGTCTATTCCTAACCAGTGTTCCTTGACCTCTGTGGAAAATGTCATGGGGTCAAGGAAAGTTGGCAAGCAGAATTCCTTAAGGAGTTAGGAAAAGACAACCGCAGTGTTCAGAGAATCCAACTTCACTTTAAGCTCTGTAGTTATGATGCGACTGCAGGCGGATGTTAGTGACATTGGTTCTGCAACGGAGAAACTACATTGTTCCAAAAAAAGAGTTGAAAGAGAAATGAAAGGAGAAATATAAAAGTTAAAGTAAGGGATTGTCACAGAGCACAAAGCTACTAAACTGTCTGTTTCAAACATACTTATTATGTAAATGAACCTGTACTTGTATAGCGTTTTTCGAGTCTTCCGACCACTCGAAGCGCTTTAACACTACATGACATCATTCACCCATTCACACACTGATGGGAGGACCAAGGTGCCAAGGTATCAGTATTATCAACCATTCATACACCGTAGGCGTAGCTACGGGAGCAATTTTAGGGTTAAGTGTCTTGCTGAAGGACACATGGAGCCAGGGATCGAACCATTGAAAGACGATCCTGCTCACCACTGAGCCACAGTCGCCTTGTTCTCCCACTAAAAATGTCTCTCTCATATCCCTTTTTGTTGAAAAAACTTCAGTGTTACCGTTTACGTGCAGATTATAATCTAAACATAAGAATATGCATATTTTATGAAACACCATACAAGCCAGTGTGACCAAGAAGTGTTGACTCGACAGTGTCGACACTTCTTTTGGGCGACTGTGGCTCAGTAGTGAGCAGAATTGTCTTTCAATCAGAGGATTGGTGGTTCGATCCCCGGCTTCGCTAGCCCATGTCGATGTGTCCTTGAGCAAGACACTTAACCCTAAAATTGCTCCCGTAGCTGCACCTACGGCGTATGAATGTATATGAATGATTGATAATACTGATGTGTTACCTTGCATGGTAGCTTCTCCCATCTGGGTGTGAATGATGTCATGTAGTGTTAAAGCGCTTTGAGTGGTCGGAAGACTAGAAAAGCGCTATACAAGTACAGGTTAATTTATCATTTTAAAATTGTAATGTGACAAAATAGTTAATTCAAAAGATGACAATCAAAAACTTGACTCTGACGTCCCACTGAACCCTGATCTTTGGATTTCAGCATTTGTAAGTCAAATTTAAGAATGAGGGCTGAGACTACAGTACAACGGCAGAAAGAGCAGATTAATACGTCAGTTTGATCAGTTTACAGCATTTGTAAAGTTCATAGTTTGCCAGCAGGCTTAACCGATTATTGAAAGTTAATTTCTAAGTTATGGCAACAGTTCTTGGCTGCGTTTCCCAGATTCGATCGTTCTTAAGGACTTAAGAAAGCTCAAAAGAAGGGTTCGCTAAGAATGAGCGCTAAGATACGAGTGTTTCACAGATGCGTTCTTAACTGCCTTCTTAAGATCTCGCCAAAGAAGCTTCCTAAGACACTCTTAGTGGGAGCTGTCCACCGCCGTGGTGATGAAACTAAATCAATCGATGCCAGGTTAATCGATCACCCACCACTTTATCAGCGCATAAATCACACACAACACACTGTGGTCCCCACACACAGGTGCAATTACGCTACAGCGCGCGTGTGTGTGTGCCATCCACGACACCAATCACCCGGGGGATCTCAGCCATGGCATGAAATCCACGGTGGACCTGGGGGACTTCATCCTGTGTGGTGGGCATTCTGATGTGTGTCCGCATGACGCAGGAGGATCGGTGTCACGGCTGCCACGCTGCGTGAAACCGATGCCTTGCCGAGGTGCCGTCCCCCACTACCTCCAGGAAGCTCCCCACTGCGTAAAAACGCAGGCTGAGGGCAACATTGCAGCGGGTTGGCCTCTGGATGTGTGGTGACACGAGCGTGACGAGGCGTTGGATCTCCACACGGGGAAGCCGGTACTTGGACAGGACAGCCCGGTCCGACAGCACATTAAGTGGGGAGAAGTGCTGACGCTCATATGCATTTATGTAAACTATCTGGCTTTGCGCAGGGCGACGCTGTTGGTTAGCAGCGAGATTATGCTGTATTGCAGCCGTGGTGTCTCTCACGCGTGGACTTCAGCAATGTCTTTAGACGTTCCAGCCGAGTTCAGTTACACCTGTCAGTTTCCCTGATATCTGTGAAATACCACAGGGTTGTTGATGTTTTTATAGCTAACGTAAACTCATATGCAGATGCCGAATGTGTGTGAAAACGCAATGAGTGATATTAATGATGATTCATTTTATTCATGTAGCTACAGGAACACGTGGGCAATTCTTTATTTTTATATCGTTATTTTTCTTTTTATGCTATCATTTTTCTTGCGGCAGTGTTCTGCAGCTGTTGGCGCACATTCATCATTACGCATGGTTTTAGTATTCCTTTGAATGTCTGATATAACTTTCCCTGACGCGGCTGCAGTGAGCGTTTAGTCGCTAAGAAGGCTGTTAAGAGTGGGTCAGACCGATCTTACGTTTGCTTCTTAGTGAAAGAGCGTCTTAAGCTAAGAACGACTCTGGGAAACACGTTGTTCTTTCACAGCACTCTTAGAGCACTCCTAAGACGCTCTTAGCGCTTAAGAGCGTCTTAACGAATCTGGGAAACGCGGTCATTTACATTATCTGCGTTTGTCCTCATAATCGTCACATTTAAAGTGACACATCATTTGGCCGTTAAAGCACAACGGCCAAATAACGCATCACTTTAAATGTTGCTGCTGCAAGGAATTGTGGGGCGGTATTATCTACTTTCCTTTCATAAAAGCAGGTCCAGCGTTTCCTATGCTGAAGGAGCTAAGTAAGTACGCATTGAAACTCCTTTCCTTTGCATTTAGAGAATTCAAACAGCTCTTATGACGACCACTGAGAGACTTCAGGGTCATTTCACTTAGTGAGCAACCTTCCAGACCAAAAAGGACTATTCAACGGCAGCCCTAGATCCTGAGGGGCTGTTGTGTGTTTTACAGACCGCTGAGTCCCATACAAAGTTGTGTAACATAACTGTTGTGATGAAGCTGAGTTCACTAGTCAGGTTTCTGTGTGATAAAGTTACAGTTGATGTACTTTACTGCTGTGTGAGGACTTGTCTTGACTTGTCTTCCCAACCCACACATGTACACACACTCACACACGTTATGCTCATTTCATACACACTTGGTGTGCAAGCACAGCCTGTATTGTGTCTCATTCTTGTTTCTAAAATTCAAATGATCACAGAAAGTATTACATTACCCTCTTCCTCTCATCTCTATCCCTGCTCTTGTTTGGCTGTCACAATCTGATTCAATCTGATTCTGAATCTGAATCCTAATTGGGTAAATTAAAATTAGGCAATAGCGAATTTGTTGGTTCAAAATTGAAATCGTGAAACTTGTCTCTGGTTGTATCGTCTGTAGTGATTTGCTGACATGTTGTAAATTAAAATCATTACGCTGTCTGAAACTAAGTCAGATTACAATTATATAACCTATTAGCCATCAAAGTGCTGAAAGAGAACAATGAAATCATTATCTCTCATTATCCAAGTTTGTCTGCATCAATTACCCACACCATTATTCCTATCGCAGAATGCCCAGATATACAAAGATGTACAGAAATCAAATGTCAGGTAGCCCTCTAAATTATAGCTTGCTCATTTCCATAAGGCTCTAACGAGGGTCCAAAGCAACAGAGACCGGGCACTATTCTTCTTTTGATCTTTCAACGTAAATGGATTATTCATGTCAAATCCAGCAATCATAGCCCAAGGAGTAGAAACCAGCTGGGACCTGTCAATTTCTATTTCAAAGGGTATAATATTAAAATGGAAGGGGATTCTAGTTCACAATTGTCACCATTTATAATTAAGAATATGGTGAATTCATTTCCATTTAAGACTGCTTTTTTTTTAGTAAATGGTTGGGTACGGACCACGGTCTGCTTAGATTATGTGAAAAGAAGAACTGTGGAAGAATATTTGCTGAGCCGCTTTTCCTCATCCTCCCAATTAGACACTTGTCTTCTATGGGAACCAGACAAATTTACTTGTATCACATTTACAAGCACTTAAAGAGCTTTAACACTACATGCCATTCACACCCTTTCAAACACTGATGACAGGGCTGTTATGCAAGGTTCCACCTGCCCATCAGAAACAAACATTCATATCCATTTACAACCTTTTATCTAGGATTAGTTAGCGTTTGAAGCAATGTCTGTAAAGATTTGTGCTGTTGAGGCATCTTCCCATTTAACCATGATGAGATGGCTGTAAGATATTTGGAACTTTCTGTTAAAGACACAATTGGGTGGACAGGAAAAGTATCATTTCGGCAAAAGAGAAAAAAATGATTGTTCCAACTATTTAAGTAGACCTTTTACCTTCAAATCCCAATGGAAATGTGTTGTGATTTATGTAATGATGAATGCTTGCCTGTTGTTAAGTTTGATGACACTGTGAGGGTTATTACTGTTCATTCAATTTCTAAAGAAGTATTCACTTCATGACATGTTTTATTACATGTACAGGTTTTTGATGTACACGTTTACAGGATTTGTGGGGTTTTGAAATCAAAAAGAAACAAATTCAAAACACGGAGGCCAATCACTGCCATTGTCATGTGCAGCTTTTCATTGGGATCAGGTATGTGTCCGTTAATAGCAAAGCCGTTCACTTTATCGAAGAAAAAACACAAGGGAATATTCTCACAAACTGTGCATGCTAGCGAATTATTGGCATGCAGTTAGTCTCCAGCTGGCCAGTACCTTCGCATGCCAACTTTGTCCTCAAGTGCTTGGCCACGTTTCAGAGGCGCAGCCAGTTCAGCCGTGTTTGGACTTTGCCTCTGATGTAGAGGCTGGAAGTATGGAAGGCAACCCGGTACCAACTGACTGATACTAAATCAACTTTAAACCTACACCGTGAGGTCAACAAGTGGAAGTGCCTCAGGGCCCACAGCAGGCCAGGCTTATTACCACATGAGAGAGGAAGACGAAGAGGAGGAGGAGGAGGAGGAGAAGAAGATAAGAGGAGGATGAGAGGGTGGGGTGGACAGCAGGGATAAGGGGAGGGGGAATGACAGAGAAACAGATTAAAGAGTTGAACAGGAAGGTGAAGAGAAACTGAGAATCCCTGCCTCCGTTAAAAACAACGCATCTAATTAAGTTCTCTCTGATAGGTGTTGTTGAGAAAAAGAGGGGAAATAGGAGGAGATAATCTGGTGGGAGGAGGTGGAATGGCAAGGAGAGCAGAGGGGGAACTAGAAACAGTTTGTTTCTGTCATTTTCTAGCAAGGTCAACTAGACAGGCTAGTACTATATGCATTCTGCACACCTCCTCCTATTCCTGTTAGTACTACTCCTCCATCTCTCTCATTTCCTCCTCTTCAACCTCCATCCCCGAGCAAAATTGATGTTTGTTGTCCTTGCAAGAGCAGGGGTAAACTGTCATTCCTTTGAAACCTGTATCTGGATGGCTAATTTAAATTCCTTCACTTCACAGCTCCCCACACCTCACCAACATCCACAGTCATTTTACTTTCATATGACATAACACAATGTCTCCTTCAGTTCCAGGAGATGGATGAAAAGAGTGCTTGTGCATCCTGAACTGCTTTTCTAGGCGCTGCACAGTCAGATGTGTAATTTGCAGAAAAGAACTGTTAATGATCACAATGTAAATGTGTGATTTTATATGGCATGACAGTAACTGAGGCTGTGGCAAGGTAAGGGAACTTTACAGCTTTTATTAATGCTGTTTAATGCACTTTGGAACGTCATTGACGTTAAGATAACAGCGACAAAATCCTGACTGTTAATTCATTAATTTTCATTGTGAATTAGAAGATCCTAGGCTGGCATTTTGGCACACTATCCCGCGACAGATTTGGCCAGCAGTCTGTAAATTGTGTATCCCTGCCTTACCCCCTCCTGCAGCCACGCAGTAAGACTGGTGACACAGGGACGTGACATCACGATGAGGGTTCTGTGCTTACAGTAGTGCCTAAGAGAGGCACTGGAACTGGGCCAGCGTCTTTCTATGAAACATTTATGCAATAAATGCATTAGGATATTCTCCAAAACTGGATATAAGATTGTATGGGCCTTTAATCTGAGAGATCTGCCTGTAAAATAGACGTCTGTTCTGCTTAGTAGGCCAAAACAGTGTTGCTCTTAAAATGAAAGTTCTATACAATAGACAGACAAAGTTTTGTCCATGACTTTGGCCTTCAAAAACCCTTCAGTCAAATGTTGTTCCTGACATTAAGGCCAAATACTGTGATGGGAAAAAAATGTTTCAGAAGTGTGGTTTTATCATTGGTTATAGAATAAAGTCAATTGAACTTACATATTCTCTATACCATTGGCATGATCAGGACCTCGTCTTCGCTGTGCATTCACCAGACCAAAAGTAGATGATGACACACCACAGATACAAGCGACCTAAATGTGGTGTGTCTGGGCTCAGCCTTAAAGACAGGATGAGGAACTCAGATGCCCGGGGGAGCCCCGAGTGGAGATGCTGCTCCATGGCGTCGAAAGGGGGCCAGTTGAGATGGTTCGGGCATCTGATCAGGATGCCTTCTGGACCCCTCCCTTTACAGGCTTTCTGGGCATGTCAAAGTGGTAAGAGGCCCAGACTAGACCCAGAACATGCTGGTGGGATCATATATCTCGTCTGGCCTCGGAGAGCCTCAAGGTCCCCCAGGAACTTGAACATGTTGCTGGGGAGAGGAACGTCTGGAATGCTCTGCTAAACCTTCTGCCACACAACCCAGCCCTGGATTAGTGGAGGATAATGGATGGATGGAGTAGTAGATATGTTAATGTCTGTTGATGACAGACATACATGAGTTAGAAGTAGTAACAAAGTGCATTTGGTCTCATTACTATAAGATTTTATTTTTTATGTATAGGTATAAAGTCATTATTAGTACTTAAAATTAAGTATAATATTCTACTGCACTTTATGTCCCTAATTAAGGATGTCAGAGCTGAAAGTGTGTTTCCCCATGTAGTCCTCTAACCCTGTATTTGTCTCCTTTCTCTCCTAGTCACTGCTCTCCTTTCATGTAATTGTGTCTGACATCCAGGAATACAGTCTCTTTCTGGGTGAAAGCAGAGCACTTGTATCATGTACAGATGGTTTCTCCCCCTGTAATGCACTTTGATCTGCTTCGGCCTCAACATAATGGATGCGAGACAAGCCATTATCCACCGCCCATTTTGGATAGCCTCAAAACAATTCAAGACAAGCACTTAAAAACACCTCAATGTGAAGAGCATCAGAGGGAGGTGGAGATGTTGTGCTGGAGAACAACATCTTAACAACATTCTGTTATGATGCAGAATGTGTCCAGACCATGTTATTAAGAGTTAAAAATTCATTAATTTCAGGTTACTTATTTTTGATTGATGTTTAACAGGACGAGCGACTAAAACAGACCTGCTAACTCAAAAGAGATGAAAGGGGGCCAGTTCTAAAGCGTTGTGATAGTTAACTATTCCTTCAAATCTTTGCCACAAAAGCTTGATTGATGCAGTCAGCTGGCATGGAGAACTGCTCTATAATCTATTTATAATGGCCTTGCATAGTTTTTAGCTCTAGAAAGTCCTCTTTCCAAAAAATATGTTACAACATATGTATTTTTATTTTGTACATGGAGAACAAAATGCTGTATAATGGTTCAACCAGAAATCAAGAGTCATTGTTGAAACAAATTGGAAGTTTGGGATCTGTTAGGGACTTATATGCATGGGTCTGGCTATTCGCAAATATCAGAGATAATGATTAATTGTAATACATCGAGAGGCCCAGAGTTGTTGCTAACTTTAGGGCTAAGGGCTAAGCGGTACAGCCTACAATTTATACCACATATCATTTGGAAGCACATGTTTCTAAAATGTTAAAATGCTTCTGAAGGGAGAGAGCACTGATATGGCAACTGGCATAAGTTCATCCATCCCAAAAATCATGTGACTTGTATTATCCTCTAAATTGTAGGGTTATTTGCAGAAGACTTGCAATTTAAATCAATAGGAAAAAAAAGATTTTATTTTAATTTAAAATCTTAGCATTAGTATTTTTAATGAGTGCTTGTGTTAAGAAGTTAAATGAACAGGTCATGCATAGTTGTATCAATTTTATATTGCAGGACTGATTGAAGTTTCTCAATGAATAATTCATTTTACAAGATTACATTTGATATTCATTATCCTGTCTTCACAACACGCATCCAGTTATATCTTTATCCGGAACTGGGATTGTGGGTGTATTGTTGTCACTCTACATTTCTACGTTGGTGTAGTCCTGTTTACCAGTGCGCTTTAACCAAGAGATTAATTGATTGACTCATTGTGTATATAAAGGATGCTTAATATTAAAGGACATAATTGAACATAATGCAGCACAATAGCCCCAGAAAGTCTTCCTTTGTGGCGCTAATAATGATCCTCCATTGTTTGGACGCTCACAGAAGGAGATAATTGAATAAACACGTTTTTTACAAGTTTTTATTTTTGGCAGGTATTATGAAACACTGTTGAGTATAATAAAGCACAGTCCATGTGTATTTAGACATTCATGATTTTCATTGTTTTGGAGTATGAAATGGACTGTCCGACCATTCAAAGCACATCAACACCATTCATTCATACATCGATGGCAGGGGCTACCATGCAAGCTGCCACATGCCCAGTGGGAATCCATCAAAGCTTTCAGGAACAGCTTGCGTGACACAGCAACATGGACTAGCAGAGCTGGATCGAACTGCGATCATCTGGTTGAAGGACGACTCTGCTCTACCACTGAACCACAGTCGCTCCTTATCCTGCAGCACAGCATTAATGTATTATACTTTTCTTAGTGCAGACCCCCAAAGACAACCTTACATTTGAAATCTTTAACGGTGTATATATTAGGTGAACAGTCCATTTCATGTCAATATTAAAAGCCTCAAAATAAGGCTGAGAGGAATTAGACTGCTATTCATTACTTTGTTTCAGATCCTATGTGCTTACATGTGATGATTAAACACAATACACTTGGGGGTTAAACATTTCACCCCATTTTTGCGGAGCTTGGGGGTCTCTGGTAATATATAAACATATAATGTGTCCCCTCAAATTCCTTTGCAGCAATGTTCCATGAGGGTACTGAAACACCATGTTGTTATAATAAGGAAAAGAAGCAACATTTAGAAAGAGAGATATTTGTCTTAATTGCTTCCACGTTCCCACTTACTTCTTTACTTCTCAGTCCCTCCCACCAGGGATGCATGGAGAGACACAAAGAAACCATACGAAGAGACAGGAAACGAGGAAATTCAAGAGGAGCACTGTGGATTCCGTCCTGGTCTTGAACCATTGGACCAGCTCTTTACTAGGGTTAGGTACCGAGAACCAGTGCTAATATGGCACCGGTTCCAAGACGTCCGGTACCTACCGGACCGAAACACAATGTGGATTTCGGTGTTTCCTTTAGGTGCATTAGCGAATTTAAATACTTTTTTTAACACTACTTTGTAATGTTGCACGGTATACCAATACTAAAAAGGTAGCGCGGTACCGATAGGATTTATCTATCCAGTCTGAAATACCACTCGATGGCCAAGCACACAGCTGATGCTAACTCTGCGCCCCCTCGTCATAGCCAGACACAAATGGATGACTTCAGACAGAAACACATGGACACCACAACGAAGAACACACTTACTGCAGCCACAGCTAAATGATGCTACTGCGTGTAGCCTGTTAGCATTGTGGTGGACGAGGATCTAGCTGATATAATACACATCACATCCAATGACAGGACCTACAAATTGCCTTCGAGAACCATCAAAAGAAGCGAAAGAAGCGAGTTTCACTGTTGTCTGAAAATGTCAACAGGCTTGTCTGTTTGAGTAGCTTGCTGAAAACAAAGCAGTAGGAGGCTTACCTTTTATTGGTAACTTAACTGTTACGGTTCATTGTTCCAAAATAAGAGGCGTGACTGCTTTGTTCACCTCTCTCTCTCTCTCTCTCTCTCTCTCTCTCTCTCTCTCTCTCTCTCTCTCTCTAAAAACATTTGCATAAAGCAAGCCAATCCACTTTTTCATGTTGATAAGAGCGTTAAAATGAAAAAGAAATTACGATTAATTGCGGGTTAACTATGACAGAAATGTGATTAATCACGATTAATTTATATATATATATATATATATATATATATATATATATATATATATATATATATATATATATATATATATATATATATATATATACATATATATACACACACACACACACACACATACATACACACTTACACACACATAGTTTCAACAAGCCAACCCATAACTACCCAACAAAACAAACCATAGCGTCTACTGGAATTCATTTGCGGAACGCAGTTCAAATCCAACCCACTCCCTGCCGAGGCCTCCAACTAAATGTTTCCTTTCATTTTCATACCTCTGACAGTGTAGAATAACGCTGTGTAGAATGCCCATGATAGGCACATCTGCCTGTGTCGTGTTTTCTTATTTTCTGCAGCATGCCATTCAGCCCAGCGTGTCCAAATTGCAGCCTTGAAATGATGGTTTCATCTCTCCTGTTCCCCGCTACACATCTCACTTCCCCCACTTTCCTCTGAACTTTATAGAACTATCGCCCTTTTCTGTCCTCCCATTTTTTCTGCCACCTTTTCCTTAACCTCATTTTAATAATCCCCTTGGCCTCTGATTTACTGAAGTTGACTTCAACTTTTGCGCAACTACTCTTTGCGGCTTCTTTTGCCACTCTATCGGCCATTTCATTTCCCTTAACCCCCACATGTGCAGGAACCCATAAGAACACCACTGTGATACCCATCATTTGAATTCTGTATAGTGTTTGCTGCATTTCATTGAGAATGTTTTCTCTACTGTCTGAATGACTTTTCTGTTAGCTGTCAAGTGATGCACTGCAGTTTGAACAAATGATTGCCCTTAATGGTCTTGTGTCCTCTATCCACTGTAGTGCAAACATTGCCAGCATTCCCCCTGTATACACCGATAATCCCTCTGTAATCATTTGACTTATTTTGAGGTTAAATTCTGGCACTATAACTGTGATTCCTACCTTATTTGCTGAATTCTTTGATATGTCTGTGTACAACTGGACATAACTACTACTACATAACTGGTACCTGTCTATGAACGTCTGAATTGTATGAACATTAAACGAACCCTCTCTATCCGTGTTCTTCTTTTTAAGTAATGCCACGTCTACTGTTGCCTCTAGAAGTATCCACGATGCTACTGCTGGTAAAGGAAATGTTGGACTGAAGTTTAATTTGTCAATGTTAATTTCTTTTGTTTTCTGTGCTGCTGTCTATCCAAAACTACTCAATTCTCTCTTCTCCTTCTACCAGCAGGGTACTAAAGTTTCCTGAGTTAGAGTTGTCATGTAGCGCGTTCACTGAGTGATTGTTGGGGAGACAACATGAGTGCAGGAGCTTTTGCCGTCCTCAGCTTGTTGAAACAAAGCTCTCCAGTTGATATTAATGATGACCTGTAGTCCAGTAAAGCAGCAGAGTTTGTAAAATTCAACCGTTTTTGAATGGAATTCTGTTGCAAACACTCCCTATCAGCCCACCTGATATAAATGTGTGTATATATATATATATATATATATATATATATATATATATATATATATATATATATATATATATATATATTGTTTATAGTTTGAAGTTAAAAAGTTTGAACCTGTAGTTTGAAGTTTTTGTGTGTATTTATATTTATAGTATACTTTAAGCAGTAATATATGGCTTAATTTAATGAAAAAAATGGCCTTGGCAATAAAAAAATATTGGTTCAGGCATCGTTCAGGCACCGGTATCATTTTAAAAGTATCGGTTTAGCACCAAACGACCTCACCTATGGTCATGAACACTGTGTCGTGACCGAAAGAATGAGGTCTCGGATACAAGCAGCCAAGAGCTTAAGAGCTTTCACAGTTTTGTTATTATTCAGTTCCTGTTTTCCTTAAAAAAAAAAAAAGGTACCTTCTTTCAACACAAATTAGGGCTGTTTGAATGGCAGCATGGCACACCGTACACGTGTGCACTTCCAGATGGCACCAGCTAATGTGTTGGAATTGGTGAATCTTAAATCAGGCTGCAGTGTCATCTCAGATGCAGAGATGTCTGCCAGCATGGCCTCTCTGATTTATTCAGCGTGTTTATTATCCTGGTACTATTTGTGAGGGCTCCGGCTGCCTCTGGCCTCCCATCTCGCTCTCCATCGCGCTGTACCCTCCAGTTTGTGTCAGCTTTGATAAAACGGAGCCAGTTAGAAGTGAACAGCGGTCCCACTCCCTTTGACACTGTAAACAAACATGACACAGATGTGGCAGAAGACAACTTCAAAAGAGTTGAAGTAAGAGGAAAGTTTAAAACTATGTTACTAATTGGGTTAGCTACCAGGAAGGTCAGCGATTATTTGTTAGTCGGCAATATTTGAGGCTTGTGACATGTCAGAGTCTCATGTTGGAGAATACGTCCCCTGCTCACACAGAAGGCAGCACAGGTTCTGGTCCAGGCCATGATCATCTCCCGCCTCGACTACTGCAACTCCCTCCTGGCAGGTCAACCTGCCAATGTAACTCGACCTCTACAGCTCATCCAGAACGCAGCAGCTCGACTGATCTTCAACCTCCCGAAGTTCACTCACACTACTCCACTCCTCCGCGCCCTCCACTGGCTACCGGTGGCCGCCCGCAACCGCTTCAAGACATTGGTACTTACGTACCGTGCTACGAACAGATCGGGTCCGACCTACATCCAGGACATGGTGAAACCGTACACACCAGCTCGTTCGCGCCGCTCAGCTTCAACCAATCAGCTTGTCGCTCCGTCGCTGCAAACTCAACACTCAACAAAATCACGACTGTTTGCAGTCCTGGCTCCTTGATGGTGGAATGAGCTCCCCATTGACATCAGGACAGCAGAAAGTGTCTACATCTTCCGCCGCAAACTAAAAACTCATCTTTTTCAACTATACCTTGAATAAAGACAATGACAACAGCACTTAGGCAGCACTTCGATGGCTCTTACTGATAGCACTTAGTAGTTTGACTTTATTTGAGAAATTGTTCTGTCTTGATTCTTGTTGTTCCTACTTCGTATTTACGGTTGAATGCACTTATTGTAAGTCGCTTTGGATGAAAGCGTCAGCTAAATGACATGTAATGTAATGTAATGTGTTCTTTGGATCAACAGTACAAGACAAAGCTAAAAAGGTGAAGTCCAGTCCTGATGACCTGAATCTGGGTTATACTCATATGTCTCAATAATGTCAAGAAAGTAACAATATAAGGCATGTAGCAAATTTGTAGTAATCACAACTGTAATCATACCATCACCCTAAACTCCCCTGGATGCAAAGTGTAGATTTTGTGTAAAGTGAAAAACAAAAGTAGATCAGGATTTAGAGTGCTGATATCAATCCATCTATTCTCCCCTGTTGTTGCAGCAGCCTAAGCAGAGCATTTCAAACATTCCTCTCTCCAACTCCCTCCCCAACTCTTCCTGGGGAACCCTGAGATTTTCCTAGGCCAGGAGAAACAGGTCCAGGAGGCCTCCTGATCAGGAGTCCCAACCTCCTCATCTGCCCAGCCACCCTACGAAGGAAGCCTATTTCAGCTGCCCGCCGCATCCACAATCTCATCCTTGTCTGGTCTGGGCTGATAAATCGTGAGCTTTACCTTCCGGCTCAGGTCCCTCATCACCATGGTCACCAACAGTCCGGTAAAACGCTCCGGTACCGCAAACACCGCACAGAGCAGCCCATTTATCTCACGCTTCATTTTACCTTCACTTGGGGCAGTGACTCACTCCATCACTCCATCATTTTACTGCTAAGGACCACGGTCTCAGACTTGGAGGTGCTGGCTCTTAATTCCACCGCTTCACACTGTCAGAGGTCGAGGCTTGATGGAGCCAACATGGACACATAGCCCCACATTCATTGCTTTTATGAATGATGCAGGTGATGGCTACGACGCATATCCACAATTGAATGTGCTACTCAACTGCACAAAGCAATTGTTTACATGAATAGTAACGTTCGTCTTAAATAACATCAAAAAGTTCTGATGAAGCTTATCGACAAAACATTAATAACTAGTTACGCAATGTTACGCTATCTTGTCCTAAATGGGAAATGTCAAGAAACTAGTGTGGGTTAGGGTTAGGGCATGAGATGATTCAATTATGATCTGCCCCTTAGTGGAAATATGTTTTTCATCCGTCAGATACACACCACAAAATGTGTGAACAAAGCAACTCTTGTGACTGCATTATAAAAAGAGCCACATCAACACAATGATGTTACTTTTAAACAACTCCTTGTATGTCCAAGTCATATCCAATAATGTGTACACAGAGAGATTTGCTGTGTGTGTGTGTGTGTGTGTGTGTGTGTGTGTGTGTGTGTGAGTGTGTGTGTGTGTGTGTGTGTGTGTGTGTGTGTGTGTGTGTGTGTGTGTTCCTACAGCTGTTCTGTCAGGGGACAGAACCTTACAAGGCTGCTGGTTGTGACAGAGTCATTGGTACAGCAAGCAACATATGCTGTGTCTTTATCATCAGCGGCACACTGACAAAAAACACAACACACACAAACTGTCAGACAAAGTGATATGACTGTGTCCCACAAATGAGGGTTCACAAACACATACGCACACACAAACGCACATGCACACACACACACAAAACCGCACACTGCTTCATTTATCAGTGGTGCATTATTTATCAGCGCTAGCGTTGCTACTCCTCAAGGTATTTACAGCGAGGAATACATTAGCAGTGAAGAATGCAGGACTGGAAAAGTGAATATTCCTCCGGATTAATATGCACATCACAGCTCCCACTGGAATAATCAGCCAAGCTATACTGGTCCCAGTAAACAGAGCCTGGGTCTCTTTAAAGCCTTTCACCAAACACAGACATGCATCAGAAAACTGTCAATCACAGATAATTCGCTTTAATCTGATCTTATCACTGCAGCCAGCGTTACCTGTCAATATTATTATTCCTGAGTGTCATCTCTCGCTCGAGTCACAAAATGAATTAAAAGAAATTAGTAAATAGAAAATAATTGGAAAAATAACAAACAAATGCATGACAAGAGTGTTCACCATCAAAACTGAATGTGCGTCCTGCTCCCTGCAGGAGAGCAAACTGAGTTATCCTCTTGTGTTGGGATGGGAGATCACAACTGTCCATTGTCGGGGTGTAATGCAAAATATAATACCCTATGTTAAAAATGATTGCTCCCAGGGCAGTAAGTAAACGTGTAACATTTTCAAAAGATAATGAATGATAAATAAATATGATGTTTATGAGTCACAGAAGCAAGGCTGCTTCTGCATTCTGGAATTGAAGACTCTCAAAGGCCACATAACAACACTCAGGAAGTAAGGTTAATTTTAGCAAACATGCAAGTTGGGAGCCTTATTAAAATGTGTTTACAAGGGAAGAAACCCCGGGAAGGAAATATCAGCCGAAACTAGGTGACAACATGGAAGGAGTTATCAGATAACAAGTGTAATGAGATGTATGACAAGGAATCATAAATAATGTAGTAGTAATGAAAATGGCTAATCACACAGAAATGCTGCTGTTGTATTTTCAGCTATAATGGTAAACAATTCATCGTCAAACAAGTAGTATATTACAGTAATTCACTGTTGACTGATTTACACATTAAATACAAAAACAACCAAAATGGGATTTTTCGACCACTGCAGATTATTTGCTCCTCAGCTAATTAAATGGGTATGATCAGCTACTAGTAGGTTCAAAAGGCTGTTATCATCTTTTCACATAGTAGATCACGATAAGTATACAAGAAAAGGACACAGACCTCTATTGGAAGGAGTAATTAGGATGGGAGCAGAGGAGGAAGTCAGTTGAATAAGCAGCAACAAAGTCTGCACAGAGAGGAGGTCTGGGTGGGCAACAACAGCGCCAAGGATTGTTTATGATTAAATATTACTGCAGATGTATAACCAGTCACACAACCAGCAGTTCACTCACCAGATACCCATAACAGTCTGTATGAAAGTCGTCATCCGTAAAACCCCAGCAAGGTTATTTCTTAGGCTTTAGCCTAAGCTTTTAAGTAGCTTCTTGCTTCTAACGAGAAGCTTCTTTCGTTGACAGAAGTCACGCTGCCCCACTGACCAATCACAGTGCATGTTCATGGTCACGCTGGGCCACTGACCATTAAAACGTCAACGCCATTTTGCGGGCACTTGCGCGTCAAAGAATACACCCAGCTTGTCAAACTAAAGATCGGATTTGGAGAAGTCTATGACAATCAACGCTAATGTCCACTTCCTGTGTACTTAATCTGCAAATGCTAAAACTGCTTTGTCTAGATAGAGACACAGGAGTAAACATCTGATTGGATGAAACTATCAGGAGACAGGAGCTGTGCAATGAGAAAATAAGCAATAGGGAAACATATTGATAATACATGTAGTGTATTTGTGAAGTACAATTAAATTATAAAATAGCTATAACTTTGTGATTCTGTTTAGGCCAGCAAAGAAGGCCTAGCTGGCCCTGACGGTCCACCACTGGTCTGGAGTATGTCATTCCTCAGTCCCATTTTATCTCAGTCCCACTCTCATTTTAATGAAAGTAGTGACAGACATTACTTCTCCTCAAAAAACGATAATACAAAATTTGGCATTAGACATTTATTTACATGTATCTGCCATTTTCAACATATATTCCATTGCTTTCGTGAACCTAAAACCTTTGGTAAATCAATTTCCATCACCAAAACAGTTCGTCCACACGAGTAAATGTTATGTTTTCACAAATTGAGTATCACTTTTTCAGCTTTAGGGCCATGTCATCTCTTTACACGTGTGCCTTAGAATAATGGAGCCTCATTATACAAAAAGGCTGATATTGTTCTGCATGTTGTTATGTAACACATGGGAATAAATCTTGTAAATCTCTGCAAGTGCCTTTCAAAAGTGAATTTAAGAAATTATGTAAAATCAAGAAAATAACCTTAGACCCCAGAGGGTTCTAAAACATGGACGGCCAGCTGGCTATGTGAACAACTCTGATAACACACACACACACACACACACACACACACACACACACACACACACACACACACACACACACACACACAGAGGGAGAGATATTTTAACCTCTGCTCAGGTTGACATTACTCCTCTGCACTTTTACATTCACGATAGTTGTTGTTTTCTGCTCGAACAATGTTCAGAACATCTCAAATCCTTCAAGTGTACATTTAATACTCACCAACTGCAACAGGTGGTCAAATGTATACTGGATTATCAAGTACATTTGGTACTACATTTACATTACAGTATTAAAGTAAAGATTGTTTCATTAACAGGTAAATGTATCACATGGCATGATAAGAAGCCATCAAGTATCAACCTGCTTCATGGTTGACTAAATGAACATCATGCTGTATTAAAGAAGACTTGAAAGTAGAGATTGAGACATAAACTCATGTTTACAATGTTTACTGAGGGAATAAATCAAGAGATAAGTAGAGTCATTTTCACTTAGACTTCTATACAACCAGAGGAGTCGCCCTCTGAGATATAATGCTAGTTTAAGACACCTTTTCATTGACTTCATCTTTCAAAAGCTGAGGTTGCCGCCTGAATTAATACAAACTGGAGTGTGTAATAATATTTTATCTTTGCATAAGAATAAAAAAAAGCCATAATCAAACAGATGTGCTTGTCACCTTCCACAGCATATCAGTCATTTCTGTTTCAGCTACCAGTTGGAAACCATCAAAGAAAGACAAACAGCACTAACTTCTA
Source organism: Clinocottus analis (assembly GCF_023055335.1). NCBI lineage: Eukaryota > Metazoa > Chordata > Actinopteri > Perciformes > Cottidae > Clinocottus > Clinocottus analis. The sequence goes on along the minus strand of NW_027176031.1, from coordinate 2,152,703 downwards.
TAGTTAAAGGGTAGCCAAAAGTATTTTTGTAGATCCAAAATGGAATTTCAGGCACCTTCACACAAGGACTCAAGTGACTAAGACTGAAGCGACTGAAATCTAATGATGGTGACTGATCAGTGAAGTGGTGAAAGATCATACTATACACACTCGGCTATTGCAACATCTCTGACATCAGATAAACAGAAGCTGCTGTATGTTACTCACTACAGCAAATTCATTTCAGCATTGAAGCCGATTGTGCTGTCCAAGTAGCAAAGTTTGTTTTATGTTCGTCTGAGTGTCAGAATATCATACAGAATACAAATCTATGGGAAACATGTCAATCAGGGACTGTTGGACAACATGAGGCCCATTGAATGCTGCTGCTCTGCCACCGAGGCTCCAGCCTCTCTGCTGCTGACGAAGGGAGCTAAATTACTGCACGCTGTGGCTGATACTCCTCAGTCAGACTAGTGAGTTTTGCTAATTACAACCACGCTTATTGCCTCCCGTTATTCCATTCGGAGACAACAGAACAACACCATCATAATCAGATTTAGTAAAAAGTACTAATGTGGAAATTTCCCCTTAGTACATACGGATCTAATGAATGCATGGAGCAGTACGTGAGGTGGATGGCTTATGTGTTTGTGTTGCTGAGAGAGGCTTCATGATTATACTGTATGGCTTCATTAGGACCGGGGGTAGGATACCAAAGATCTGCTGACAAAGACTGGGTAAGCACAAGGCATGACACAGCAATAGCAGTCTGAAACATTTACAAGACCACATCATTATAGACAGCATATACTATGTTTAGTGTATAATGAACACTACACAACAAAACAAATCACATAAACTGCATCAACACTAGTCAACTGCGTAGCGGAACAGTGAAACTGCTGCTGTCCCGTACTGAAACTTCCTGGAATTCCAAGTATGTAGTACGTTTGCGTGTACAATTTAGCCATTTTACACTGTCATTATTAATCAGCAACGTAATTAGTATTGCTAGTTACACAAGTCTTCAACTAACTACGTTACACTGGTGGGGAGGGGCAGTGTGGGAGGGGCGGGGGGCGAGGGGGGCAGTGTGGATGGCATGCCAGTCAAAAGTGGTGGAATGGACTTGGGATTCTTGTTTCTAGTCTACCGACCACTCAAAGCTCATCATCGTTCACCCATTCATACACTGATGGCAGGGAATGTTGGAACAATTTGGGGTTAAGTGTCTTACCCAATGCCAACTTGACCATGACGTGGACTCGCAGAGCTGGGGTTTGAACTGCCGATGCTCTGATTAAAAAACAACAAACCGTCAGTTTGGAAGCTGCCCCTGTACTGTGACCGTTGGTCAACCAACCTATGTAATCTGGGCCTCATAGTGACTGGTTGCCTCCTTCCCCACCACCACCCCCGAAACGGCTTGTAACACTGGGGTGAGCTTGCGGGACTGATGTGTGAACAATATTAACTTTACACTTGCACAAGCTGATGATTCTGCAAAGATATCAGTGTTCTCTTGTTGATGTTCAGTGTTCTCTTGTTGAGGTTCATTGATATCTTGTTAAGGTTCATTGTTCTCTTGTTGATGTTCATTTGGCAGCATGTTGAAGAAATAGAGATGAAATGTGCAGTGGTTTCAAAAAGTATCACGATTGCTTAGCAACGTTTGCTAAAGAAGAAAGGGTGTAGGTTTGCATATCCACAGCAGGGTGTCAATGGAATGGACTGGCATTAATATTGTGACGTTGTAGTCTATTTTAAGAATCACCCATTTACACACTGATGACAGAGGCTACCATGGCGCCATCCGGATGCTTAACACATTCACACACTGATGACAGAGCATGGTGCCATCAGGATGCTTAACACATTCACATTAGCACAGGCTGTGACTGTCTCTCTCATCTAGCTTTTCTATTCCGATTAAGTGTAATACATGAGAATTAAATGAATCACGACCTTTTGACAAGGTAATTTAACACGTTGTTGTTATTGAAAAACACATGAAGGATGCTTGAGTTACTCTGAAAGTGAAAGGACCACTTCAGACACAGTGCAGATGCCTGGTCATGTTTAACAGAGCACATCTATTCTAAGTGTTTGCTAAATGTGATATGACTGACTGAGTGTGGTCAGACAGCTTTACTAATCTCATTTCTTTTTGTTCTCCTTTCGCTCACATTGTCCTCAATTCTCTCATTCATATGGCCTTACTGTCTTTCAATATTTTCATTTATCTATTTTATATGCACAGGTACACACATGGCATGTCCAATGACCAGTCCATTAACCTATCATAAACATCAGGAGCAGTGGTTAGCTGTCATCTTCTGGGGAGAAACGTGGGTCATGGTGACGTCACTCATTGGTTCCTACAAACTGGGGTCCCTGCAGACCCCTGACTTATTATTTGTGCGCTATATTTTATCGGTGCATTTTCTCATGCCTTCGTCAATCATTTTTTTTCCTAAAGACATCGTATCACTGGGTTCTGTTTAAAGTTGTGCTTTTAAAAATACTAATGTAATGGGGTCCTTGAGGACACAAGTCAAAAGCACCCTCATCCCATGCAGTTTTAATAGATTTATTTATTAAGAACATGTTTGTCATGGGACTGACTTGAAGTGACACACATGATTAGGTGGGAGGGCACTTTGAATGAAACAAAACAATGATTTCTTCAAACTTTTAGTTGACAGGTGTCCTTTGTATCGTTACGATTAAATGCAGCAGACTACAAACTCTCGATGTCAAGGCGTGCCTTTAATGGCTGCAATGCCTCCAGATACAAGACAGACCTCATCATGAAATTCTATTATGGCTTTCTTACAGCTCATTTGTTAATTGTCTCCTCATCAAGTCCAGAATATGATGTGTGGATGAGCAGTTTAGCCTTGATAAACAATACTGCCTATTTGTGAGCTGTAAATGCGTCTCATCCTTAAAACAGGGACAATTGGCTCGTGAGCGTTTCTTTGTGAGGAGAGACATTGTTCTACATGTAGACAAATGCATACAGTACCCAGGCCAATTCTCCTGCAATCTCCAGCTAAGCTCCCATATGATAATACACAGATTGAATAGAAATGTGGCCCAAATCCTGGCAGAGATGCAATATTCTGCAGCCAAGACTTCAAAATAAATCCATGATGAATGACAGTATCCTGACCCGGTTAGTGATCATTAAAGGTATAATGCGAGAGCAGTGCAGCTGCTTCAGTAAGCTTAGCCTGGAGCTCCAGACTCTTGACGGGCCTTTGAGCCCAGAGAATGAATTAACTAATTTTACATGGTTTATTGCAAAGACACGTTAACAAATAAACATGATCACTGTCTGCTTATTCAAGCTGCCGTTCCCGATCTTCTGAAATTACTTTGAACTTGTCTTTGCTGAAAACAGGGACTGAAACTAACACTGCTGCCAAATGCCGGTCGGTCCCATCCGCCACTTCACTAGGTAACCAGCTTGTTCCGAGGCTTTGCTTTTCTTAACATTCCTTTGGCAGCAAATGACATTGGCTGGCAGTATTCTCAGTGCCTGAGCCAGTGTGTTTCGACCCAGATTTGAAAAGTACAGATCAGCAGTGAAAGGCTGATGCTGTGATCCACGAAGAGATGTTTGGTTCAAACATTTTTCTTTGCATTGAGCATCACTGAAACCTACGATGCTGTTGAGAGCCAAACTGTCACAATGTCAAACATGGACAGGATTTGGCAAGATGGGATGAGACATGGCGGGACAGGAACAAGTTTTTTATTTTTGTTGCTCAAGTTACTGAAATTTGAATATTGTACGCTGCAAAATTTAGCTTATCACATTCATATCCATGTAGTTCATTTATGAACTTTCAAATGTTAAATCATTACATTTAGAAATGTATATATTGAATGGAAATAAATGTGGACGAACAAATAGAATGAAGTTAGGTCAAAGAAAATGATAATACATCCCAAACCATCCAACTCAAAATGATTTCCTTTTTAATTCAATCATCATGACATATTTTAAATTGCCAGTCAGGCGGGACAATACCACTTGTTTCAAATGTAATATACAATCAAGAAAGTTATTTTCCACAAGATTCTTATAACAAGCAGGTTTCTATTGGAATCATTGAATTACAACAGAACACATGGACATGTCACGTAGCACTAAGGCGGTGGTTTCTCTTGTCTTTTCAATGTGACTTTTGTGATGAAAGTCAGGAGACCTTGGGTTTCCATCAGACTCAGGCAGCAGGTCTCAGCAGGGCTCCAGCCCAGGTAGTCCTCCTCTCTTCCCTTTGCTCTCTGGAGAGGAACTCTCATGATGATAAATGGTCCAGATTGTGGTCACATGCTGTGCACACCTCAGGGACAACCTTGCCTTCATGTCTCAGGACACTTCATGCAACTGGAAATAGTTTCAGATCCTACAAATCATCCAATTGGCAGATTTTTGACTTTATGGTAAAACATGTTATCTAACAAATTCACTTGAGATCAGACACATTTCTTGATATGAGCTTTTCTAAAGTTAATGGAGTCGTTTCATCACTTCGATAATCTATTCCAACAGCAATGCTTGTTGTATGTACTGTAGACACACACACACACACACACACACACACACACACACAAAGCTATTTTTACAGAATTACAGAAACCTTAGAAAACCAAACTACTCCGTTAAGGAAAGGCTCATGGTTCTGGTTAAAATGCTTTTAATGACAAGCTTTTAATGGCGGAAAGTCAGGGCCAGCTAGGCCTTCTCTGCTGGCCTAAACAGAATCACAAAGTTGAAGTTATTTTATAATAAGAAAAATATTTATTTAAATGTTATATCTATTTCATAATGTAATTGTTTCACACAAATCCACAACATGTACTATGATTATTTTTCACTATTAGATTGTTTTCTCATTGAGCAGCTCCTGTCTGCTGTCTGTGCTGCCTTGCTTTCTGTTTCTGCTTTCTGTTTCTGTCAAAACCTAGAAGCTAGAATCTTAGGACTTTACTGATGACCCCTTTCCCACAGAGGTTTATGTGCGTCTGGTGAGTGAAATGCTGATTATGTTACCGTTTTTTTAAATATTGTAAATGCAGTCGTATTTAATCATAAACTAGCCACAGCGCTGTAGTTACTGCTGCACCTTAGGGTGCTGGTGCTTCTACTTCTCCTTGCGCAGGGAGAGGTTGCTGCTTGCAGTTGTGCTGCAGTGTCATGTCTGTGCAGGGTCAGTGTGGCGGTTTTGTTGATAGATTTGGACAACATGCATTTTTGTTGACCTGACAGGTTGTGCTCTCTCATTGCTGTGCTGCCCGGTGCATTTCCTCCACTGTAGTGCGGCGCAACCGGCTCTCTGTCGGCTTGGAAAGGCTCGGGCCAAAGGTTACACGCTGGCTCCGGTCGCGTGCTTTAGAGCGCCCATGCCAGGACTGTGGATTATGTGCTTTGTGTGACTTCTCTGCTCGCCAGGGACGGACGTGCCTTCTCCTCCCGACGCGACTGTCCACCGGTGCGCACTGTCCTTAGTGGCGTGTTGCGTCACCAGGTCGGGGATCGGCCCACGTAAAGGGCGTCAGGGGTCTGTCCCGGTGTCGGCAACCCACCCGACCGGTCTTGAAACACGAACCAAGGAGCACGCACGCGCGAGTCAGAGGGTCTCTGAAACACCGTTGCTCAATCAAAGTGAGGGGCGGCACGCGTGGCGCACGCCTCGCACCTTGCTCCCGGAGTCTGCTTCTTTTTTTTTTCTCGGCATGTAAAGCGGTCAGTCCGCTTGCCCCGTATGCTTGTGGTGGAGCCGTGATGTGGAACGGATTGTATGAGTGTGTCAGCGTGTGACACTTTTTTTTTTCTGCGATCACAGCTGGCCTAATGGCCAACACCACGGACCGCCACTGCTACCTTTACACTACTTGGTTCTGTTTTGGAAACAAAACTATTTGGAAAGATTTTGTAAAATATTGTGGTTATTATTAAAAAAGTACATTTATTATGTAACTTCCATACGTAGTACAAAACATATGCCCGTCTATGTAGTTTAGGTTTCCCACGAGACACGTTCAGCAATCTTCATAGTGAAAGTCCTGGATTTGTTTGACCCGTCCATCCACCCTGACCTTTTCTCTTTGTGGACCTTGTCTCTCTTTATTCAACGCCTCAGACTTCCTTAGAGGCAGCCCTGCATGACCTGGCTCAAGATTATTTGAGTTGTATATGAATTATATGTGCATTACTTTTCAATTCAATTCAGATTATTTTGTATAGTCCAAAATCACAAATTCAAGATTTGCCTTTGATGGCTTTACAATCTGTATACATGACATCCCTGTCCCAGGACCTCACATCGGATCAGGAAAAAAATACTTTCGTTAGTATAAGTACGTCAATGGAAACAGTTAAGACCCACTCCACTGTTCACAGCTCTCGATATAACAGCCAGCAACTCAGATAACAGCTGTCGAAGCCAAACTGTGTCCTTTTTTCAATATTGGGCTGAGTGGCAGTGAAAATAAGCTCATACACGTATGTCCTATTTCCATATGATATTTCTTTTAAACAAAACCATGCACATGTAGACAAGGATGCTAAATATTATAGCTTAACAACACTTTGGGACACAAACAGCTGAATCATAAATCCATCTCGTGGTTGAAGGTCTTGTATTTATTTGACCCATCCACCTCCCTGCCCGCTATGAGTAATATTTATTTATGTAATCACTGCATAAGCATTCATATTGCAGTCAGTACAGACTACATGCCGGTGATATGGTAATTTTCTTGCCCACTAAATGACTTACAAATGTGTCATTCCGTGACATTCCCATGCCGTTTGGTAGGACCAGGCTGTGATTGCTTTGATAAAGTCTTAAAGCTTCACTAATCAATATTTATACATTGACAATGACTTTGTAATGTGAAAAGTGTCCCTCATAGAGAAAGCTCCACAGAGAAGTATCAACAACTCTGCAGATCAACACATTGTTATGGTTTATGGTTTTAGTTCAGTGCTCTGCTCCCATTAACCTTGTATCCAGCAGCATCAGGCAGCTGTTTTCAGTTGGAAATACAACTGCAAACAGACTTCAACTCTGTATTGCCATGTCAACACAGGTAATGGGAATTTTGTTCATAACCACAGTGAGCTGCTGAAGAGCCAACACATTTCTCTCCGGAGTTGATGCCGACCCAAACTAAGCCACAAGAAGAGTGAAATCTTTCTTAAAATGAAAAGATCTTGTTCTTGGATTCTTCTTTTATTTAATCGTGTGCTTTTTTAAAACCATTAAACCATTAAAATACATTTGAGGGCTAGTGATTGGTATACTTCTGGACACGACTGGATATTGGTTATTGGAGTTCTTTGAATCACACAAGTTGGAAACAATCCGGAGCACAATGGTGCCTTATTGCTCAGGCAGCGTGGCTGACAGTGAATATCTTTTTGCAAGGCTAAACAGCATGAAAGACGGATTGGAGCATACTGTCTTGTTAGATATGGACATGTTGTGTAATTTGGAAAAGATTACATGCAGCAAAAATCAGACTTTTGTGCTTTAAAATGCACTACCTACAGCTGTGCATATTTGCATAAATACTGGTCATGCAAACACCATGAATAGACATGCCAAAATAAAAAAAGATCTCTTACAGCATTCCAACAGTATCAATGGGAATTGCGAAGAGTGAGTTGTGCCTATTCAAGTTGTATGTTCATGTCATCATCATCTTCTTGTATTGAATGAGTTACCAAAACAAAGTGGTGTGATTTACAAACAAGTGCCCCAGTCCTCCAAATGAATGGCTCCACACTGAACAGGCTGGAGAAGGAGAGGGAACTCATTCTCAGTCTCTTTTCTATCTGAAACTCACACATTTACATTTAAGTCTTGACCACAAAGGTTTGTAACTAAAACAAACTGTGTGTAATGTGTGAGTGAAAGTGTCAATTACAGTCAGCAGGCGCTAACAGATGAGCGGCGGGCACTGTGCCACTCGGGCCATTTAGCTGCTACCTTGAGATGCCACGGCGTACCTTTGATTGAATGAGTGACACACGCACGCACACACACACACACGCACACACACACACACACACACACGCACAGGCACACACACACAGACACACACACAGACACACACACACACACAGAGTAGAGACTGCACAGAGCATCCATGGCACACTGCTCGTTCTATTCTCTCTCTCTCTCTCTCTCTCTCTCTCTCTCTCTCTCTCTTTCTCTCTCTCTCTCTGTCTCTCTGTCTCTCTCTTTCTCACACACGTGTGATGTGTGTGTGTGTTAGATGGAGCTTCAGAACTGTTGAAGGAACTGCGGCTTAAAGGGCCAGTGTATAGCATTTATGGAGTTATATTATCAAATTTATAATATTCATAACTATGTTTGCATCAGTGTATAATCACCTGCAACCAGTGCTTTTGTTAGGAATGAAACACTGGCTCGAGAGAGAGTTAATAACAAGAATCATAACTATGATTCTCTTTTGGCAGTTCCTTCTAATGTGTTTAGATATGTCAACAAATATGAATCAAAGGAGAGGCCCGACATAACTTTTAAACTCGCTCCCATTTCCCAATGTGACGACTCTCTGGACTCTTGTTAACTTCACTCCTTGTTAAGTTTTGTATGTATTATCCTTCATGTTTCCAAGTTTGCTTTACTTCCTGCAATTGTTTAGTTTACAGCCAGTTTTATTCGTCACCTGGGTTCTGTTATCCCAGCAGACCTCCCAGTATCTACTCGTTCGCCAGAATGTTCTTTACACGACACTCTCCAAACACTGTTTGTCCCCTCGTGATTTTCCTCAACCTCTTTTCTGATTTTGATAAGATAAGAAAATCCTTTATTAGTCCCTCTGTGGGGAAATTACAGATTGATGACAAATTGATTCGAATTCTTCTGTTTTTTCCTTTCCTTATTGAACCCATTTGTTTTTTGAGGTTTTGCCTTCTGTAGGTCGACATAGATTCCATTTTATGTCTCAGGATATAAGCTTCTCTTTTTTGGACTTCTCTGTTTTTGTGTGATCCTTGCATTTTGAGTCTTTTGAGTTCTGACCTTCACAGCCAACAGCGGTACCGCTTGCTCTCTGCAGCTGTAGCGGCCTGTTCTCTCAGCAGTGTGGCTCTTTCCGTAAATGTCCTGTTGTGTCTTGAGGACACTTGTGTTTGAATGACTGAAATCACACCAGATAGATGAAGCCAGCACAATGTGTTCTGTTGGGAAATGGCTTTTACAAACTGGCCTTTATTCTAAATGATTTGTTCTATCTTTCTATTTAAGGAAAAAAATAGACTGTGAGCAGCAGACTGGTTTGTTTTACAAACTTCTTAAATTTGCATTTACCATGTGAGTAATCTACAGGCTCTCTTTTCTATCCAAAAATATGTCCCCACCCCTGTTCCAATTTGTTTTGGAATGTTTTCATGTTTTAAAAAAAAACATAATTTTGCAGACTTTATATTTTCAAGCAAGTAAAAACATTCTAATACAATATGAATATTTCAAACTGTGAGGTGAGAGAGAGGGAATCACAATGCTTGACAGGGAGGCAGAATTACTAGATCCTCTGTGTGCGGGATGGCCCATAACTGGAGGTGGTTCTACACGAAAACCCGACAGGACGTCATGTCCAGCTGCAGTCCCACTAGGTTGTTCCCAGTGCAGTTCCCAGTGTTGTTCCCAGTGCAGTTCCCAGTGTTGTTCCCAATGCTGGTCCCAGTGTTGTTCCCATTGTTGTTTGCAGTGTTGTTCCCTTTCTCGCTAGATTTAGTAACTTTTCTGACCGTTGTTACAACTTCTGTTCTAAAAAGAGATGAGCAATCCCCTAAGCCAATAATTCACCAGTCTTATTCAGATAATCAGGGAAAGTATTGTTAATAATTCCCAATGCAGCCGTCTATGGTTTCCCTCTTGAGCTGTGTGTAGTCGGTCAGTAGGTGATAGATGAGGTAATAGATGGAGCTGAAGAAAACAAGGTCTCTTTACACATACACGACACATAGTTGTGTTGAATAGCCCAAACATATAGTTTGTATGAAGCATAATATGTCACCGCTAAGAATCCTGTAGACCCTCTTGCAGAATTAAGGGAAAACAATATTCTATAAAAAATCGTCTGTATGAAAACGCTGGCTGCTTTACGACATTTGGTTGACACATGTTAATTATAATGCAGCACTATTCCATGCACAGTTACAAAGGATTTTACAAATGCCTAAAAAACTAAAGCAGCAGGCAGCAAAATCAATGAAGGTGAGATAATAAGATGAAAGTAAGGCAAGAAACATAAAAGAAAACAATAAACTGTTCAGGTCAAGCAGATATAATAGCAGGCCATCACATAAAAGCACAAGGATATAACATAAGCTTAAAGAGACTATTCAAAAGATGATACAGACTCAGCAGGCTAAGCCTCTCAGCCGGGTCAATTCAAAGGCTAAAGATTGTTTGGTTCATCAGTACAATACAGTAATAATTACATAATCTGCTCCTCATAAAACTAGTAATCAAGTCACTGACTGCTCTGAGCTCTGTAAGTCAGCTGCATTCTGAGCAATGAGCACTGATGACAGGCAATGATTCATAACGCTGCTCCAGTTTAAAGGTCCTCATGAAGACGAAGGGTCTGTCTGCTTTGTTGTAGGAGGAAGAATGCAATTTACTGTTCAGAATAGTTTCATACATGTGTAATTAACATTTAGCCCTGTGAACTGAGTTTTGGCAACCATAACTAGGCAGAAATACACTTACATGTTTGTCTCGGCTGCTCATAGTTATGATGCAAACAATAGAACATAAGCATGTCACAAAGGTCACACACAGGCAGACAATTATCACCCAACTACAAGACCTGCAGACTAAATCTGCGTATAAGACTGAGTGGGATGCGGTTCTCTCATGTTATTTAAACTCTGCTTGTCTACTTCATTTAGCCTCAAATAATCAACTGAGTCTGAATGCTTATTGGCTGTTATCAAACGCTCGTATTGACTGTCATCCATCTGTCTGACATGGAAGGACAACTGGCACCAGGTAGTTCCAGAATGAGACATTGGGCTCATGATGATCATGTATTAAATGACAATAATCACACTGCTCTGCAAATAGCATCTTTAAATTTAAACAACATGCTCATCAGACATTTGTTCATCCTCTCAATAATGACTTGTTTTAGGACTAAGTACATTTACTTTTTTTTTTTTCATCCTTGGACTCAAGAGCCCAGCTATTAAATAGAACATGTAGTAAATAAGAATGTTAATTATAAAGCCGATTCATCTGCCATGCGTAAATATGTCATTATATTTATCTGTTATGTAATTTACCCAGTGCTTTAAGTGCTGGTTGTCCTTTATTCACATGCTGGATTGCCTCTATCAGCAATCATACTGGATACTGATACTGGGATTGGGGGTCTTTCAAATAATTTGAATGTTTCGATTTATAACTATATTCCATATCATGTGGATATTATTATTACAAAAGATAAAACCACATTGTTCTCTCGTTACATTTTGTATTTTTATTGACACATATCACAGCCTCCATCTGAACATGTAAGTCTTATGGAAATGTTTGTCTTGTAAAATCATCTGCTGTCAATCAAAGGAGCATTTATATACCACTATTAAATAATGTTTCACTTTTGGCTATTTGTTCAGAGATTTAAAAACAAATGTGATGACCAGTTCACAAATTATTTCATGAGAAGCATGTGCACATGTTATTAATACTCGACAGCAGTCTCACCACCCTCTGTGCCGCGTGTTTCCGCTCGTCCAGGCTCCTTCACATTGATTTTAAATTGTGAAGGATTATAAACGTATTATGTTCTGATATAATATACAGAGATAAAGAGAGTCAATGTACCAGCCCACTCCACGAGCATTGGATTTAGCGTGACAGGCCACACAGCTCCACATGTCCACAGATGTAATGTTCATCACCTCTTTCATCATTCTTGCACTATGGTACAAATCTCCTCTGATTGACTTTCATTTTAAATCAGAAACTTGCTAAACTCAGTAGTAATTGTTTCAAACAGTAACTGATGATAGTAAAGCCAAAACCAAGGTCAAGCTATTACATCAATAATGATTATGATTGCACTACTTAAAGTACCCCCTTCCCCACACACACACACACACACACACACACACACACACACACACACACACACACACACACACACACACACACACACCACCCCTCCCAAAAATAAAATGACAGGAGGAAACTCAGTGAATTGTGCTGCTTCGAGGCAATAACCTTGTTGGTGTCATTCTACTTTCCAATCTTTAGTGCTTGTCAGACTGGATTAGTCTCACTGGGGGAGTTTCTTCTTTTTTTCTTTTTTTTACAACTCTACTCCTTAATCCTAATCCCATTCCAGCCTGGCAGTCTAGTTTTCACCTTTCAACCGTGAGAAAAGTCCAGCCCCAAGAACCAACAAGGTTTTTATCAACATACGTGTTGGTCAGACGATCATTATGTATCAGTCCGTTGATTTACGCACGTTGGAAAGCCTGCTTTGACTCCTGCTACCTGTACAGCCCTGGATGTATGCTTTAAGTGCACAGCAGAATGCAGGTAAAGCATCCTGCATGCTACCAGAGACAGTGACACCCACACTGTGAATAAAAAACCCTGACACACGGGGTGAAGTTAATCAAGAGCCATGCTAATGTGCTGTTATGAGGACAATTATTATGTGTCCCTGGAAGATGAATCCTGTCTGAGCACAGCTCCGCCTCCCTCTCCTCAGGGCTACAACAAGTCTGTAAGGGCCAAACTTCTTATAATTGGGCCACATATGGACTAATACTAATTGCATGAGTGGGGGCTGAACATGAAGGCGTAGTTTTCAGCCAGTTTTACCAGAAAACGAATCTACCTTAGAAAATACATTTCTATAAAACACTAAACGACAGCAGTTTATTGGTTTGTTGTTACGAACAGTATTTCTCAGACGCTCCTTATTGAGTTTAAATTAATGTGATACGTTTAAACTGCAACACAGGGCTTGGTCCTATATGAATCAAAACACAGATATAAACACTCACTTCAGATAAAAAGATTATAAAGGCCTCGTTAGATGAAGCAGTGCATGTCATGCAGTGCAACTGAGTGGACAGCAAACTAAACTTAATCAAATAATGAAAGACTAATGATATAAAACATATGTCTACTGCAGCATACCGTATGTATAAGAAAGATATCTTCTTTAGATTAGATAAAAATGTAGCAAACTGTTTAATATTCATGGCTAAAACAGAGAACAGTGTAGCTCTCAGACTAAATCTAACTTCATTATACAGTTCCCTGCGACAAATACACATATATTTATGAAAAAACAACCACACAAACAAGCAGCTAATCTATTGGAGTACATGTTAGGGAGCACAATGTTGCTCAATTTGGTCCCTCGCACCATCGTTTTACATCCCGTTGCAGTGTGTGAGTGTGTGCCTCATTGGATTCGGCAGTGGCACCAGAGTAATGAAGTTCCGTTTTTAAAGACCTTTTAATAGTTTCTGTGTGTGCGCCGTAGGCCCCTGCAGCAAAATATGGATCCCATTTCAGCCCTCGTCAAATGTCGGAGGAAGAATTCACGTTTACAGATAATCTAATAGCCTCCTGCTCTGGCATCGGTAAAGAGCGCCAATCTGTTTGTCCTTGGCTCTGACTTATCTCTGCCGCTTTTGTTGCATCTCACTTCAATATTTTTCACCCACGGCTAAACTACTTACAGGCATATTAATGGATGACCCTGAAACTTCCTTGGGAGACAAAATAAACATCCGCTTTGACCAGTCTACCAACGAGGGAGGACACGAAAAATAAATGAAAGGCAAAAGTAGAGAAAACAATTCTACTTCTCTCTTGATTTATTCCCCCAGTGAACAATGTAAACATAAGTTTATGGTCTCAATCTCTAGTTTGAAGTGTTCAAAACAGCATTATGTTCATCTCGTAACTTATGGTCCATTTGGAGTTAAGCACACTATAGATCAGAGTATTCTTTAGGGCGGGGCTACCTTGTGATTGACATGTTGCTACGACTTGCCTGATCGAGCAAGTTGTCAGTGTTTTAGAAATTGAACTATAACCCTTCAAAATGTTTTCAGTTCATAAACGTTTACTGTAAAGTTTGCCTAAAAATGTCTTGTTCAATTTTAGATTGCACTCCCAAAACAAGATGACAATGGCCAAAATGCTGGAATGAAGGCTTCAAAATCATCATCCACAAACCAATGGATGACACCAGCTGACTAAGTTCACTTCCTATATACAGTTTATCATTAAAATCAATGCGTCAAGATAGAGACAATGGTGATTTGATCCACAAAAAAGTTCTGAAAACCTACCTTCCTTTCAACATTCTGTTCATGAAGCAGGGTTTAAGTTACGGAGCAGACTGGTGTAAAGTGCAGAGTAAACTGGACTAAAGGTGTAAAATACTTATCGCACACATCGTAAAGGCCGGTCCGTAAAAATATTGTATCCACAAAACCGTTCCGTGGCTCAAAAAAGGTTGTGGACCACTGCACTATAATCTGCACCAAACACCAGACTGACACAGACAGAGACGAGGATCTACAGCATTTAGCTATTGTCTACATGATGATATCACAATGACAAGGCTAACATGCTGATGCTAACTGACATAATATTTAGCAAGCTAATCTTCGTCATTTTAATGATTTACTTTAACTCAATACAATTAGCTATGGGTTATATTGGACTACAATAAATAATTATATATATATATATATCCACCCAACAACACTTACTTACACACGCACGCGCACACACACACACACACACACACACACTCACACACACACAGGGAAGGTGTTCTAAGCATTTCACATGGCACTGCTTCAGAGGATCTTCATGCGAAACAAAAAAGACTTCAATCAGCGATATCAAACGGTGGCTGGCTCCGATGGTTAACGGCTGATTTTCTGAGATTAGAGGAAGCGTCCCATCCTGTTGAGCCGTGGCCAAACAGAGCATGAGAATAATTAGAGGCTTTGATGTCTCTGAAAAGGGCTGCCCCTTCCCTCAGAATAGTAACAACTAGGAAAGTTGGTTAGATGCTTCATGCTTTATCTCTTGGTCTCCTCCTCGTTTGCTCTCTCTGCCTCAGTGTGTTCCTCCACATCTACAGTCGACGCTTCAGGGAACCTTCGACTTTGTTCTTTTCCATTTTTTCCCTTCGTCATTTTCTCTAATCTTCTTCTCATTAATTTAATTTTCCCTTTGTCTGAAATCTCTTCAAGATGCAGCGGAATTCCAACATCCTGACACCTTTCTTCTTTCCATGAGAAACAATATATTGGTCTTCCTTTCTTTCTTCCTTACCATTCCTGTCTGTCTCCCTCCTTCCTGACAGCATGGCTATGATCGCCACGTCTTCTCCAAATCACAAGGACTCTGTCAAGCCAGGGCAACCCAGAGTTACAGCTCCGTCCCTAGGGTGAAACGTGGAGAGTGGACATGCCGGGCCAGGCCATTACCTGCATACTAACTATGTGTAAGCTGCACGGCGCTGCTGCCAGGGAAGCCAATGAGTTGACAAGTCTCACTTCCCAACTACACACTGCTGCAGTACTTTCAAATGCATCTGTACATCTACACTCAACCAAAGCGGATCAGCAAAGATTTATGTAACATGGTATTTCTTAATAGCATGTATAATAAAAGACAAGTGAACAATTACAGTTTTTTTCGATTGCTAAACGACAGTGGGCCCAACTGGAGTCACGTGCAAAACTCTAACTACAGTCACTACAAGAATGTCACTCTTTTCTTTGAATATTTTTTTAGAACGTAACAATTCTTTAAGGTAAATGAAAATTAGCAGTTTGCTTCAATAGTCTGTAGTAATTTACGGAATTACAGTAATGAGAAGAAAAAAAAAAGGTGGAAACTAAAAGTACATACTGTAATTCAAACAAATCATTGAGGGGCTAATCCCGCCTCTCTCTAGCATCAGGCCACATGTTTTCATCAACATCCCATCTAATGTTCTCTCTTGCCATGCACCTGGGGAAGAACCTTCTGGAGTGCCTTATCAATGCCACCTTTCTCCCTCCACGAACCCGTCTTCCTTGTTCCAGTTACAAAATCAGTCTTTCTGAGCTCTACATATATATATATATATATATATATATATATATATATATATATATATATATATATATATATATATATATATATATATATATGTGTGTGTGTGTTTACTAAAAAGTCTAAAACAAGACACCTGCTTAGCCTTTCAGCTGGAATTGCAATCAGCAGTGTTTGAAAGGCACAAGGCTGAAATCTTTTCCGTTTTGAATGTGTGGTTCACAGTTTTCACAGCAGTGTTAGCATTTGAACAAAGTGCTGTAAATCCACAGTGTTGTGCAGGTTGTGTTTAAAGTCATGGGATAAGTGTGTAGAGTTTCGAAAACTGTGTTCAAGCAATGAAAAACGAACTAGAAGTTGGTCCCCATGAACTGCTGCTGTGCAGACTGTAGTTAGAGTTTTGCACATGTGACTCCAGTTGTGCCCACTGTAAAACTAAACACAACTGTAAAACTGTAAAACTAAACACAAGTTAATTGATGCCCGTACATTCACAATCACTGAACGGTTGGATGAACATTTAGCCAGTCACAAGAACTGAACGTCTATTGGAAAACATGCTTGTGTCCCAGAAAATATATTGTATGTTTTCCTTTTTTATAATTGATAAGATGCTTATGTGAATGTTGGTATCAAATTCACCATTATTACGTATACATACGTTAATTTAAAAAGATGTTACGGCCAAATAACCCTGAGAATCATGTTCATATTGGGGGATTCTGCCAATAAAATGTCTAATGCCAACTAGCAGCACCGATAAAGGAATACTGAGCTTCTAGTACACTACTGTTACGTAACTAAGTACTAATGCACAGACCGAGGTGTCCATTTAGCATCCTGTTGATCAAACTAAAGACCAGGTCTACACAGTAAACCATTAAGATTATTACAATGTGCACAACACAGCATTTACTCTTTACGGTATATCTTCATTGCACTGCCTAAAGAATGACAAGTGTGTCTCGCTGAGCGTTTGCATACGGCTCTGAGCAGCAGGATTGCATTTTTTTTGATAAACAGCAGCCTAAAATATAAGTTTGGGTTGAGGAAGCACTCACAAGAGCTTTAGTCATTTATTAATGGTGGTCATAATGCCTTGTTTTCCAAGCATTTATGACAGATGTATGTTATGAAAGCAATTTGCCATTTAGCACTGCTCACTGAGTGTCATACGTTAGCAGAATGACAGCTACAATGACACAAGAGCTCTGGAAACTGCTCGTCTTTCTCTTCCTCTGACGTAACCTTCAACTGTGAGCTTCACTTGGTGCATCATAAAATGAAAATAATGTATTTATGCACGCACACTCTTCACTCCTTTTATACCTCGTACATACACAATGAGCTTTCAAGGAGTATGGTAAGAGGAAATCAATAAAAGAGATCTGATGTGTTCGCAGATTCCTTGTTTTTCTCCCTGACCAATTCAGAATGGCACAGACCACCATGTTGTACGAGTACACACCGCCATGTTGTACAAGTACAAACCACCATGTTGTACAAGTACACACCACCATGTTGTACAAGTACACACCACCATGTTGTACAAGTACAAACCACCATGTTGTACAAGTACACACCGCTATGTCGTACATGTACAGACCCCATGTTGTACAAGTACAGACCCCATGTTGTACAAGTACAGACCCCATGTTGTACAAATAAACCACATGTTGTACAAGTAAAAGTATTTTGTGAGAACTTGGGACTAAGAGATGTTATTACAACCAACTCGCAGTACAACACTTGCTCTTTAAATATATATTGTGTTTACCATGGGATCATGCAATACTGATAACATTCAATGGAACTTGTACACATTTGACAAATTTAAACATTTAGATTAAGAAGCTATATAAATGCTTGTATGTGGAGAAATTGACACAGAGAGCATCATGTCCAGCTTTGTATATCCAATAATGAAGTGAACATATACATGTGCATCCCATTCAAACACATCCAACATCTTTTCCTGGCATTAATATCAATTTGATGAAGATTTGTTTTACTCTCAAAGTAGTTGAGAAGAAACTTCAATGTTTTCAGAAAAAACAAGGTAGGATTGTTGTTTTTCGAGTTCTATCTATATGTTTCCTGGTTTTATTTTGAAAATCCTCTCTTCTTGTCACATGTTTTGATTTCATTTCCTTCTTTTGTGAGTTCACACATCTTTCTGATTATGGGACCAGCTCTGATTAGTTTCACCTGTTACTTGTTGTCACACTCTTTTCTCAGTGTATAAGTCAGTGGCCACGTTCAAAAAGTCCAAACTTGCCTATTCCTCACCACTTTTTCTTGACCTTTGTAAAAAAACATCATGGGATCAAGGGAAGATGTGAAGGAGAGTTCATTAGGAGTTAGGAAAACCCAACCGTGGTGCTCAGAGAATCTGACTCCACTTTCACTGAACTACGTAGTTGTGATGATGTCACTGACGGAGGACGACAGAAAGTGCAACTAAAATATCATCCCATGAAATGTATTACTGTGTTGCATGAGACAGACTGCTTCACTCGTATGTGGTGAGAGGAACCAGAGCTTATTCCTTCCTGCTGCTGTCACACTGTTCAATATCAATATTTCATTTGTGCAAGGATGTAGATTCAACAGTGCCTTATATTTAGCTTTTTAATAGTTTATTATTGTGTCATGGGCCATGCTTGTTTGATTTTACTGATACTTGTTGTTATTGAGAGTAACAAGTTGTATATTGACAGTTTGTTATATTTACTGTTCATTTTATTCCATATTCTCATTTTTTTTAACTTATTTGTTACATGCTAGAAGTAAATACATACTAATAAAATGTATAAAAAATGGATTTCACTGTCTATTCATATATATATATATATATATATATATATATATATATATATATATATATATATATATATATATATATATATATATTTAGTGTTCAAGCCAACACACACTGGACTTTTATAACTGAGGAAGAAAAACTGAACTAAAAATATGAAAAGCACTTACTGCTTTTATATGAAGTGAATCAATTGCTGGTCTTTAACATCTTTAAGGTAAGCAACAGACTGAACATGAACCAAAGAAGGAGTGGCTTGTCCCTCGAAGGGACCCTTACTGCTTAACAGTACCTGCTGTTAAAAAAAAAATTATATATATATATTGGAAATGATTATCGTAAATCCCCGGCTCTGCTAGTCCATGCTGATGTGTCCTTGGGCAATTTCTCCCATCGCTGTACGGTATGTGTATATGAGTGTTAGTTAACCCTGATGGGCATCAGTAAGTGGACAGGTAAATGATGATAAGTAGTGTTAAAAAGCTTTGAGTGGTAAAGACTAAGAACTCATTAGCATTCATCCTTCGTCAGCCTACTCACTCAGTTCATGGTTCTTGTTGGTTTGGTTCCTTTTGTGACGATTTTAAATTAAAAGCCCACTCATGCTGAAGTCATATCTGCATGACTTGCGTCCTATTATTTAGATCCTCTTGCTCAACCGACATCCTTGACATTTAAACATCTGACAAAGTCCTCAAATCTCGTCCATAGTACATGGTCTCCAGGACCATATTTTGCCAAGATGACTCACACACACAGACACAGCAGTGTTGCTGTCATGACTGGTAATCACATAGAAGAAATACAGCAAATCTCATGATATCTTAGAGTTTTGATCAGAAGAGACCTAATCCTTTAAAATAGAGAGGAGCCTTTAAAAGGCCAATTTGCATAGGCTTCAAGCTAGTTAATTTATCATGACTAAATTAAGCACTGTAAGAATTGTATGAAATCAGTCAGCATCACTGTTGTCTTGTGTCAACTGAAATGTCTTTCCTGGGTGGCTTTTATGTCCGATACTTCTCCAGAGGCTGCCTTGGCCACCATGATGTATATTTTACTGCAATGGGAATGTTGCAAACTCATCCAAGTGAAGTCTAGAAAAAAGAAAAAGGCATGTGATTGATGCTTCAGTATTCAGATTTAACTTCTGTCAACAACACAGCAGCAAGGCCAGAAAAAAAACACTTGACTGGTCTGAAATGTGCATACAAATTATTTAGTAAATAAAGTAAACCATCTATCTCTCCTTCTCTGTCTGCACATCTTGTATACACCTTACTTCCCTCCTTCCCCCTTTATCATTCTTGGCAACACAATGTAAATCCGTTGCTGCTATCACCCCCTAACACACTCCTCTCTGTCAAAAGCACTGCACTAGTCCAGCAGCCGACAGCAGCCCCACTGTACGAGAGCTGTTATCACAGCTTGACGACACAACACTAAGACATTAATCTCATTACTGCCACAAAGAACTGCGCAGGAGAAAATGAGTTACAACTGCAAAACTTGTTCAATATCAGGTAGGAAAAAAAAAAGACACTTGGATGCTCCGAGGGTAAAAGTGAGAGTTCCTTTTCTGGATGGTCTTCTCTGTTTGATACACAGCAAGGCACCTGTCAGGAGGGAGGGAGATGGATGTAGTACTTTGGATGTAATAGACGCCACACCAGCAAATGAGATTATGACGAGATTATCTTGTCACAGAGAGCATTCACTTCCCTAATAAATGCTCTTAGGTTCCTCACTTTCCAATACGCCATCTTTGTGACAATCTAATTTTATTTGTTTCACCTCAGTGTGCCCCTCTCTTCCTGTCTCTAGCAACTTCTCACTTTAGCCTGCAGATCTTTAGTCAACTCTGCTCTCCTTAGCCTGCCTCCTTGTCACCTGCCTCCCTCTCTTGTTGCCTGCCTCCTTATCACCTGCTTAATGTCTCACTCTCCTGTTGCCTGCTTGTAGATGAGGACTTTGTCACCTGCTGAAATGTCTCCAACATGCTGAAATGTTGCTGATAGTCATGAGCAAATTATAACGTTTCTTTTGAGAAATTATGGATCTCTTTATATTGTTTTTAAGAGTTTCATTAGACATTATGTAAATGTATAACACTTTTCTAGTCTTCCGACCACTGGGAACATTTTAACACTACATGACATCATTTACCCATTCATTCACACTCCTTCATGCACTGAATGCAAGCATGAAGTGTGTCTTGCTGTTCTGTAAGCTATGAATGAAACACCAGGTGTTGATTACTCCGGCCTCTGTGTGTTCTCCACCACAATTCTCACAACATGGCTGAAATATAAAAGCATTACTAAAGCATGTACACACCATTAACTAGGCGTGAAAACGCACTGTACAAAGCACAAAGGTTGCCTTGAGAACGTTTTACCTTTCCCATTACAGATAGATCAAAATGATTATGGAAGGCGTTTACACAAACTAAGGCACAGCATCGTATCAAAAACGCTCCAATTAAACAATCTGGGATTGCTCTTTATACTTACTAGTTTTAGCAATGTGACTCATTCTTGGTTACATAAAGCATACGCCATCCCAAGCCAAAGTCAAGAGCTGCTCAGCAGGAGAAGATTTAGACCACAAGGACTGATATCCAATCACTGGTATATCTTGTCAACCTGTTGCTAGAGGATAAAAAATGACATCAAAGGGCACCTCTGTTCAGACAGGATGCCTGAATTATACAACAAAGAATTATACAACAAAGAACACCCTTCCTGCCTTTGTCTTGATACTGTGACCCCTGATGTTGAGTTGAATGGTAAGTGAGTTGTCTTTGGTTGGTTGGATGTTTTCTCTCAGATAGAAATTAATTTAGTTTAAGATAAAATTACCATTAAAGTGCCTCTTAATAAGGTTTCATGCAAAAATGTATTTTCAAAATGCATGACTTGTTTGTTTTTCATTTTAATTTGAACATGCAATTCCATATTAAAGTCAAATTGTTGTCCGTCAGAGAGCAGCACTGCAGGCAAACCATAATATCACTGCCTTTTATAATATATAACACGAGATGCCTAACGTATTCAGCCACCTAACGTCATTTAGCAAAGAGGTTTACTCTTCCGTCAATAGAAATAAGAAACTCATTGACAAAAAGATATACAATCTAGCCATAACAATGACCCTGTACATACAACCCCTATATCTATATATATATATATATATCTATATATATATCTATATCTATATATATATATATATATATATATATATATATATATATATATATATATATATATATATATAACATGTGATGAGTATTTAAAGCGCCACCTTGAACCCAAGTTAAGTAAATTGCAGTACAATGTTCTGATAGTCTTTTCACTAAAAAATATACGTTTGAATGATGGCCATTTACTGTGCGGGATTATGAATAGTTAATAGTTTAACTTTAGAAAACATTTTAAATACTTATTCTACCAATCCCAACGTTCCCATTTTGAGAAATGATAAAAATAAAACAATAGTTATGCAACAGAGCTTTTGCCTCAAATCACTAAGTCCCGCCCTGCAGAACATGCCCATGTCACGCGGTCAGAAACATCATATATCAAATATAATTTTAAAATAGACGTATTAGGTGCTTTGCTTTGAAATAACCACCATGATAATCTATTGATTTAAATCTGCTGGCAGGACACCACATGATAATATGTCATGTAAATGTGTACATCATTTCTGGTGCCAACAAGCAAAGGTAGGAATGGTTCAAAACTAACCCCACACATCCTGCAATAGTATAGTAGATTACACAATGCAAAAGGGTTTATGTAAGGTTGTTTTTTTTTAATTGTTCAGATGAAGAAAAACCTGATATGAACTGGGTATTTTAAAGAGGGATTAGTTGAATATGAGTTTTATATTGATCTTGTAGAAGTGAATCATCCATAAGGTTGCCTTCCTAACCACCCGCCTAACACATACAGCATGTGGATTTTTAATCTTAACCATGTTTTTCTGAGGAAACATCTAGCAGGCATGGCCTGTCACAGGCTATTTAATAGTGCCAGTCATCTGATCATCGCGGTACTAAATACATGACAGCCCATGAGACCGAACATATAGAACTGATTAGCCACACAGGTGTCAGTATCACAGATACCGCCACGCTAAATACCACTTGATTTACGAGGCAGCCTGCAGTCCCTGCTGTAACATATGGGAAAGACATCCTGTATGCATGCTGAGGCGTCCATAAAGGAGCCACTGCATCTGATTTATAGCAGCTTAATACCAGTGCAGAATCACGAACATCCACTTTTTTGTCAGAGATCATTTTTCAAACTCATTCACCACTAGAATAAAAATAATACCAGTTTATGGTGGATTATTGACTATAATAGATGTGAGGAATTGATGAAGAATACACAGTGGCCTCTGCAGACTGACTAAATGACGCCTGGGTGCTATTTAGGATCCCCACTGGTCGACCCCTTGACTTGATCAAATGCCAACTGCGTGTCCTTCCTGCAGGTCTGAATGCAAATGCTCCCTTTCTGCCTTTTGCTATCACTTATGTCTTATCATGATTTTCCCTTACCTCTTGTTCTCTACTAGTTACAGTACAGTCTGATCACTGCTCTAGCATTATGTATGAAATTCTTCCTTTTCATCGGCTCTGGGTCCACTCAGCATCTCAGATCTGCTCTGTTTAAGTTCACCAGTGTGCCTGCATGCTCCATAAAACACTCTTCACCAAAGCAACTTCTGAACTGGACTTGAATGATTTTCTTCAACAGAATACACAAAGTCCTTGTGACCTGTACTAATCAGGACTTTCATGCACGAATGGAGAAGCACTTCTTTCAGAAAATGCAATGGGGATATCCCAGTCTTCTGGAAAGACTTTTTGCCTTATAGTTATACACTTTAAATCAACCCTGCACTTGCTGAAGCAGAACGGCTACAGCCAGTATTCAGCCTACATATGCACACTGCAGGTCTGCTCAGGTGAGGCTAAATTCAACTTAATACCTAAATAAGCCAAGTTGAAACTGGAGCTGTGTTCCAAATTGCATACTCTCAGTACATACTGCAGCTGCTCTTAAATAAAATACAAACTGTGCATGCAGCAAGCTTTCAACTATTATATCTACTATTAGGAAATATGTCCTGTGCGTTCCAATACCCATACTACCATACTATTCACTATCCAGACAGAGATTTAATGTGTCCCAATACATAGAATACAATACAAATACCTGGATGTTCTCCTACTTTCGGTAGCATTTTGCAGTATACAGGCTAGCATGTTTTTCTGACTATTATGATCCACAATCTTTTGCACAGCAGTTATATGAGCAAGAGGTGAAAGTCCAAGGAACCATGTTATGATGAAGTTGTATGTTCCAGCTGAATTTATACTTTATAGAAAAGTAGTTACTTTGTAAGGGAAGCTGCAGTATTGAAAATAGAAATAAGCTAAATGCAGCTAAATGAAGAGCCTCTCAGCTCAAGGACAGCATGTTTTCACAGCATAAGAAAGGGCAGGCGCACAGCTATCTATGAGGTGCCTTCACTCGTGCAAACAGACAACGTTTTACACAACTGTGATTTCTTCACAGACAAAATAACAAAATATATAATCAATCTACAGGTGTGTAATTCTTATTTGATAATTGGTTGAACAGGATTGCCAGGCGGGAGTTGCACTATACACAATCACTTCAGGAGCGAAAGAACACAGGCGTCTGTGAAAAGTTAGAAAAATACACTGTGAAAAAAGTACAAGGACTGCATGATGTGTAACCAATTAAAGGAAACATGACACATTCCGTTCCTCACTTAGGCCAAAGGGCTGGACTCTGTTAAAAGCATGAATTCCCTCTGCTGAGCAGTGAGTTGAAAATGTCACCACTTCTTGGAGAGACGGACATTTGTACTATTCCCCGGAGCTTTAATGATGCAGCAGAGCCGTCGCAAGACACTGCATGGTGCCCAGCAATAGCATAATCTATGTGTTGTGTGCGTAATGCAGTCTGGTGTTCAGATATGCAAATGAGTCTTTCTTTAGTTTGCTATCATAAACCAAACAGGGACATTTCAGCATGCAACCACGTGGACTAGTTATTGTCCAGTTACACATCCACATACTGGTAACAGTGTGTGGATGTGTCTGAACCTGTAGGTTGAGTAGCCACCGTAAGGTTGTTTTCTACTCAATCTGGGATTACAGGAATGTTAAAACATGATGGAGGGAGACATGAGCTCATATTATAAAGAGATGCATCACTTTTGAGTTATTATGTCCTTTAGTAAGAGTGTTTTATTCACTATATGTAGGGCCCTCTGATAAAATGAAGACATATAGTGAGGGATAACCCCAACGCTGGAAATAACTTGAACTCTGTAAAAGTAGATTAAGGTGATTACTCTCAGCTCTTAGAGCCTTCAGACTAGATGCGCGCTCTTCTAGTTTGGTAAATAACATAATTACAGCTGTGCCTCCCTTGTAAAATTATCTTTTGAAAATTGCGTTATGAAAATGAGGTGTGCCACAATCGCACGTCAATGCTCTTTACCCCAAAGTGAGTCTGTTACTATTGGGTCCCTGTAGATTCCATTTCTGATCCATAGAAACACAACTAAAAAGCAACACAACTGCTTGGTTAAGTTTACTGAAACATGAGCATTTGACATGAAATAAATTACTTAATTGAAGTTAAAGGCGTAAGCTAAAAAAAGTCAACATTGAGCCTTGGTTTCACACAGGACACACGCAGCAATCACCTGGGTGAAAGTCCTCTTTGTTCGACCCATCCAACCTCACTGGATTGTTCCCTATGTCGACTTGCTCGTAATATAATCATACACGTCTCAGTCTGACGTTTTGCGGACGAAAATACGCCTGGCAAGAAATTCAGCAGACTTTATAACTTCTGATAACTTGCTGTGAGCCCCAGAAACAATCCTTCTAAGAAAATAAACAGATGGATAGCTTTGTGTGACAACCCACCCTAAATATATGATGTATTACCTTCAGACTCAGGCACAGGCATTTAACACACACAAAGAGAAGCAAACACACCACACTCAGCCTTCCAATCACTGATTACCTGCGAGTGGTACAATTGATTTTAAGGTTTTACTGCTCTTTTTAAAGCCTCTGAGACCGCCTGGGATATTCTAGCAGGTTCCTAATGGTTCCAAATATACCAACTCAGTATCATCCTTTAAATCTCTTCTTAAGACTGACTTTTATCCGATTGCTTTTTCTTAACTGGTGATATATTGTGGTTGCTATTTAAATTATTGTATCTTACATTCTAGATCTTAATTCCTTTCATCATTTAGCACATTGTTGTAAAATGTGCTAAATAAATACAATGTTTATTATTCTTATTGTTGTTATTGTTATCAACATTATTATTATTATTATAAACCAACATCAGACATACAGTATGTACTGCATGTGCTGTAATGTCAGACAGTGAACAGATGATAAAAGCTTTTGACCATCAGCTGAGTTTAATGTGTTGATGGTTGACAAAATGTCATCAGTAGAGTGATCTCACCTAGAAGCGGTTGTTGTTTCAGCCTCATCATTGCTGAATCCACTTTTTGCAGACGTACAACTGCAGAAAACTACTAAACACAAGTCAGTTTTTAACTCACAATTAATACACACATCTCACTGGTTTGCCAAATTATCATTGACCCACAATGCCTGACTTTACTGATTCATACGGGAAACACACTAATAATACCCAGTGATTTAGTTTCATCCAAGTAGCTATGGTTGCAGTATCTACTGTATATGTTAGGTTGATAGCTGCATAACTCTGTTATCCATTATTTTCATTTGTTGTTCTGTCATATTTGTGTAATGTGCTGTAACTCTATTACATTGCTCATTCTAGTCACATGACATCTATCTGTCAATCTGGGGAGAGGGATCCTCCTCTGTTGCTCTCCTGAAGGTTTCTTTATGTTTTCCCTGTAAAAGGGTTTGTTCCAACTTTTTCAGTTTTTCAATTCAATTCAGTTATTTTGTATAGCCTAAAATCACAACTACACATGTGCCTCAGAGGGCTTTACAATCTGTACACATACGAACATTCCTGTCCCGGGACCTCACATCGCATCACATTTTCTTGATGTGATGTGAGGTCCCGGGACAGGGAAACCTTCAGGAGAGCAACAGAGGATGATCCCTCTCCCCAGATGGACAGAAGCAATAGATGTCATGTGACCAGAATGAACAACGTAACAGAGTTACAGCACGTGAGACGAATATGACAGAACAACCAATGAAAATCCTGGATCACAGACTTATGCAGATGCGAACTTAACATACATTTGTGATTTTGGGCTACACAAAATGAATTGAATTGTAAAGCGTCTGAAATGTTCTGTGGCGTTCTATCTCCATTGCCGGTCTCTATTCTACACAGTCCAACGTGTTCTCTCCATCTCTTCCTCCCTGCTCCTCTGAAGGAGGTGAGCCTTGGCAGGACTCCAGAGTGATATCGATGAGGACAAGTAGACCACGGGCCCTCAGCCCAGCAGAGCAGCTACAGCAGGTGTCATCATAAGCCAGTGGGTAAAGGGTTCAGTGTGCAGCGTACTAATGCGTAAACAGGATAGACAAACAGTTAGAAACTGCTTCTCTGTATTGGGGACAGAGAAAATGTTCACGTAGTGGAAACCTCCATTTCCTTTGCTGTGTTTATAATGTGACTGAACTGGTTGTACTGTTACACTGCTGTTTTGCTTTCGGACGCTTGAGGACATGCATGACGCTGAAAGTATTACACAGATGATTAACATGACAAGAAAACTTCAATCAACAAACTAAAACTGTTCCTTTTTTTGCCCCCGTTACTCAGCACATGGTGGATTAGCCTCCCTTAGCTCTTTGCTTTGCTATACCGACATATTGATCTATTATTGCATGTTTATTCTTTTTCATATATTTTTATAATTGTATTCTCTGTCTTTGTTTATTGTTATGCACCTTTCACCAAGTCAAATTCCTTGTATGTGCAACGTACTTGGCCAATTCATTATTCAGATTCAGATTTCTACTCACAACTTGACCTCATGCTTACAACTGTACATGTCACTTTCACTTTATATTTTTTGTGTTCAGAAAAATAAGGTAGAGAGCTGCGTGGAAGCCATCACTCAATCATTATTACTTTGAGTTATGAATTTAGCGCCATTAAATCTTCAAATATCACCTTCAAAAAAGGGACACCAGAGAATCCGTCTCTGGCTCTCAGTTTGGTCACTAATGACGAAATAACAAATCGTTGTATGCAGAGAGAGATCTGGGACGGTTTATCGATGGGTCAGACTGAAGGCAGCAGTCCATCCGGCCCGATGATACATCAGATTGTCAATCACAAGGAAGTTTACAGCTTCCTAGCTGCTTAGATTCACAAATGATACAGATCAGTGCAGCAGATGAATATGAACTCACTTTTTTTTAGAAAGAGAACTAATTTTTTGAAGGCCATCTCCACTGAAGCATATTTCTGCTTATAATGCACAACCATGAACCAATTCATCACAAAAGGCCCCAAAGGCTGTTCACATAAGCCTTTGATGTCAGACTGATGGCTCAAGGTGTGTAATGTGGGCAAGTGAAATTCAAAGCTGAAAGGAGCACAATTCCTTTGATAATGTATTTACCTCCGGAAGGCCGACCTTTAGCAAGTAACCAGAGCAATGTAATAGAGCTAATTTTCATACACAGTGAAAGCTCAAGCAGCCTGACAAAAACTGCCCTCTCTTACAGCAAGAAGATGCTTCACAATTTCCTTTCTCCAGACAAAGCATTTTTCAATCTGGTCCCTTACTCCTTGGGGAGAGAGCCGTTCACACTCTGAAATGTGGACAGTAGAAACCCCATTATGCTTGGCCATTTTAAATCAAGCAGTATCCCCATTTAAGTGTCCCTCCCTATAAAGTAGGAGGATAAATGAATAAAAGCAACATGTAACAGGTACTAACAGGCAGTAAAATGTTCAGCACTGCCCATCACACCCCCATTATCCTGCTTGCATTTACATTCACCCGCCTCTTTATGGCTCTCACACCCTGGAAGTGGTAATTCTGTCTTGTAAAGCAAGCAGAGAGAGATGGGGACACACTGAGTTTAAAAGACACACAAAAGACTTCTACAGACAAAACGAGAGTGAGTCATCGTCTCCACCTTGCCTCCACAGTCCATCTTCTCTATGTGCAGTTTGTGCTGCATTTGATGTCGCAATTGGATGAGCTGAGAAACCACAACTCTGCCAAGGAGGTCACCTCTGTCCATCCATTTACCTTTTGATCAACATGCAGTATATAATAACTGGTCATAAGATTGACTTGAAATGTACTGAATGAAACCACATAACTTTGCTGTAACCTCACCATCTGGCCAAATGCTTAATTATATATGTCACGTATGTCAAAAAGATTTGACGGTTGGTTGAATAGAAGTCAATATAAATGACTCTATCCATCCATCCATTTTCAGCTGCTTATCCGGGGTCGGGTCTTGGTGGAAGCAGGCCCAGCAGACCGACCCAGGCTTTTCTCTCACCCGCAACATTTTCCAGCTCATTCTGGGGGACCCCGAGGCGTTCCCTGGCCAGCCGGGAGATATAATCCCTCCAGCGTGTTCTAGGTTTTCCCCGGAACCTCCTACCAGTTGGACGTGCCTGGAAAACCTCTAATGGAAGGCGTCCAGGAGGCATCCATATTAGATGCATAAACCACCTCAGCTGACTCCTTTCGATACGAAGGAGTAGCGGTTCAACTCCAAATGCCAAGTTCCCTCCTGATGTTCAAACTCCTTTACCTATCTCTAACTGAATCTACAATACAGCTTGATGTCCATTTAGTAAATTATGGTAATGTAGAGTCAAACAGACCATGAAGCAGGGGCTGCTTCAGGGCGGAGTTACAAGGTGATTGACACTTGTCTGTGTTTTTGTCTTACAACTTTTACCCTTTTTACAGCGTGTTTTATATTCAAGAGAGTTAATTATAGCTTGTTGGTCACTTAAAATTATTTTATTCAACGTTGAATCGTAAAAGGCTCTACAGCCTCGTGGCACATCTGGTTGCAAAAAAAAGATGTTGACGGCCAAAATGCAGACCTTGACGACTCCCAAATTGATTCCACATGATTTGACTGTCGGAGCAGATTATTCTCCCCTCAATATGATAAATAAAAGTATATTGTATTATTTTCACTCTACTGTTGTTTTGTGTGTGTGTGTGTGTGTGTGTGTGTGTGTGTGTGTGTGTAAGAAGAGGGGCGGTAGATGGGGGGGGGGGGGGGGGGCTTGGACCACACACCCCTGCCCTGAAAGGACTAGTTCAATGTAAGAAATCTGCTTCCCTGATCTCACGCAGCAAGTCAGATTTCTGTCAATCTCTTATTCTTCATATTTTTCGATCATTTGTATAGCATGTTAGGTCAGCACAGAGCAGACAGATTGAGGTTTTGTACAGTAATGTTACTGTGAGCATGGGGGTCATGTGCATTTGTGCGTGTTAACAGTGATCGTCACCACTGCCAACTCAAAAGGACATAAAGAAGACTACATCCAATACAACACTCAAAAAAAGGTATTGGTTTAGGAGGTAGGAAATGCATTCAACATCCTTTCTTAAAGGGTAATTTAAGTATTGTTTAACCTATTCTCTCTTATGTGACCATTTCTGAAATCGGTTCTGAAATTGAGCAAAAACACTGCAGACAGCCGCCAATAAAAGGGCTGCATTGTAATCATATAATGTGGCACCATCAACGTTCTAAATGTAGTAAACGGGCTGTATTTGTCACTGATAGGCTCAGATTGAAGTGGCTGACAACATTATGGAAAGAGTCTTGTACACAGAGAAGTCTCATTATACAATCCTGCAAGGTGATGTCATACCAGGAGACAACAGTGGAAAACACAATGCATTCAAAAGGGTAAATTGTCTCTTTGTTATATTTTTTATTGCGTAACATGAAGAATGCAATGTGTTTCCATTATGAATGTGATTAAGTCAACAGCTTACATTTAAAAAATCCTTTATGTTGAGATGAACTGAGACAATCACGTTTTGAGGCTTAAATGGGAAAATCAAGGCGAAAGGCAGTCATTATGAGAAGATCGTTTAGAAGATACACCGTTGGCTTGCGTATGGAAAAGGTAAGCAGAAATTAATTATCATTATTATAATTGCAAAAGATTTAGGGCTAACTGTGCATGGCTAATTAAGCCACAATAGTCAATAGTGAATAGTTAGGTTACATCCTTTTTTGCAAGCTTTCAAATAACTTGAACTAGCTTGTTAATGACTCAAACTCAATAATCGGAAATTTCACTGTTATAATCACCTGTAATAATTCATCCATTCTAAACTGCTGCTCATCAACCCACACACTTGCCTCTTGTTTACGTTTTAAGCTAGGCTAAACACTGGCAGAGTTTTGGTGAGGGTAACTGAGCTGGATATTGATAAAATCCGACCAGCAAGCTAAAGTCATGGAGTCACTGAGGAGCATAGGGAGGACAGAAGCAACGTCCTATACGTAGACATCCGTTGCTACAGAATCGTGTGTGATTGGAACCACACACTTCATCACACTATATGTATAGTTTGACCGCATGTTCTGGAAAGCATTATTTTTTGGGAGAGCTGAGTTCTCATTTCATATAGCACAAAGATTTGGTTGAAGAGAAAACCATATTATTTATCTGAGAGTAAGAGCAGCTTTCTAAAGAGCCAGAACTGTTTTTACTCTGAGGCTGCTACAGGCACCACTTTTTCCTTTTCTTGTTGGGTTGGTTCTCTTTGCAATGCTGGGAAATGTAACCCTCCAGTTGACAGATATATTCTATGTGTTATGTTTTACTAATATTGGCTTAATAAAAGATAATGGAAGTGTAATAATCTTTTTAAAAAAATGATAAATCGAGGAATGTACGGCCCGCCACTGACAAACGGATATGTTATGTTTAATCATTGGGGCGGGTTAGTTGAGAAGGTGTTCAATGTGTTTCTGTTTTGTATACTTTGATCTGCATACCTAGACTGAAAGCATTGATGTCATGCAAGAATGCTTTCTCAAAGGTCTTTGTATCTGCTTGAACAAAGATCAAGCTGGTGAAGGAATACAAGGTATGTTTATGTACTTGTATCTTCATTAAGGGATGATCGCAGTTAGAATGGATGTTTCATCGAGGTTCCACTTAGCTTTAGAAAAAAAAAATGGAGAAGATAAAGCCTTGAAACTTTTTGGAGATTTACCAACTGCATTTCCAACCAGGCATGTTCTTTAATATCTGGTGGCAGACCTTCAAGAACACATAGTAGTAATGATAGAATAACACTAATCACTGAACACATGGACAAGCTACTGGGGATCAGTAATACAATTAGCTACTGGTAGGGATCAGTAATACAATTTAATATGAGGTTATCATACGTTTTTCAATTATTTGAACTAAGTTAGTGATAGCCGTTCATACTGTAGAAATAACATGGGCAATGAAAATAGGATGTAATGCACATCAAAGAAAAATGATTGCCCTTGTTAATTGTTTTGTCACAGGATATCAATAACGAAGGCAGTCAAACGGCATGGAGGAAAGAGTCTTACTATTGTCATTGTCATTGGGAAAGAAGGTGCAGAGCCCAGTGATGACCCAGATGATTTGAAACTTGTTCTGGAGGGAGTTGACATGCTAGATGAGTTGGGGACTGTACCTTTTGCGGTGGCAATGCTGCTTGCTCTTGTATGCTCTAAACCTGAGCTACCACCAGAGCTCAAGTGCACCTTTCAAGCTCTGCAGGAGGTCATTATGGAAACAAACTGTCCACTAAAGGACGCTCTCACAACAAAGCTTTCCCATTAGTTTGAGACTGCCCACTGATGGCTAAAGCAGATAGGAATGCCTGTTTCTGTGTTATTTCCTGTGTTTCTGTGAGTTCAGAAGCACATTAAACTACAGGTGGAGAAAGTTAGGCAGTGCACATGTTTAATGTTTGATGGGAATGTGTGTACAAAGACAGCTTCTTTAGAGTTCAGGTCTAGGCAGTTTTTTTTAGATTGCTTGCTTTTTTCAAACGGATTAAGTACAAAGTATTAAGAGCCACTCTGTTGGCACTTTCAAAAATAGCTGAAACAGTGTACTGTGTTATTGAAAATTGAGACAAACTGTAATTTTCATTCTGATGTTGTTTGCAAGCAACTGCTGGTAAAACTGCTAGTGTAGAACATGAGTCACTCAGTGCCTAGTCCTACAATTCATTGCTACATCTTCTATTTGTCTTATCATGTTCCCACCCAACCACGCTGTAAAACCAGCTGCTGAAAAGCTGCTGGTGTTCCTGTGGGTTCTGAGAACCATTGACGACAGTGTAAAATGCTGACAAGTTGAACCTGTTGTTGCTCGATGTTTAGATTTCATAACAACAGAGAGACAGTTGTCTTTTTCTCTGTAGGGTTCTTTTCATAAAGTTGTCGGGCTCATTAATAACAATTTTATGCCCCGTTGATACGAGGGGAAAACGCATATATATTCATGCGGTTTTGCCTTTCATTTACACGAAAACGGAGATTTTATCACGGAAAACGATCATTTCCAAAAACTCCAGCCAAAGCGGAGATCTATGAAAACTCTGTTTTCGTGTTTGCGTGTGCACTCGGTCAAACAAAGTTTTAGGTCCTCAAACATCACCGTACGCAACTAAAATTGCATCACGTCATATATGAGCGTCCTCTGTTTACTGTTTGCTTACTGATCACGGCGCTCGGTGGCGTATTTACGCGCTTTCATGTAAACAGAAACTTTTTGGAAAACGATCATGTGTGTACGACGTTATTTTTGAAAACGGAGGACCAGAAATATTCGTTTCCGTAAATACCCGGCTACATGTAAATGTGGCATTAGCATGTCAGTGACGACAAACAGCACTTTTAGAGAACGTTAAGTTACAGTGGTGCTGTACAAATGAACTTGTATCTCCCAATACCAGACTTCTTTGAAAATCACCATTACTGGTAATCATTTAGACACAAAAACGTGGGAGGAAAAAGGGTCCAGGTTGAAAAATACCAAAGTAACATGCAACATAACACACAATGTTAATAAAACTGCATGTTTATAACAAAACCTTTACACGTGGGGGCAGGACAGGCTAACTGGTGTAAGGTATTAAACCTATGAAACCTTGAAAGGTGCAGACGTCCTGAGCATTTAGCGACACCTCAGTGCAGCTATGACCAACCTTGACCATATTCTAACAATGGCATACCGACATTTTGTTGAAATCAATCTGAGAATGTGGAGAGTACAAGAAAGATAACAATCACAAGTAATGCCTTATTTTATTGTTCCACTACTACACACTCTACCTTCTTTTCTCCCACCAACAGCTACACTCAACATGTCAACTTGTAATTAGTTGAGACTTGATAAGTAACAAATTTAACGGGGCACAAAAAACCTTCAGGAATCAGGACGTCAAATTGAATCAGATAACACTCCAGGTGACACATTTTCATCTTTCTATACTGTGTGAATCGAATTATCATTTCAATTATGTTTTCATATTCAAGGTTATCCCACATCTGTACTACATACCATACACTCTTGTTTCATTACTGTTTTATTCTTTATTCAATGTTTCTCTTTCCCCTTGTTTTGATTTCAGTCATTGTAGCACCTGTCCTCTGTTAGCACTGAAACTAGCTTCGAGACATAATGCAATTTTTGACAAATAGTTGCACTGTGTATTTACACTGAAGAGTAGGTATTGTTTGTATAAACATGTGTTTCCACATGTTAACTTCATTACCTTAATCGTATTGATTTATAAATATGGGTTTGTTCATTTATTTGTTTAAAACAAAAGTATATAAAGAAAAGTGTATACAGTATATTTATATACACACATTCCTCTCTCTTGTCCTCTCCACCCATCTCGTCTCCTCCACCACTGCCCTTACTAACACAGCTAGAGGTTACAGAATCACTAAACTATTCATTCATATACTGTACAATACACGCATTGTGAGTTATTGGCCTAGAGGGATTCCACTGCTTGTGTTTCATTTTATTGTGTGCTACTCATCCTCTTTGGAAGGATTTCTTTTTTACCCATTTGTGCCATTAAAAAGCTGTTACACTACAATTAATGTGTCACTATTGTCACTCTTTGTACTCTATATGTTTTATGAAATTGAAACACATGTAGCCACCACAAGCTGATAGAATTATTCAAGCTGTCACCTCCCGCCTCCAGGAATACAATGGAAAGGTTCTAATGAACGAGGGTAAATGTGTGTGGTGATCTTTGTTTAATTATCGGTAATAGATATCTGTAATTTGATATCTTACTAAACGTTTTTGTCGCTTATCATGCAATTCCCATTAACGACACTTCCTTGGTTATTTGAACCCTAACTAAATCGTTTTGTTGGAAAAACATAACAAATTGTTTCGTAATCTATTCCAAATACTAACTATGTTTTGTTGCCTGAAGTCAGCTGGGTTTATTCTGTACTCTATGCATGTAACGAGCGGAAATTAACACGCGTTGCTGGACTTTTGTAAGAATACGCACAAAGAATTCGTCGGATGTCGTACAAACTGTCGTATGATAATATGTTGTTTGGGACTACATTGTGGTTTGGGTTAGAATAAACATGGAAGTGCCCTTACTGAGACCAGCATGTGCAGATGAATGCACAAAGAAAGCGTTTGTTGCGCTTGTAACCTTCATCCCTGATGTATTTTAGTTAAGTTTGACTTGTTCACGTCTGTTGAATTTAATTCATTAAAACCATTGCTGAGCTCCTCGCTGTGGACACAAAATGAGGATCAGAGGACCTGAGCCAGTTGAGCCAGTTGATCCAGCCATGGGCGGCTATGTCATGGGTGCAGTGACAGTGAAAATGAATTCAAACTCATCCGGGTTTTCCAGTAGGGCCCACTTCCTGTTCTTGATGATTGACAGCAGTAAACATCTCATATGCCATAAGGCTTCGTGGTATTTAATACCTGTTGCACAGGTGGAGAAGTTGCCTTAATGTTGAGCTAATGATCACTTAGAATGAAATGATTTGTACAAAACACACCTTATCGTTAAGGTTTCCTTAAATGTTCACTTCATTATTTTAGGTTTTCAACTTGTTTTGGTTTTGTACTTAAGGAATACCTTAAAGTTAGTTAAACCATTGCACACACAAAACTAACTCGGTCTGAGAAGATCTTAACTGCAATATGGTGTAGTTTATGGCAATAAATGAGGAAAAAATTACACTCCTGCCAGGTTGTGACAGGAGAGTCATTGAGAGTCATGTCAGTGGTCAACACTGCTTAGCTTTGCTGTATTATTCTGGGTGGAGAAAGAGGTGACAGAGATGGAACACTTTCAAACCAACCGAATGGAGGGTTGTTGTATTGACCAGAGGATTAGGAGAAGGATCTGTCCAGCAAGCTCCATGCAACATTTATCAGCTCAGCAGCAGCAGCTGGGAGGAGAAAGAAGAGAGAAAGGGGAGGCAGAAGAGGCCCGCTGCCGCTTCAAAAGCCTCTGGTCGATGTTTTTCAAGCTTTCATTAATGTTGCAAACCTTGTCTCGCCAGCCCAAAAGTAGAAAAAGAAGAAAAGGAAGAGAGACGCAAGGGTTGGGGGGAGAGGACAGTGCTGTGGAGGTGCACAATGCCTTATCTTCTGGAAATAATCAATGGAGTCATTTCATCGCTGTGTTGAAAACTTCTTACAGCCACAGAAAGCTTGATCATGTCTGTGCTTTTCCTTAGTTAATATGCCCTAATATTATTCTTGATCACCATTTGAAAACCTCAGCCAGTTCTTTACTTTATATTATATTTTCTTAGTTCAAAGTCTGTGTCCACTTCATAATTAGGGGTGAAATCCTGAAGAAAATATAATTTTTATTACATTACATACACCGATCTTCTGATTGAACCACAGTCACCCTTTAGTCGTCATTTACTATGAATTAAGTTTGATTTTAAACACATATGTGTTTAACACCTACGCCAGGTTATAATTCACAAAACACAATTTGTTTTCTGATTAGTTTGTAATATATATATATATATATATATATATATATATATATATATATATATATATATATATATATACATCTATTTAATTGAAAAACATCATATTTGACTTGAAAGATGGCTACAATACAGACTCATTAGATCGTCTGTTTTGTTGAGAGTTGAGTGCACTGAAGAGTTCTACTCAGCACTAAACTAAAGACCTAAACTCCGACCAAACTGCTTTATTTTACTTGTTCCTCAAAGACAAATGTGCTTGCTTTAGATCAACATAAAGGCTGAAATTTGGAAGCAACAGCAATAAAAATGTCAACAGAACTGATCATAGCCAACCAGCATAAACACAAGTCCCTCCACAAGCTTTGTGCTGACCAGCTGCCTCTGGTGTTCACAGATATCTTCAACTCCTCCCTGGAAACTTGTTCCATACCATAACTGCTTTAAGACCTCCACCATCATCCCCATCTCCCATCAAACAAGTATTACAGCATTAAATGACGACAGGCCGGTCGCCTTGACCTCTGTGGTCATGAAGTCTTTTGAGTGCCTTATCTTGTCCCACCTTAAAACCCTCACTGACCCACTCCTGGAACCCCTGCAGTTTGCCTAAAGGGCCAACAGGTCTCTAGGCGACGTAGTCAACATGATCGTCCACTTCATCCTTCAGAATCTGGAGTAATCAGGAACCTACGCCAGGATCCTGTTAGTCGACATCCACTTTGTCTAGCAAGACCTCATGCAACAGTTATTTTCCAGCTGTAGTCGGGCTCGTCAACAAAGCCCAGGACCCCCACTGACTCAAACACCTTATTTTTAATGTACAATTGCCACTTTTATTGTAACATATACAATATAGTGGTTCTAATGTGCTGTTATCAGTTTGTTGTTCACTATATGTATCTATTCTGTTCATTGTTTTGTATTAGTTTTTTAGTTATGCATCTTTCACAGAGTCATTACATTTAACTTTTATCCAAAGCGATTCATTTTTGCTCTATACACCGTAGACACAGTTATGGGGAGCCATTTAGGGTTAAGTGTCTTGCTCAAGGACACAGGGATAGGGACTAGCGGAGCTGGGGCTCAAACCATCAATCCTCTTATTGAAAAATGGGCATGCTGACCGCTGAGCCACAGTTCCCCAAATTCCTTGTACGTGCAACATACTTGGCCAATAAATGATTCTGATTGTGAGTAAACTCACAAAAATTCCAGCTAAATACTGACATATACATTCCCAGTCATCCCCAACACTGACTGACAAGAAAAGGCCATGAAACACAGTGGTGATACAACAAGAAAGATAGAAACAAAAAGAATGTCTATGTTGGCTTTTCAATAAAGAGTATTATGCTAAAAAAAATTCTTTAAGAACAGAAAGAACAAGTTAAGCTCTTACCATCTGGGTTCATTTGAATTTGTATAGTCAATTGTCCAGGGGGGAGGAGGTTACACAGTCCAGTATTGGGCATATCCCCTACCATTGTTTCATTGTGTATAATGGGCACAGTTGTGCATAAGGGAGTAGTGGAATAATGGTTCTGGTTATTTGTTAGAGAAAGGGTTATTCAAGCAAATGCTGATAGTACCCATTAGCTTAAGAGTTGGGGAAAGGGAGAATAAACAATTACAATAATTACAATTTCCACTGTGTACTTACCACAAGTGTTGAACCCACAAGACTGAGGCTAAACTCATTACAGAGAGAAAGACACAAAATAGAGGTAGAAGGAGAGCAAGGAGGATGTTTGAAGAGGATATGAATTACAACACATTATATTACCCATGTTAAAAAAAACGAGGAAAGCTGAATTTAGTCTACAAGTACTGTTCTGAGGAGTGAGTGTGTGTTCCTCAGCTCTGCCCTTGATTGTGACCCTGACAGCTCCAGAGATCTACAGCCAGTAGACATCTACGAGCATCTATTATATTACTGCTGCTCCATCCTTTAATGGGTGTGTGTGTGTGTGTGTGTGTGTTTGAGAGAGAGAGAGAGAGAGAGAGAGAGAGAGAGAGAGAGAGAGAGAGAGAGAGAGAGAGAGAGAATAGCTATGAAACTAACTGTTGTTCAAGGCTAGAGAACTGTAGTCATTTTGCGTCCATTTTGGACGTGTTAATGTACATGCACAGTGTCTCTTCCAAGTAAACTTCTGTCCTCACAGGAAGTTAGGTTTCGGCAAGAACACTGCGTAGGTTGATTAAAATAACTTGATTAACAAGCCAAACTTAACTTATGTGACTCACAATATTAACACAAACAGGTCTCATGTGTAAAAGTCCTGACTTTGTTTTTTGTTGTGGTCCTTCATTCACCTTATTACTCAAAAAAATGATAATAAAAAAATGTGGTTTTAGACATTTATTTACATGTAGCTACCATTTTATTCATATATTTTACTGTGAACCTAAGACCTTTGGTAAACCAATTTCTAGCACCAAAACAGTTCGTCCACATGAGTAAAGTTATGTTTTCACAAAAGATATGAAGAATTTCCAAAATAGAGATACATTTTTTCAGCTTTAAAGCTATATCTTTTCTTTACAATTGTGCCTTAAGTACAATGGTGCCTCATTACATAGAGACCTGAGATTGTTCTGTAATCTTTGGTGTAACACATGGGTGTACATCTCATGTGCAAGTGTCGTTAGGTTGAGACAACAACACTACTTGGGTTGAGGCAACACAAGTATTCAGTTAGGTTTAGACAACAACATTACTCAGTTGTGTTGATACAACACAACTACTTAAGTTCAGGAAAAACTGCAAACTGAGACCCCCTTACCTCGTCTCCTCCCTCTCGTCGCCTTGTTTCCTCAGCAGAGCAGACCATTGTTTGAAAGCCCTGAAGCATCCTGACCCAATAGAACCTCAGCTATACTTACACCTGCGCCTTTCCTGTCACCTTTTAAATACATGCACTCTTATTTTTGGCTACCAGCTGACTACCTCTATTTTGATGTGTTTTGTTTGAATCATCTCTGGCAGGGCTAGGTCCACACAATACAACATGCACACAAGCACACACACTCACACAGACCTTGTTCCTGGCCTAAAGCATTATGTCGAAGCACACGCACAGCACTCTAATTGTCTCATTTTAGACTTTCCTTTTACCCTGACAGACACTGTTGCCAGTGAAAAATAGACTGACCTGGAGTAAATAAGAGCAGGTAACTTCAATAAATCAACCAGACTGTCGGAAAGCAAGCCAAGCTCTGTATTTATAGAGAAAAAATCATCATGTTAAGAAATGATGCTGCTGCTGATGACCATTTAACACTCATTTATGAAATACTTTGAGCATCTTTGCCAATTTCATATCAATGTAATGTACTGTGATTGGTTTGAATAAATATGATATAAAAAAATGAAATCAGACTGCTTTTACTTCAGTTTGTTTCTTCTTCTGCAAATCAAGACGCCTCATCTTCGTTGATATCCTTTGATTGCAGTTGCAAAGGGAATTTTCTTTAGCTCAGACTTTTTACTGGAGAAGATAAACATTTTGAATATGATTTTATCATCAGTATTGAACTTGTCATCATCTGCCGCTAGCACAAACTTCAAAAGCTGTGTTTAATTTGGAAGAATAGTGCCCTCTTCCCATCGTAATCATCGCTAATGGTTACTTTTATATCAACTGTTAATTCTCGTGCAGTGGAGTGGCACGAAAAGAAGAGGTCTCAACAATCACACTGAAGCGCTTTGAAGAGTTCGCAAGATAAATCTGAGACGTCCAAAAAATGTAAAAAGGTATTTCTGCCAGTTTATTTTTGTGGCTCTTCTCTAATCATATATTCTTTATTTGTGAACAACTTGACAGATTCACATCTTCAGACCTCTCAAAACCTTTAAGATATGAAACAACTTGAAGCTTTTTGGGTGAACTCTTTGCTCATAGACAGACATAGCAACACTGCTTAAAAAGGACTACAAGCTGAATGCCACTAATAAACTTAAAAACCCCAGACAAACACATCATTCTCAAACTGATAATTACATAAATATAATTGAAATGAAATGTATAAATTAAACACGTTTTTCACTTCCTATTGCCTAACGAGCTCACTGACTGCTTCCGTCTTTAGTTCAGTTATAAAAAGACATTGTGAAGGTGACATCAGCCAAAGAAATGTGCCAGTATGAAATACAAACTTGTGAAAGAGGCATTTTGAGGAAAAATATAATGAAATTCGGATTGCATGCAATAACTCTTATATTTCATCATAATAAGTTTAGTTTTATTTATGAAATTATTTCACATTAAGTTGGTTCATCTATTTTTTAACACAATTTATTCACGTGAATGTTGAATCCATAACATATTTTTCATAAAACAGAGAACGTTTTAGGATCCATACTAAAGTCCCTAGGTGTCAGACACAGACATTTCCCTCATGCCTTTCCATATGCAGTTTATTATCTTTATTTACAAAGTGCCTGTCATATTGGAATGAGCTTCAGTGGGTCACATGAGTCCTCTTCCATAAATGTACTTGGCTTGTCTTGACTTAGTTTGACACAAATTAGCAGGGTCGTCTTTCAATCAGAGGATCAGTGGTTTGATCCTCGGCTCCTATCGTCAAAGTCGATGTGCCGTTGGGCAAGCCCAAATGGGCTGGTGGTGAATCTTTAGATCAGGGGTGTCAAACTCATTTTAGTGAAGAGGCCACATGCTGCCCATTTCAATCTCAAGTGGGCCGGACCAGTAAAATCACAGCATAATCACACATACATAATGACAATATTCCTCTATGTTTAAATCATTGGTGAAGGTTTTTGGATGATGCACCTTATTTTAATGTATTTCTACAATAAACTAGAAACATTTGAGTGGTCGGCTAGTTACTGTTTACTTTACAATGGAAAAGCCCTATTGGCATGGGGCTCCTCTATGGCTGCTAAAGTACAATGGAATATTATGTTCTATTCTGCCATTGTGTCTATCAAATACCTCTCCATACCTCTCCATAAAAGATATCTCACATCCTTTTAATTCTCTCATAAATTTTGTGCTGTTGCG
Organism: Clinocottus analis; assembly: GCF_023055335.1. Taxonomy (NCBI): domain Eukaryota; kingdom Metazoa; phylum Chordata; class Actinopteri; order Perciformes; family Cottidae; genus Clinocottus; species Clinocottus analis. The sequence goes on along the minus strand of NW_027176031.1, from coordinate 2,110,655 downwards.
TGTCCATACATATCCTTATGCCGGACAATTTCTGATACTATTCGTAGTCTGCTTTCTTTCTGCAGTAGCCACGACAAGTACTGTATGTGTATTTCCTTGCTCACTGACAGTATCAGAGCTATGTCTTCCTTCTAATGCAAATCTGAAATTTTGCTTGACTTCAGCACTGATCAACACTTGAGCCTCCCACATACTGCAGCTACTGCTGAGGGAAGAAAGGACTGAGGGGACGCTGATGGGAGGCTGACAGAAGGACACAGACACTTCACCAACCAACCAGATGTGCTGATTCCTGACACCTTCTCCCGCAAAATGTCAAACGGTGACAGGGTCAGCCACCCACTTACAAAGCAGTGGTGTGTGCGAGTGGGCATTTTTATATGTGTGTGTGTTAATGTTTCAATCTGTGTGTGTGTGTGTGTGTGTGTGTGTGTGTGTATGTGTGTGTGTGTGTGTGTGTGTGTGTGTGTGTGTGTGTGTGTGTGTGTGTGTGTGTGTGTGTGTGTGTGTGTGCGTGTGTGTGTGTGTGCGTGTAGGGAAGAGAAAAGCAGACACGGCGACCAACAACACAGCCTTTGAATACAAATCTGCACCCAACTCTCAGCTTCATTGGGTGCAATAACACACACACACACACACACACACACACACACACACATTTGCAGAATGCTTTCTCTGATAATTAACTTCGGCCATACCTCCCCATCTGGTACACACACACACACCACACACACACACACACACACACACACACACACACACACACACACACACACACACACACACACATACACACACACACACACACACACACACACACACACACACACACCATACATTAAATACACACATTTACACACACTTGATTCTTGATTCCCAGGGGAATCTTTGGCAGTGATCAATGTTGAGAGCCTTTTCCTTTTTCACTTCGCTGGTCACTGGTTATTACAGTGTTACAAATCACATTTGATACGTACACTTACACACAAGCACACACACACGTACCTCATTTTCTTGCTTTGCATGAAGATACCAAACACACACACATATGCAATTTACTGTGCACACACATATGCAGATAAAGACCTAATTTCTCGTCCTTGTCAAAGTGAACAAACAGTGGCTGCGTTTCCCAGATTCGATCGTTCTTAAGGACTTAAGAAAGCTGGAAAGAAGGGTTCGCTAAGAAGGAGCGCTAAGATACGAGTGTTTCCCAGATGCGTTCTTAACTGTCTTCTTAAGATCTCGCCAAAGAAGCTTCCTAAGACACTCTTAGTGGGAGCTGTCCACCGCCGTGGTGATGAAACTAAATTAATCGATGCCAGGTTAATCGATCACCCACCACTTTATCAGCTCATAAATCACACACAACACGCTGTGGTCCCCACACACAGGTGCAATTATGCTACGCGCGCATGTGTGTGTGTGCCATCCACAACACAATCACCCGGTTATTCCAGCCATGGCATGAAATCCACGGTGGACCTGGGGGACCTCGTCCTGTGTGGTGGGCATTATGATGTGTATCCGCATGACGCAGGAGGATCGGTCTCACGGCTGCCACACTCCGTGAAACCGATGCCTTGCCGAGGCCGGTGCCGTCCCCCACCACCTCCAGGGAGCTCCCCACTGCGTAAAAACGCAGGCTGAGGGCAACACTGCAGCGGGTTGGCCTCTGGATGTGTGGTGACACGAGCGTGACGAGGCGTTGGATCTCCACACGGGGAAGCCGGTACTTGGACAGGACAGCCCGGTCCGACAGCACATTAAGTGGGGAGAAGTGCTGACGCTCATATGCATTTATGTAAACTATCTGGGAAGGCGACGCTGTTGGTTAGCAGCGAGATTATGCTGTATTGCAGCCGTGGTGTCTCTCACGCGTGGACTTCAGCAATGCCTTCAGACGTGGAGCCTCTCTTGATGAGCTTCCAGTCGAGTTCAGTTACACCTGTCAGTTTCCCTGATATCTGTGAAATACCACAGGGTTGTTGATGTTTTTATAGCTAACGTAAACTCATATGCAGATGCCGAATGTGTGTGAAAACGCAATGAGTGATATTAATGCTGATTCATTTTATTCATGTAGCTACAGGAACACGTGGGCAATTCTTTATTTTTATATCGTTATTTTTCTTTTTATGCTACTATTTTTCTTGCGTCAGTGTTCTGCAGCTGTGGCAAACATTCAGCATTACGCATGGTTTAAGTATTCCTTTGATATAACTTTCCCTGACGCAGCTGCAGTGAGCGTTTAGTCGCTAAGAAGGCTGTTAAGAGTGGGTCAGACCGATCTTACATTTGCTTCTTAGTGAAAGAGCGTCTTAAGCTAAGAACGACTCTGGGAAACACGTCGTTCTTTCACAGCGCTCTTAGAGCGCTCCTAAGATGCTCTTAGTGCTTAAGAGCGTCTTAACGAATCTGGGAAACGCGGCCAGTGCTGGCAGATATGCACACACAAACACACACACACACACACACACACACACACACACACACACACACACACACACACACACACACACACACAATGAATAACTACAGCAACTGAATGAAAGGAGAGAGCTAATTTGATTGATAACCTTTATTTGAAAAGGTTGTCTTGAATTCCGGTATCAATAAGTGGAAGAATGTATGAAATATGCAACACTGGTTGCTCGTTAATTAAAAGAAATCTCCAGCAAAGGATCTTTGGAGAGCTGCAATAATAAACAACTTTCCAAAAGTTAAAAGACCGCCGACACTTTTAGGAAACTGCCATTTTGACCAAACTAAACTTGCTGGGTTTTGCATCTCACAGTCGGCATATTCTTATTAACTACCCACATGTAGCACAAGCAATAATTACATTCTTAAACCTGAAAATCAGATGCTTTTGGTAACTAAGATGGACGCAGAAACAAGTTACAGTTTTTGTCCATTGCTTGAACACTATAGACACATGCTTAAACCAAAGTAACATAACTTGAAGTTGTTGTAACTATACCTTAAACAAAAGCGCTGCTTTGAACTTTAGTTGCAATTCTGCAACACACTTGCTCCTCAACACTACACACTATTTCATACATAAGACACTTAGTTAAAAAATGAAATCTCAGGGTACCATTGGGAAAACACATCTATTCAAAATACAACACACATTGGTTAATTGAAAAGACATAGACACACACTTGAAAACACTGACTTACAAAATTGAACACCAATCAGCCAGCTACAAAAAGGCCTCAGTTAAGCCATTTTGACAACTTTACAAGCCTGGAGGTAGGGAGAGCTAGAGTAAGAAGAAGAGGAGGACAGAGAGAGAGAGAGGAGGATGTGGTCAAAGAGGCCACGCAAGGACCATTATTTCGGATGACATAAGAGCAGCTTTGGTGGACCATGTCATAAACCATGACCTGACTATGAGGGAAGCTGGGCATAGAGTCCATCCATGATCAATTTGAAGTTCTGTACTTGCCCTCTTACTCGCCATTTCTAAACCCTATAGAGGAATTCTTTTCCGCTTGGAAATGGTGCGTATATGACCGCCAACCGCATGCCCGTATGCCCCTTCTGCAGGCAATGGAACAGGCCTGCGGACACATCGAGCTGAGGTCAATCCAGGGATGGATTCGCCACACAAGGGGATATTTTCCCTGATGCTGAGCGAGAGAAGACATTGCTTGTGATGTTGATGAGATCCTGTGGCCAGACTCCTACAGACGGCAGGATCCATAAGCCCACTTGCGCACAATTGTGTTTTTCTTTGTTTACAGTAGTGTTTTTTTGTTTTATTTTTTATTTAACTGAATTTACTGTACTGTAAAATATACTAATGTAATGATTTTAAATTCAGTATTTCTTTTTTTTGGTTGTTGTGAAAACATGCTCTCTATGGAACTGAATAAAAACATTGAAAACAAATCAATGCAGTTTTTTATATAAAGTAGACTAGTGTGTTGCTGCTGATCTGAAAGTGTATTCATATGATGCAAGTGGGTCTCATTTTGTCATCAGAGTGACATTTTGACAAAGGCCTGTTAGGTCTTGATAGCAGGGTTTCAATTTGACATGGATGCGAATGGTTTATTTCCCAGTGTTGTGTCTTATTTGCTTGTGTGTAGAGTTTCGACACAATGTGCCAAATTTATCAAAATGTGTGTAAGCAATAGGCAAAAACTATTAACAATTTACACAACAATGATGGTAAAAAAAAAATGTTTTTATCACTTTGTTAGAAAAATTTAAATAAAGTTATATCCATGCAAAAAAATAAATAATATTTAGTTACTACTAAATAGCTTATTGTCGAAAACAATGAGCTATTTCTTTGCAAAACAAAACAGAATAAGTGCAGATGTGTGAGCATCAGGTTGTATCAGTGGCTCAGTGAGCTGCTTTCCTCTAGACATCTTTTAAACACTGGGTTGTAGATTTGATACGTACTCTCAATTCATGCTTACAGTTTTTTCCTATTGCTTACACACATTTTGCTAAATTTGGCTCATTGTGTCAAAACTCTACACACAAGCAAATAAGACACAACACTGGGAAATAAACCATTCGCATCCATGTCAAATTGAAACTGCTATCAAAACCTAACAGTCCTTTGTCAAAATGTCACTCTGATAACAAAATGATACCCACTTGCATCATATGAATACACTTTCAGATCAGCAGCAACACACTAGTCTACTTTATATAAAAAACTGCAGTCTTTTGTTTTCAATGTTTTTATTCACTTCCATAGAGGGCATGTTTTTACAACAACCAAAAAAAAAGAAATACTGAATTTAAAATCATTACATTAGTATATTTTATAGTACAGTAAATTCAGTTAAATCAAAAATAAAACAAACAATACACTACTGTAAACACAGAAAAACACAATTGTGCGCAAGTGGGCTTATGGATCCTGCCGTCTGTAGGGGTCCGGCCACAGGATCTCATCTGCCAAAGTGGCACATTTTTTTCCATTGAAGGCACAAAGGAGCTATACTTCAGTAGTACAGTATCCACTATTGTATCAACTATTGAACAATCCAAACAGGAAGAGGAGAGCACTTTTGTCCATAACGATCCCCAGTTATGAAAGAGTATCATGACGGTGGCGTCTGTGGTAGGGCCCTACAAATAGTAGCAATGTGGTTCTTGATAACAACGGAAAATAAACACTATTTATTTTTGGAATTGGGGACTTTAATCTCAGAGTTCTTGTTCTCGCATATTGAAGACGAAAAGAAATTCACTTAGAAAATATCAGGACATTTTCAAAGCCTCTGAAATGTCAGATAGGAGCTTTGTTTTCTCTCACTTTAGATTAGTTCACTAGAAAGATCCCACTTTTATACACATGCATGCATCAAATAGTTAAATCAAACAATAGTGTCAATGAAAAGCTCCTCCTTGCTGTTATGTATTCATACCATAGTTATGCATAGCTGGAGTTTTGACCCTTTAATTTCTCCATGCTCCATGAAGCTAAGGTCAGAACATCTCTAAGGTTCACACCTCCATGTGAATGTGCACCAAATGGCGTTCAGCACGACTTCTATCTCATTCCAATGAGTCTCATGATGGAAGTTGAACTTCAGGAAACGCCATTCATCACAAGTGCTGAATGCATCAGTGGCAGAATTTCAAGAGACTTTCTAACGTCATGACAGGACTCAGGAACTCTGAGGCCGGAGTGCAGAACTCCAGCTTCTGTTTGAAGGATGTTTCAGAATATCCTCTCTAGAATATTTTGTGGCAACCCTTTGAGATTCCAATGCCACTGCTGAGAAAAACTGTCTGTTCTCTTTCCAGCTGGGAACATTACATACGGTCAAAAGAGTGTACTTATTATTAATATTTTTTTGGGATTTGCTGACTTGACTTTCACTCTGCTTTGACAACATTGGTACCTTTTCATTATATTATACTTCAATCTGAGAACATTTAGGGAACTGATTTCCCACTATACAACATCTACTGGATGCTCATTCAAGATAGTTAGTTCCCCCTAAGTGCTTGTGTTTTTAAGGATCTGAACTATCTGCAGTGGGGGAAACAACGCCTCAGCAAGCGCGCTTTATATTCTGCTTTACTTAAGCAGTTGCTATTCTCACTGCACAGCTCATATGTCATTGTAAAGTACACAAGGAAAATAAATGACGAACAGCAAAATAGTTTGGCTTCTGGACAGTGTTCACACTTAAATGGATGCCACAGGAGTTATGCTTGCCCTGTATCCTCTGAGTCAGGTCATCTTAGTTCAGGTCTGTGTGAGGCTAAGCTCCGGGTTTATTTCATCATTAGTCTACTGGGCACTGGAGGGGCACTGAAGGGGATTATCACAGAGCGGATGGAGGAGTGTGGATGAGAGTGGACGTTTATATAAATCCATTCTGTCTTCATGTGAGGGGGGATTTGTATGTGCACACATAGTGTTTCACTGTGGACTGTTTGTCAGTGTGGAGTGAGCGATGTGTACACTGGCTGCTGATGTCACTACTATCCAACGATACACAAGTGATTTAATAGGCTTTGATTTGTCAATACTCATGATTGGGGGTTTAAAGCTGCATTGTTAATACATGTAATGTGCTGTAACTCTGTTACGTTGTTCATTCTGGTCACATGACATCTATTGCTTCTGTCCATCCGGGGAGAGGGATCCTCCTCTGTTGCTGTCCTGAAGGGTTCTTCCCTTTTTTCCCTGTGAAAGGGTTTTTACTATCTTTGTTTGGTGAGTTTTTCCTGAGTTGATGTGAGATCCTGGGACAGGATGTTATGTGTCCAGACTGTAAAGCCCTCTGAGGCCAATGTGTAATTTGTGATTTGGGGCTGTACAAAATAAACTAAATTTAATTGAATATTTACAATGGATGAAATACGTATGCAAATTTAAAAGCAACCTGTTTGAATCCCAGTAAATGTCAGTTGTTTTCATTTTCATTCTAATGCTTCAGATCGATCCAACGGCATCTAGCACATTGTTTTAAACAAGTGGTGAACATTGTAAGTGAAACCACACCTCCTGGCAGGGTTAAGAAAAGATTATGGTTTGAGTTCAAATAAGTGTGTTTTTTACGCTACATACAGTAACGTCATGGCGCTGTTGGGGAGTCTCGCAGAGTAATGGATGATGTAAGTTAAGTTAATTTGCATATCTAAGTTAACTTTCACACAGAACATCAACTAATTGCTTCAGTACTCAAAAAAATACAAAATATGTTTATTTTGTAAAGTTTTGAGTGTGTGTCTGGATCTTAAAACAAATGAGGAGATGCATGTGGTGGGCAGCCGTTGCATTTAGCAGCATGAAGTCTTGGAGCGCTAAACCACCTGTACTCGTGCCATAGGGAAAAATAAAAGGTTTCTGCAACAGGACCTGGACAGTGTTGTGTTTTATAAGCTGCTAAGATAAAAGCTTAAAGCACAAGAATATATCTGCATTCAATAAAGCTAATGTCTTATGTCTTACAAATCATCCACAGCACCTTCAGAATGCTCTGGGGGAATTGTATGGATAATAATAATCTCATAGCAAATTCATTGTAATGGTTGTCACTCTGCATGTATCTTACTGATGATAACAAAGTGATGGTCGATGTTCACATTCATCAGTATAATTGCGTAGTGACTCCATAACATTGTCCCTACAGATGCTATAAATAATGCAGAGGTTCACTTTATCTGCTCTTACTTTTCTGAAGAGAGAAACCAGACAAAGAGCAGAAAACCTAACCACCAGTGAAAAGTGCATATTTATAATGTGTACATTTATGGATTGAGATAGATTGTGCTGAAGAGGACCTGCAGATCTGTTATGAGATGTAGTAAAATAAAAAGAGGGGGGAGGGGCTTGTTTCAGACATGTTCTGAGCTTCTGTGTGTTGTCTTGGAGCCTTTATACACAGATCACAGATATACAGTATGTATGTATGTATGTATATATATATATATATATATATATATATATATATATATATATATATATATATATATATATGTGTGTGTGTGTGTGTGTGTGTGTGTGTGTGTGTGTGTGTGTGTGTGTGTGTGCGTGTAAGTAAAGCAGCTGCTGGAGGCTATAAATGATGTTGATGTGCATCGAGACAAATTTATGAGGCTTCACATAGTTTTTGAGGAACAGTTCTGTTGCAACAGTCTCTGCCTCGGAGAGGAGAGGAAACCTGAAAAACTGAAATAACTTTCCTTCAAGAAGTCTCAGTGTCAGTAGGCACAGAGTGAGAAGAAAACAGTGAGCAGTTGATGTTGGTGAGTTGCAGCACTTCCTTCATATGAGATGCATTGAACAACAACACTCTTTAACCTTCCTCTTGTGTGAGGGTCAGCACCGACCCGTATTATGTTTTAAATGCATAAAAGAACCACATAAATGTATTTATTGCATCAAGGCTTTTTGACTTTGTCAGGAACCTCTATTTCAATATAACAAAACATTTTTTCTCACAAAATGATGAAATACTCTGGTTGACTAGTTGGCCATTGACCACTGTTGACTTTTGTGCTTGATTGTTGTTGGTTTTTTCGACCTTGCAAATCTATATCTTGTGTTATTTAAACAAAACATATTATTTTTAAGCCTTTTTTCTTCAAGTAAATATACATGGGGCAAAATTGACCAGTAACACCATCAATTTTACTATAGTTAATAATATTAAAATTAAAAGATAAATAAAACAAATAATTTTTAAGAGATGTGTTCTAATACCTCTTAGTAATAGTGAAGTAACACAACTAACATTTTATTTATGTGTATGATTCTCTTGAGATTCATTTAACTTTTTTTTTAAATTGAAATTGAAGGATATCCTGACAAAGAACAGGCCCAGAGGCCCACACCAAACATTTTAAAACATACAACAATATGTTGATGTAAGGAAGCCTAACAAGTTAACCAAGAGATGAAAAACAACTTGGATGATAGACAATTGTTTTTAGTCTATTTTACAGCTGATTTAAGACATGGGTCAAAACTGACCTGTTAAGGAAGGTTAACCTTGATGTTCTCTGAGTTGCACCACTCTCTTCTTAGCACTGGCTTTTTGTGTTCCACTGCTTTAATGGCAACCATTTCTGTTCATAAATATTATCAGCATGTTTTCATTTGGAGAACATTTTCTCAAACTCGCAGTGCATCCTTAATACATGTGTTGGAACGTCATTCATTCTGAGCACGTTCCTGTTTCTTGTCTGAGCTTTCTGAACTGCACTTTTTGACCTCTCCTTTGCTCCCAGAATGCAGGAAGAGGACGGCTACTCAGTAACTGCAGAACGAGATACTGCCTTCGTAAATCAGAACACTAATTGCTCACAAATTGAAGGCGCAAATTGATTAGAGTGTGCAGTGCAAATTGGAGGAAGACTTCTATAACTATAATCAAGCAGTGTGTGTGTGTGTGTGCGTGTGTGTGTGTGTGTGTGTGTATGTGTGTGTGTGTCTACTTCACGCTTGCTGGGTGTATTGTTGGGAGCAGGCCGTGTCGAAGCCGGTGCAGTACGAACACACCACACATTCAATATTAATGAACTTTAAATAAAAAAAACTGCGCTAAACTGCGCTCTCTCTGTACTGCGGTGGGGGCGGGGCTTCAGGGCTAGCATGCCATCCTTAGCGGGCCTTTATTGGCGGCAGAAGGTCATGGTTGCGGCTGCATGCTGAACTTTACAACCAAACTGTTCATCTCTTCTGTGGAGGCGACGAGCGGTGAGCGGATCTCGACAGCAGGACTGGGGGCCGAGCTATCGGCCCGCTAACCTCAGCCCAGGAAAGTGTGTATAGTTCATTCTGGACACACATATATTTTCAAAATAACAAATGGAAAGGGAAATGTGGTCTTCAGGGATAACACTTCCAAAATATCGTCCCCACAAATGTCACACAACTACTTCAAAGTGCTTGAAAAGTTCAGCTCACTTCATGCACAAGAGCCCCTCACTGAAGTTAACAAATAAACTTAATACCAGTCAGTGGCCTGTTTTTAAGTGTTTACACTTATACAGAGATACAGGACTATCCGCTGTCCCACCACCAACCAGAGCAACTTGTATTACCACGCTGCAGACTCCTGAACTCTTCCTCTATACCATCACAACATACTTTTGTTTTTCTCATAAAGTATAAAGGGACTACAACCGCATGTTGTTTTGCAACCCTGTTAAACAATAACTGTGAGTTCACCTTGATTTGTAAATGAAGAAAACCTTCCCCACAACTCTACATACACACACACGCACACGCGCGCACTCACACACACACACACACACACACACACACACACACACACACACATATATATATATATATATATATATATATATATATATATATATATATATATATATATATAAATATATATATATATATATATATATATATATATATATATATATATATACATATACACACACGTCTTTTTCTTAAAATCTGATAAAAGATTAACTTTCAGTAAAATAATGTCCTCTTTTGACAGGTATACTGCTATCAGATAGAACAGTGTAGTCCCTGTTAGAAGACAACATGGTAACATTGGCTGGATAGAAAGTTTCACAACACATATAGAGCATGAATCTCTATGACACGGAGGGGGACGAAGTCCACAGACTCAAATAACGGAGTCAAATTGAATTGATTCAGCTCAGCGGGCCGTCTGGCCGTCTGTTTGGCCACCGTGTGCTCGCTCTCTTTTCAGTGTGACTCACAATCTGACTGATAGCTGAGAGACAGAGAGGCAGAGAGACAGAGAGGCAGAGAGACAGGGAGACAGAGAGGCAGAGAGACAGAGAGGCAGAGAGGCAATGTTGTCTTAATAGCTGACAGAGAGAATAAAATGTTTCTCTATGACCTTCAGTTGCCAATATAAACATACACCATTTTCTCTTCTGAGGACTTTATTTCTTTTTGCTTTAAAAAAAAAAATGAATTTCTTAAATGTTGCTGTCGCCCTGGAAGCAGACTTTGGCTGAGCTCAGATGGCTTACCTCCCACTACATCCCTGTTGTTTTGATCCTGTTTCAAGGAGAAAAGCATAAAAAAGTGCATTAGCAGTAGCGTTACCAAACCACCGGGCAAGAAAAGGTCATGAAAGTAAGATTAAAAGAGAGGAGGGATTTAAGCCTCTGCTGCAGTGCGCCGTGAACCTGGTCAGACTCTGTGCACGGATCACAGTGTTTCAGCTTTTGTTTCCTAAATTAACGTGTTATATTAACAGAATCACACATTTCCCACTCAGAGCTGAGATTTTCCACATTAGCCCAGCTGGAACTGGCAACCTGAAAGCCTGAAAGATCCTGTCTCTAACGGCTGGGCTGCTATCCATTCTGCTTCATGCTCGTGTGCTGATGATGCTGATGAAGATACTCTGCATAAGAAGTGTCTGAGGAAGTAGAAGGGATGGTTGGGATATTTTCAAGGTTGTTTGTTTGAGGTTCCATAGTATGTGTGTACCACTGCAGTAGATGGAGTTTGAAAAAACAGACAGGAGTACCAGCAAAGTACTGTACTGCTGATGTATTTTAGAAAACTACAAACGTCTAAATACATTAGTGTTCGCTCAAATATTTTCAGAAGACTTAAACTATGACCCACCTCCCATCAGCTGTTAAAACACCAGTATGTTACGTCAGTGATACTCAGCGTACCACATTCTTCATGTAAATAAGGTGCCAGAGTGCATTTAAAGCCTTGAAATGAACAAACACAGCTTGTTTATTAAAGCAAGTGCCAGGGAAATAAAATATTGTTATTTTAGGTGAATAATCAGCTGAAATGGAAAAATAAAACTAAGAATGGTCGTGTTTCCGCCTAAAAGGAGCCCTTCATGTCTGCATCGGGAGCAGGTCCTCTTCACGGAGATGGGGAAGAAAGCCTTTGATGTGTCATTCCAAACACTTAGCATAGTCTGCAGAAGGAATTTAAATCTGGCAGAATTAAAGAATACAACTACCATACTGGAAAATATGAATATTCAAGTTTGGTGAAGTTATTTCCTCTCACTTCAGTATTGCTGGCCCTCGTGTTGGACCGCAATGAACTGAACGTGCAGCATTCTTAGTGTGTGTGTGTGTGTGTGTGTGTGTGTGTCAGTGGTGTTATTAGCTATTGTATAATTCATTTGTTTTTTCACAAATACACTACATGTATTATAAATAATGTATGTTGTCTTATGTTCTCATTGCACAGTTCCTGTCTTCCTCTGTTGCTCTGCTTCAGCCTGCAGCACTGCTTTCAGTGCAGCTGTTTTGAATTATAGTTTCATCCAATCAGATGTTTTCCTCCTGTGTCTCAATGGAGGCAAAGCAGTTTAAGCCATTACAGATTAAAGTACAAATGTGGAAACAACCTTTAAAAATAGTACTGATACTTTACAATGAAGCCCCACTGAGGCTGCACTGGATACAATGCACGGTATAGCACACACACACACACACACACACACACACACACACACACACACACACACACACACACACACACACACACACACACACACTTCCCTATGTAGATGAGTTGGAGAAGCGTGTTCATGTAACCTTCATGCCAACAGAGTGAAGCTCTGGAACAAGGAGACACAGAAGGAGCAGGCTGATGTTCAGCACCATGGACAGACATCCCCCCCCGCCCCCCCCGCCCCCTTCAACCTAACCCCCCCCCCCCCCCTCCTCCCCCCTCACATACACGCACACGCACACACCGCGGGTAAACGGTTCCTGGCCCCACTTGACTCTTGTATTACGCGTGTGCACGCATGCGCGCGCTCCCGCAAACGCGTGTGTCCGTAGATGACACGGAGAAACAGAGACTTCGTAGAGTCACACAGTGCATTCAGTCTCGCAGCCAAACACGCTGACGTGACACGCACACGGCAACACGAGACAGTCCACCAACCTGCCTGAGTCCTCCTCCGGTGTCACGCAGCAGCGGGGACCTGTCAACACATCCTTGTGTCTCTCCCGGGACACATCCGGGACTCCCGTAAAGACACCGAGACGGAGATTCAATAGGAACCACGTCCCGGTGTTCCCCCTTCGACAGCTGGTAACAATCCCGGACACGTTTGTCTCGTCCGCAGTCTTCCTCTGGGTAGTTCAGGGGTGAAGCCCCTCCACTGTCCTCTCAAAGTTTGAACACCGAACGCCTTCTTACACCGGCGGCTTTCGTGAGCGGACTGTCAAACGGGACCGTGGGTGTGTGTGTTTGTGTGTGTGTGTGTGTGTGTGTGTGTGTGTGTGTGTGTGTGTGTGTGTGCGTGCGTGTGTGTGTGTTTGTGTGTGTCATGGGGGGGGGGGGGGGGGGATTATTACGTAAAACATGAAAAGTTCAGTGCCACCTTATTTTTATTTTTTAGATATCTAAGTTTTCCTGTTTTGAACATTTGAAATTCTTCTTATTTGATACGCATCTTTGAGCAGTTTTGTGAACTTCACAACTTGTATTTATTGCTTAATCTTTGAATTTATTATTTTTTGCGTGAATGGGTGGATTTATTTTATCTGTTACGTGTGTGAGTGAATGCAGCACAGCAAATGTTATCTATTAAAATGCCAATATGACAAGATGTGTATGGTAAAACAACAGGCATGCTGAGACAAAGGATGAGTGAGCACTAGCGCTCCATCAGGCCAATGTTCACTATCCTGTTGCCCGTTCACTCCACTCTATGACTGCAGGGCATTGGATTTATTAAATTGCAGAGAGGTGGAGGAATTTAAAAAAAAAAAAAAATACCAAAGGAAGCTTTTTCAGTTTGACACTTTACACTTCAGCCGACGGGCCTCAACAAGGATTCTGAGTGGAATGATGCAATCCAAGTTAGTTATTGTAGCATTTGGGATCTGTGTTTTATGACTGTTCCTGACAGATACCCCTTTCTAGCCCGTTGTTCTACTTATTCTACTTATTTGTTCTTATAGATCTGGGGATCTTTGATTAACAACGGCTCAGGGCTGAGTCCTCGCAAAGCCTCATTTACTATGTGATGACATTATATTGGATACTCTTTGATTGTATGTTTTTTGCCTGTGCTTCACTCACTTTTTTAGATTGTGTAAGCGTAGCATCACCTCTCAGAACTACATTCAGCACTTTAGGCTGTAGTCAAGAGGAGGCGGCCATTCCAGCTGTACCCTGAATGTTCGGATGAAGATCCTTTTGACCCAAAGCTAAAGGTAGTGTTCTATGCAGAGATTTAAGTGTGCGGCTACCAGAGACCATTGATTAATTATTACCTGCAGAGATATAAAAAAGAACAAGCTGTTTTAAACAATCCTATTGGTGGGGCTGAGAGCAAATCAACTGTCAAAACGACTGCAAAAACAACAGACAGGATAGTTACAAATCAAGAGATTAAAAGCATTTTCTGGAACTATTATTGTGTATGACTGTTAGATTGGGCAGGTGGCGCCATAGAAACTGCATCAGTGTGTGAATGGGTGAATGATGATGTATAGTTTTAAAGAGCTTTGAATTGTTGGGAGACGAGAGATGATCTACAGTCCATTTATTATTTACTTGAAAATATGAACCACAGACATATCAGTGCAGCTTTCACACAACTTGATGCAGGAAGGCATTTGACAGTGTGAACAGGGCATCTCTGTATCAGCTACTTGAGAAATTTTAACCAAATAAAAAATGCCACGCGACCCCAAGGATACAAATAAATGGCAGTGTGACTGATAACATCTCTGCCTGGGAGACAGTTCTAATGCTATACTGTCATTGACTTTATTTGCCACTAGCAATTAGGCAGATTGAAGACTCGGATAAAGGTTGAACACACAGAACACATCGTTGGGCTTTTTGCCGATGACGTAATCTGTTTTTCAGAGGAGCATGTCACATGCCTTTCAATATTAATCTACCAGTTTGAGATGATCAGCTCTTCCTCTGAGCATGAATTGAGTTTTACGAAAGCAGATATTTAAACATTAAATTACAAATCAGGACATAAGATTCATTTGGAGAGGTGAGCTGTTCCTTCTCTGGATCTTCCAGGACTCTTTGGTTCAGTCGCTGCCAATTAAGATCCCGAAGTAACTATTCAGAGTTTGGGGTGAAGTTATTTGGAGGCTTGTGGAATGGTCAAAGGTCAAGAGTTAAACTTTACAGATTTTTAAAAATGAATAAGCAAACCTTAGGAGATATGTCCATGCAGCACCAAACCAGTAATGCCCGAGTGTAGCAATGACTATGACGCAATATGAAACAATCTTGAATATGTAGGAGTAAGGGACATACATGCAAAACCTTATTGTGGAGCTATGGCAAAAATAATATTTACTTGGAACAAGTGGATGCTGTCACCTGATTTATGTTAGGTATGTGGTTTAAAAGATTACTAACATGCACATAGTAAGAAGAGCTCAGGCTTCTACAATGGAGAGCATATCACAAAGATTTTTTTTCCAAAAGGTTCAAACAATGGATTCCATATGGAATAGCAGACATATGCAGCATAATTGGAGCATAATTAGAGATGGCTTCTGAGGTTCCAAGAGCTAAAGACAGGCATTCACAAACCAGGATCCCTCCAGGTATACCTATTAGTAAGGGACACAAACAGAGACATAAAGTGCATAAAAATAATAATAATAAGTATAATTGGAGTTGTGCAATACAAATACAAAATGTAATTATATCTACATTATGTCAACATCTGATGGAAAAAATAGAAGAATAACATGTTTTGTAAACTGTAATGGGTAAGAAATAGAAACATAACTTAACATCCTCGCAGAGAATGTTTTTGGAAGAATGTTGTTAGATTCCATAATAACCTCCAAATTACAAGCAAATATATGTCTATTGTTCAACCGCATTGAAGGCAATGTGGCGTAATACATTTAACTTGTTTCTCTTTATTTTGGTTTTGTCCGAAAATTCAGGGGAAATGTCATAATGTTATAGTCAAGCTTCTGTGCTTGTATACTTAAGTCATGTATGCTACTCTACTTTGCTACCATGACAGGATATGTTGTGTTATCTGTGCTGAAGATTGTATTAGCAGCTTGTAAGGAGACTTTTATGAAGAGACTGTACAGAGCAGAACCACCATTACTCGATGGATGACTGATAATTGTGAACATATGATATGATATGGAACCGATCACTCATAGTGTACAAGCGCAAGAAGAGCAATGCCGTGAGAAGTTTGAGAAATGGAGTTAATGTTTATATGAACAATAAGACCCCTGAATATGTCTCAGGATATAGAGCCTTCTGGATCCTTTTTATGTTTTTGCTTTTCCCTTTTTTAATCTATATGTTCTGCCTGTGATAAAAAGGCAATACAAATAAAGTGTTAAAATACACACATACAGTACAAATAAACTCTGCAAGTATTAAAAATATGATCTGTTGGTTATGATGATCATCAGGGCTGCTAAAAGTATGCATAATACAGCTCACCATTATCTGTACTGGTAATAAGTACTTTGGTAAATGACTTCACACTTTCTATTCCAGACACACACACACACACACACACACACACACACACACACACACAAGCACACACACACACACACACACACACACACACACACACACACACACACACACACACACACAGGAATAAGAAGAAAACACTGGAACACAATTGGAGGAATCAAATGTGTGCAGATGCTTCCATGTAGTTGCAGTCATGAGATCTCAACCCAACATGGAAAGTCAATCGCGAAAGAATCAAGCTGTGGTCAGTCTCTGTCACTTCTCTGTTTCCAAAAACCTCAAAAGAAGGAGAGAAGTAGCTTGTCTAGTTGGCCACGAAGAGGAATAGAGAGTCAACATCTTAACTGTACAGTACGTTTGTGTTTGACATATTCCACATTTATTTATGACCTGTACAGGTAAGATGTTTGGATGTGGTCAGAAATGTTCCGAACACATCCATATCAGTCACTACTTTGAAAACCGGATGTTGTGTCCCGTGGCTCTTTCCACTTGTTTGAATATGTTGCACGTCAGTGTCAGCTGCAGCTGACAACCCGACTCAGAGAAGACCGGACTGGGGCTGCTACCGTCCCGGACCAGGCGGGGACGCAGGCCGTTACTGGCACCTTCGGGCAAGCGGTCTTCAGACCGGTCCGGTTACCGGCTTCACACCGACCCTTTCTTTTCCTCCGCCGGGCCGTTACCGGCACATCATCAACCTCACACTCGCGGCCAACGGGTCTTCCAACCGCCCCGTTACCGACTTCACCCCGCCCTTTTCTTTTTCTCTGCAAAGTTTAGAAATTCAAATATGCTTAAATCCAGCAGGAAAGCAAGAAAACAATAACACAAGCACACAGTTATAAACGTATTTGTAATGAACAATAAAACTAAAATGCGTGTATAAGCAACGTGTATGCGTATAATCAACATATTTGTAATACGTTGATGACAGACGCATTTGTAATACGTCAAACACCGACGTAATCAGGGTGAAAATACGTTCCTATCGTCAACGTAATTGAAGGTGCAGTTTAGTTCTGGGGGAACGTAATTTGTAGGAGACAGGGTTCACGTCACTTCACTGCTCACCTCCTGCCATACCAAGTCATCAGTGTTCTGTGGATAAAATCCATTCCTTTCTGTCCTTGTGTCTGCGAACCATAACAAAAGTTCTAATAATTGAAGAAAAATCTTCCCGCCTCATAGTCTGGCTGTTATTGCTTTTTACTCTGGTGCTTTGGTAGAAATCCCTTCAGAGTATCTGAACAAAGTTTAAAGAGTGCTGCTCTTCAGAGATGGAGAACCCAAACCAACAGAACCCCGATCCGATCGGGTCAGCTCACTACTGCATCGCTTACTGTCCACACACGTAACTTCATCCTCTCTGCCGATGGGCAGCTCACAGCAGCTTGTCTCAGCGTTTCAGTGGGGTCTGGAGACTGTCCAAAGCAGAGCAAAGGTGTCTCTAGTCGAGGTTGAAAGCAGAGACAGCGACACAGAGTTGAACGCCTAACGCTGAAGTACGAGATGGAAACGAAATCAGAAAGAACTGAAAAACATCTTCTGAGACCATCAACCACAGACTGGGTGCTTCAGGCATCTATTAGGGTTTCACATATTGTAAATATGTTCAACATGTCACTATTAGCAGGTATAATATGGTGTATGCCATTTATAAAGGGTTTACAAGCATTTATTATTGGAAGCATCCATTCTTAATGCATTTGGTAATGCTTTGGAAATCATTCATAAGTCATTCTTTGACCTTTTATTTTGGGTTGCCAAGTTCTCTCCTTACTCCAAGATCGTATATCAGTTATAACGGATTAAATGTTTCACATCAAGCCTGCAGTGATAAATGGTTATAAGTCATTAATAAAGAGTAAGGGTTTCACATTTACTAGGTTATCTGGTCTGCAGTATTAGTCAATAAGTCATTCGCAAAAATTAAAAAATCCCAGCAGCTGTTTTGCTCTTTGCAGCTTGATGAAAACCCGGCCATGACATCACATATTCCTCCTTCAGTCCCCCTCAGGTAAACACTGTCAGCTGTCAGCTCTTTCGCAGTCGTTTGCACTGTTACCGCTGTTAGCGCTGATGCCATCAACATGCTGAGAGTCATGGAGAGGCCATCAAAATGCTCCTAACTTGAACAGGCAGTAAATCTGTTCAGGTCATAGTGCTTGATAGGTTTATTAATAATTCATCATATTCTAATTGTTATATTGTGTGAGTAAAATCTGAATCTTTAACGTAACCAGTAGCATTTCTCGAAATATAATTTACAATGTTTCACTCTGAAAGGAGACAACAATACCAGAAGAGTGTTGTTTTAAAAACCATGGCACCAATATATGGGTGTTTTACTTGTTTTTGCAAATAAAACATATAAATCACAAGAAAATATATTGATGTTATGCACCAAATTAAACACAAAAGCCTTTGCTACAAGAATCAGTCAGGCATTTAAAAAAAACTCAAACAGAAAGAAAGATAATCATAAAAGTATAAAACAAAAAAAAGCCCAAAATCAGCATGTTTCCAGAACCAGCAACCCTTAGCTTGGTGCTATTAGAAAAAACCTGATGTCCAGAAGCAAGACAATTCCACAGATTCCAGACACGCCTTCAAAATCCACCTCAAAGGACCAGAGAGATATGAGCAAAAGAACACAGAAACATGAATCGCTTTATTTCTGTACAATCAGCAAATACTGTTTACCTTTGTTTTACAGTTTGATAATTGTTAATGTGTTTGCTTGTTTTATTCTAAAGGGAAATATAGGTTGTTTTATGAATTAAAAAAAAAGAAATCTGAATTTTTTATTTTTTCTTCTCCAAATGTGACCAAATGTTACCAAATATGAGCCCTCGCTTGACTTTTTTTCTGTACTAAATCCTCTCTAACTTTGTTCTGCCTTTCTTTATCAAAGTAAAACAATGCAACAATTATGTTAAAACTTTGAGGTAGGATTCGGGAGAATTTTAAAGCTTAGGAATGCATCATTTCAAGGTAAAAATCATGCTAAAAGTGCTTTTTTCTAGGGGGACCTGAAAACTTTACATTACACACTGTCTATCATCTTCATTTACTCTTAAGCAGTAACACATAGACTGATATTTACACATCTGAGCAAAATTTAACATTATACTTTTTTATAAACATTAAGATTATTCAAATAGCTCTAGTGGTTGCAGAGACACACCCATTTTAGTTTGGGTATGTCATGTTCAAGCAGAAACCTAAAAAGAGGCTCAGGGCTTCACAGCTGTATTTAACACTCTGAGTATTAATATAGCATCAAACACTATCTACGTAAAGATATTGATGAATAATGTCGACGTGAGCATAGAATGAAGGCTGTTTTTCTGTGTGTTGAAATTAATCTCAATCAATCCAATCTACCACTGAATGTACTTAACGTCTGTTCAAGGTAGAGCTTTCGCTTCATAATTCTGGATAGTTAAATGAATAATAATCAATCATATTTTACAAATAATAATAATAATGTAACCAGTTTCGGTGTAAGTATTGTACTACAATGTTTCTTCTGTAGTAGAAATGCAGTGTTTTTTAAGTGCTTTGCTGGCCTTTTGTGTAACATTTCACATCTAAACAGCATGTCCCTACTGGTTATTCCAGTCGACCAATGGTGTTGTTAGGCTGGGAGTTGATGGGTCTAGCTTTACTTTGAACCTTTTTCAAACTGGGAATGTTGGTATTAGCAGTGGTAGAAGAAGAAGGCTAATCAAAACCTGTCCTTGAGTCTGCAGGTTGCCGAGTGTGAAGTATCCGTGTGCACAGAACGATGCACACCTCATGAAGAGTCCCAGTAGACTGTAATGCAGTCCTCTCCCATCAGCCAGTTGTGGACTTCATATTAATAAGCACCTGATTTGACCTTCCTCTGCCGGCTTTATAAAAATGAGAAAGTGTTCTCTGGATGTGTTGTGCTCTCCTCTTTGACAGTAGCATAGATATTAAATATGCAACAGATGTGTGAGTGTCTCGCAAATTATTTAATCTTAATAATTGTTTTACATTCACACACTCACACACACTGAAATTTCCCCTTTATGTGCAGCGACACACACTGAACGCAGCTGTCACTTATTCTAGTCGTTCAATACATTTAAATATGCCATATTATCTTTTGATACATGATGACACACATAATATTATCAAACAACTTTCAGCTGGTTCTTAAATGTGGACTGGCCTCTCTTGCTGAGCAGCGGACACAGGAAAGCGCTTTGGGAACACCAGTTAAGACTTCGGGTTGTATTTCCCTTCCTGCTCAGTGGACGGGGGTCGTGTGAGTCAGGGTCCCGTTGGCAGTCAAAGACAAGGATGCCATTAAATCTGCCAACACGATGTTATTTCCCCTGAGACGTGTCGGGGTTTCACAAGATCTACTTTTCAATATGTTCTGAAATGACCAAGTGGTCTTTTTTTTTATAAAATCACTGCTACATCAAAAAGCTGTCGTCAAAGTGTCAAGTTGATATGAGGATGGACTCTGTTTCTGTTTAGTTCCTCAGACTTTGCCGTTAAACATGCTTACATACACGTACGTTCATGGCTCCAATGTTCTTTCTTTATATACAAGTGTTTTCTTCTCTGTGAGAATGTTAGGGAACCAGAATTAACACACAAAGGAAGGTACACATCTGTAATAACAGCACAATACATAACACCACAAAGCATAGCTTAAATTACATTTATATAATAACACAAATAATATTTTTACATTTTTGGGGGTGATGTTGACATACCAAAGACATGTGAAGCTTTATTTGAACATCTCACTTGAAGCTTAGAAATATAGAATGTGTTTTAATTTTAATATCATAATAATTAAATACATTTGGCTAAGGCAGTTTGAAATATTATTGTTCATTAAGACTTTCATTTAATAATGAATCTGGTTGTACTATGAGATGGATTTAGCTAAAAGCTGTGTGTTCACATGAAGGCAGCCAGGTCAGTTGTGACGCCGCTCAGGAAGTTCTAAATGTGTTCTGAACAAATTCAGTAACAAAATATTGATGAAACGGAGATTTCTGCCTAAATCATTCCTACTCTCATATCTGTGCGTACACACTGCTTGTGAATGAGGCCGTTGAGTGGAAGAAATCCAGTCTGACTGGTTTTAGGAATAAGAAGGACATCATGTTCATTCATTCATGCCTCATCCATCTGCTCGCTACAAGCCATGACAAATTAATTCATACTAAAGTATGCAATTATAACATCTGTTAAATTCCTCTGAGGTCCTTACTTGTTCTTTGTGTAAAGATGAGACAATCCCAATGAGAACTGGGGCAGATAATGTGTTGCTTTCTGTCCATTAATTAGGCGACACTGAGTCTGATGTATGGGGCAGAAGGATGAGAGGATGTTGGCTCGCAGTTGAATATTGTCCTCACATAAAAGACAATGTACGGCTTTTCTTTAAATGCCTAAAACGAGCCAGAGCAATTGCGAGTTTATATAGGAGCGTGTAGTTCTTTTGTTCTTTTTCTTCTTCTCATATCCTGGTCGGGTGATGACAAAAACAACAGATTGTGTTCTTTAGTGTGGAGAACTTGTGTATTCATGTCAGTGTCTTATTTGTTTAACACAATTACTTTTTGTTATTATTGTTATTACTTTCTTATTTGTTTTTATCTTACATATTCAAATAAAGGTTAAGATACGTTTGATGGAAAATTACTGATTGAAATTGAGAAAATAATGATTTGCCTTCACACATCACTGGAGTGATGAATAAATGAGACAATAATACTGGCAGCTGTTCATATTTGAGACAGCTAGAACAGTTTATACAATTTACTAAGGCTGTGAAATGATTAAAAATTTTAATCAGATTAATCACAGGTTTCTGTGGATTAATCATAATTAATCACATATTACCGATATTCTATATTCTATATTTTTGTAAAAACATAAAGATTTATGATAAAAGACGGATATATACATTGTCATTTATACATTAGGCTGCTTTTGTAAACAATGCAGCAATAGGCCATAAGGTGAACCCCGTTATCGTTTCATTCCGCTCCACAGTCGTGCATCTACATGATCTTTAGCTCATAAAAAAGTCGTGCTAAACTACCAAAAAAATAGTTTGCCGTTGAAAATCCAGTTGATTATTGATGCGGCGATGTTTTATGCCGAACTAGTTTCTTCAGAGCGTAACAGGATATTCGTCGCGAGTGGAGGTGACAAGGTGCTCAGTGTTGTCAGATTGGTGATGGCGTAGTATCGTACCAAAGGCTCAGAATGGTTGTTCTTGGAGGATAATTATCGTGCATCTGGCAACCCTGAGATCGGTCGACCAATGACAGCTCTCTCTACCGTCAGAGCTCGTGCTAGAAGATGAATCATAAGATACAGTTTCCACAACTTGTAAGAGAGGGAAAACTAGTTTGTGAAAGACTCAGAAACATAAATATCCAACGAGGCAAATACCTTTGGAATACCTGCCGAACGCATTTTTTAGGTCTCGAAAAGAGGACATGTCGTCAGGACAGGACGTCTGGTCACCAAGGTAATTCTCATTACTCACAAAAGTCCAGTGATCCCGTAAGCGCCACATGATCCGTAGCCGACAAGTCATTTCCCGTTTTGTTCTTTTCAGCTTCATACAGTTGGTGGATTTTTGTCATGATTGTGTGTCTTTGCGTAAACATCTGACATCTATGTCTAGCTGCATTAGAGCGGAAATAGTTCAATAGGTATATTAGAAGCTTATTCTGCGCATGCGTTAAAAAAATTAACGCATTAATCCTGTAATTTAATCATAGAGCGTTAACGTGTTATTTTTCACAGCTCTACAATTTACATATTTCAAAATAGATCTGTGCATGCAAAGGACCAACATCAGGGATCCTATTGACCCAGAGCAGCGTCATGCAGTCTGTGCCCTTGACCCCCTCCCCTCTAATTTAGTCAAGGCCTGCCTCCCCTCACTCTCCTCTCTCATCACAAACATCATCAACTCCTCACTGTCCTCTGGTCTCATACCCTCCCCCGACTGACTCTGGCTTCCTCACCATCCTCATCCTCCTTGACCTTAGCGCAGCCTTTGGTCACTATCAACCACTCCATCCTCCTCTCACGTCTCCAGCACTCTCTTGGCATAACTGGCACTGCCCTCTCCTGGTTCACCTCCTATCTCTCAGACTGGCATTAATTCATTGCCATTAACAACTGTAAATCCTCCACATCCCCAGTCTCCCATGGGGTCCCTCAAGGTTACGTCCTTGGTCTCCTCCTCTTCATCATCTACATCGTTTCCCTTGGACAAATCATCCGCCAGTATGGTCTCAATTTCCACTGCTAAGCCGACCACACCCAACTCTACCTGTCATCCAAGACCATCACCTCTGCCACCCACCCCACTCTCACCACCTGTCTCAATGAAATAAAATTATGAATGCAACTAAACTTTCTCAAACTCAACTCCAACAAATCTGAAATACTCATCATCGGACCTATCACCCTCACCCGCTCCACCCAGATTTTCGCTCTGAACATTGACGGCTCCATTGTCACCCCCTCCACCCAGGTCTGCAACCTCGTCATCATCCTCGACCCCAGCCTCTCTTTTCTCCCCCACGCCAACCACATCAACAAAACTGCCTTCTTTCACCTCAGGAACATTGCACGCCTGCGACCCTCCCTGTCCTCTGCCACCACCGAAATTCTCATCCACGCCCTCAAAACATCTTGATTCAACTACTACAACAACATGCCCTACGGCTCACCCACCAAAATCCTCAATAAACTTGAATATGTCTAAAATTCTGCCGCCCGACTGCTCACCTCCACCCGACACAATGATCATATCACTCCGGTCCTACACAACCTCCACTGGCTTCCAGTCAAGTGCAGGATACACTTTAAACTACTCCTCATTACCTACAAATCCCTAAACAACCTGGCCCCTCCCTAACTTGCTGACCTCCTCCCCCTCTACGCCCCAACCCGTTGCCTCAGGTCGGCCGGCACAAACACTCTGAAGATCATCAGGACCAAGCGCCGGACCTGGGGCGACAGGGCCTTCTCAGCTGCTGCACCCCCCTCTGGAACGCCCTCCCCATCCCCATTTGTCAGGCTCCCACCCTTTCATCATTTAAGCAAGCCCTCAAAACACACCTCTTTCATTTTGTTTTCACCTGATAAACCCCTGCACCTACCCTCCGCTCTGCTCAACGCAGCCTATTTTGTTTACTTTCCATTATTTCTTTATTACCTTAAATATTCTGTTGTTCATTTTGTTTGCTATTGTCTTCCCTTTTGTGTTCTGTTCCGTCTGTTATTGTCTATTGTGTAAAGCGTCTTTGTGTACCGTGAAAAGCGCTATATAAGTTAAAACTATTATTATATATTGTTGTAACGCATTAGCTAGTGAAAACTATATATATATATATATATATATATATATATATATATATATATATATATATATATATATATATATATAATATAATATAGTTGTATCATGGCTAAATGCTCTGAGTGAGTTTTAGTTCTCTCTGGTACACAATAAAGCAGAGTGTATATGTCAAGGGCTTTTCAAGTTTGAAGTTTGAAAGGAGTAATAACGTTTGACATTTTAGTTCAGACTGACATTTTACTATGCTGGTTCTGCCTAATCTGATTGGTCGATGCCTTTATTCAAGATGCAAATGCTCAGAAAACCAGACCAGATTCTGAAAAAGATACATCTGTTTTTTGCCATGTAATAAAAGTCCAACAGGCTGCATCTGCAGTGGTCATGGTGAACTCATTAATATTTTGAGGTCCTGATTGGGAGATTTAGGGGGCTCTATGTGGCCCGCAGGCCTTACCGACGAATACACACACACACTTTTAAGTCAATCAGAATATTGCTGGCCTGTGAAATTATGTAAATGAAACATGCACCAAGCCACTGTTGTGTAGCATGACAGAATACATATGTTATGGTAAATACTGAAAGGTTCTCCTCATTCAAACATGATAGACCTTTTGTTCCTCCCTTGTTCAACAAGTGTGGCTGCATGTTTCCCTCACTTCAGTTCATCAGTTCAGTTCATGTGCTTCACTTCGACAGGCAGTTGGCCACAGATTGTGATTTTGTAAAAGCAGAGTTAACACACACACACACACACACACACACACACACACACACACACACACACACACACACACACACACACACACAAACCTTTTTTTTTAAAACAAGATGCTGAAATGGTTTTGGTGTCCCAGATTTGAAAACCTCCGACAGGCGCATTGCATCGCTCTGCTTTAGAGAGCACGAAGGCAGACCTTCAGAAGTACTGTTGATGTTCTTAAATGTGTTTTCTTTTTTCTGTCTGGAAATGGAATGGAGGCTAATGGGGAAAAGAAAAGCCTTAAACTGAGTATAGAAGAGGGAAAAAACAAACTGCTCAGAGAAGGATGTTCTCACCTTTGCAGCACTCCCAGTCCACCGCCTGAAAGCAAACACACTTCTTGATAGCAGAGGATCATTTTCATCTCCACAACCTGCACCTAATGTGATCAATAAAATGCTGAGAGAGATAGAATCACATTTGTACTCGTATGAGGCAACTTTACAAGACAGTTTTGTTTTTCAAAAACCAGCGAAAGCATGATTTACACTTTCAAACAGACGAGGAAACCTTCCAGGGAATTAGATCTGAAGTTGTTAAAAGCCCATTTTTTTGGCATTTTCAGGCCTGAGTGATCTGACACTGTGATTGAGCTGCTGAGGAGAGCAGAAAGCAGCCATTATGAGACAAAGATCAAATAAAACCATCAGGGGAGGAACAATGATAGAAGAATAATCAATCCTAATTGGATTGCAGAATGGTCTACATATTCACGTCCACAGATTGGTAGCTGGGTGTTTTACCAGTGATGTTCTGGGCGGTTTGACCCCGCTGTGGTTCTCCTGCCCCGGGCCAAACACATCCCAAGCCAACGTGGCACGGGAATTATGCTTTTCTTCAATACGTTTTATTTATTTTTTAATTTTAATAGAACTTTAATAGAAACACAAAATAAAAAGCAAAACACTAACAAAACATATAGTTTGCAAGGTCAAAAAATCAACAACAATCAAGCAAATCTTTTTTAGAACTAGGTCTAAACCGACCCTAACAACACAAAGGTCATCATGTCAACCAGAGTATTTTATCATTTAGTGAGAAAACATGTTTTTTTTATTTAGTTGAAAGAGAGGTTCCGGACAAAGTCCCAAAGCTATGCACCCCACTACCTGTGCACCTCCCACACTCCACTGCACTCTGCTACGTCAAACCGGCTTCTACCTTCCTCACTCCAAGAGGGGACCGGGTTTCACTCAACAAAATGGTGACTGTTTGCTGCCCTGGCTTCACACTGTTGGAATAAGCTCAGCATATTACCTGAAGAGGATGTACTTGCTAAATGAATAGACTGGAATTAATGTATAGAGCAGAATGATATGACATGTACAATGTGTGGGTTGAAATGAAAATAATATAGACAAGACCTGCATGTTAATCCAGTCTGATCCAAGCCAAGCTCCTCATTTGTATGCTGATGCGCATTAAATATGATTATGTGTGGAGGTGTGAGTGAAGTGTGATATTGACCAGTTGTCTGCTTCCTCCAGTTTGTATTGACCAAACTGCTCTCTCCCTAAACCTTAAAATGAGACTCTTGAGGCATTTGTTTTTTTTTTGTGTTTATAGTAGTTGTTCTATCCCTCTTACAACTAAAATAGATATAAAAGGGCTGTTATGTATTCCCGCTCTGCAACTATCTTGTTTTATGTGTTGTTGTTTTTTTATACAGTATATATATATATATGTACTGTTTTTATTTATTTTTACTTTTTCTTTGAATAGGTACATAATTGGTGATATCTGAATACTGTGTGCAGTGGTGGGAGGAGGTCTAGGCTGATTTGGCATCTATGTGTTTACATTCTGGTAAATTGTGGCATTATTGAGCCCGAGGATCTTTGTGTTAGAAAACCATTAAAGATAATGTAGAAATAAAGGAAAGTATTTGCACTTGTTTTGTCTTTGATGAGCTACTTTAAATGGTTGCTTCAGCTAAGCAGAACAAGTGCAATACAAACAGAGACGTGTAATGATGCTGACGGCTATCTGATACTTACTACAAACATCTTGAATACGTTTGTATCAAGTATCAGAAAAAGGCTAAGAACAATAATTTCTTTGTTTTTTATTTGTATCCTTTGTCTGTGTTTCATTATATTATGGTGTGTGTGTGTGTGTGTGTGTGTACTGTACACACACACACACACACACACACACACACACACACACACACACACACACACAAACACAAACAGGACTTTAGTCCAAGAGAGTGTATATTGACATGCAAGTGTACCAGGAGCACCGTAATATCAGGCCTACCGATTAGGACGCATTACTTGATGTATTAGTAATAACTGTATCATAATAACTCATTTTATAACATGTATTAGGAGTCTGTGTACATTTTCAGTGCCTTGCATGGATCAAGGCACTGACATTAAGTGGAATCATTTGTGTACCCGTGCCAGTGGTGGCACATCTGTGCAACCCAGTATTAAAAGTATTGCTTACAAGATTATATTTATTTATTTATATTTCAATCAAAATAACAAAGATTTAATTTACATCATCAAATCTTCCGACACAAAATGTTCATAGTCTGCATATCTGTTAAAAGCATATTCTGGAATAGAAAAAATATATAATGCTGTGTTTTATGACCGGGACATCGTCTAGATTCTGCGAATAATCCGGTAGTCTGTCTTGTGGAGACCCTCTCCGTCAGTTGTCTGACAGTAATCCACAACATGTGTAATTGTCCTTATTAAATGATAGATTGTACAAGTTATTTGAATAAAATCTGGATTTTGAAAGTGAAGTTAACGTGATGTAATTCTGTTTAACACAAGGAGCAACAGAAGAGTTATCCAATAGTTTTTAATTGCAGCAGCTCTTCCACCAGGAAAGAACAAGACTCCATTCAATGTTCCATTAAACTCACAGCCTTGTCTGGCATTGAAAGTCATAATTTGCTCTATAATTCACACACATACTACTCTGCAATCAGACAACCTCAGATGTCAAACAAGTGTGGCACCCACAAACTAATTCAATAACTGTGTGGGCTGAATTGATAGGCTTAATAAAACAATGCAGTCGTTTCTTAGTGTAACATAGTTTGTTAATTGGCTGTACAGCTCACAGAAGACAATATTTATGTTTGGGGGTGTTGGCGAGGAATTGAAGGAGAGGGAAGTGATGTAGTGAGGTGTCATGAACACTTTATAGCCCCAGAGCAGATGAGCACAAAAGATGAGAGCCATTATAAGATGTGCAGTGCTCTGCAGCCTGAACATATACACCCTAAATATACATTCAAGTCCATATGCATAAAATACAGTGCATATGTTCTGGTGTAATCTTATCTCCTTTTATTGCAGATGACAGGTTACAACCTCCACAGTTATAAAGTATTGTGGATATCTGCAAGCCCAGCTGAACTGCCAACAAATGATTAGTTATTATAAAATGCTAAAATCATATGTTCTCAAGAATGATTTTCTTGGTGAAGCAGATTAAAAACAATGGCCAACATCTCCTCAAAGCAACAGAACATGTTATCAGCATTTTAGTTCTAAGTTTGCTCTCAGCAGTGTGTGAGATGTGGTGGCATCTACATGAGGGTGCAGATTGCAAGCAACTAAATAATTACTTTAAACACACACAAACACAGTAGGGTCGGGAAAAGTTGAAAAAACTTTAACTGATTAATCGCATGATTTTTCTGTGATTATTTGCATTATGTGCCAAATTCATGAGTAAAAACTTGTTTATTGCACACTTTTATTTGAACACATCAGAATGTGTTCAAAGAATTGCATTGGGAATCGTGACCTATGACTTTTCCAAGACATTCGACTGTCCGTTTTCCCGAAAAATGCGAAAAACAGCAAGAAATTGGAAACTTGTATAAAATTTAACGTATCTTGTCTTTAGTCCCACAATTTCGACTCTTCATATACTATTGTTGGCTAGAAATGTAGTAAATATTGTGCTTATGGTACACATTTGTCGTGGAATCCAACAAACGCATACTTTTTTGTCAGCGAGCCTGCAAGCGACATGAATACCGACTAACTGCTCCATTGGACTCCATGTTATTTCTGACGAGATTTTTCTCCCATGTCGTAAATGTGGGCAGTTTCTAAACTGAACTTACGCTCTCATTTCTAAATCAAACTAATATTTAATTTACTAAACGTTCACGTAAGGATTGTGCTTCTTGTGATTATGTTATTTTCGCGATTGGGAACCACGGTTGTCTGTCAAATACAATAGTTTGAAAGGCTGTTTTCAATAAATCCACAGTCCCATCTCTATGACACAGTGACACAGGTGGACCAATCAGGGCTGTCACCATGACAACAGTTGACACGCACGCACACAGGCAGGAAGAGTGAAGACAAAATGGCTGACTGTGTCTATGTGCACACACACACACAAACAGACATACACACAGACACACAAACACAGACACACAGGAAGTTAACAACCTGAAATGGCTGACTGTGTGTGTGTGCGTGTGTGTCTAAGTGCACGTGTGTGTGTGTGGGTGTGTATATTCTGTAGTTGTCAACACTGTGATCATTATTAAGTTGTATGATATTTCAAATACTTTTGTGTGTGTTCAGTACGTTCAGTAGTTTGAATCCACAGTCCAGTCTGCCTCCAATCAGTCTGCTGGCTCTCACTCAGTCCTCAGTCCCCATGACGACGAGAGCAAACAGGTGCTTCATATGAGCCAATCAGTTTGACGCACAGACTAACTGAAGTCTGTTTCAGGAGGGACAGCGTTATAAACAAAAGCTATATATTGCGACATCTTACGGCAGTAGTAGCCACACTTTAAAAATGTCTTGTGAAATTTTCTAGTTTCTTCCTGTCTTTGTGTGGTGTGAACAGCGGGGAATTCACAAGAAAATGGCAACCTCTGACAAGGCACTAATATTAGCGGTATTTAATTACAAAGAGCTTTACAATTCTAGGTCAAAACACTACTCTACTGCTTAGAAGACGCTCGTACTGACTTCTGCTCAGCCGAAAGTACAATGAAAGCACTTGTCATCCAGACACGATACGTATTCGCTGTACTTTTTTTTCTTTTCTTTTTCAAACGCTCGGCGATTTTTTTTTTTAAATGCCAGGTGCGTTTTTGTCAAGGCGTTTTTTAAGCGGCTGCGCTTTTAAAAGTCGCTTCCTGTGTGATCGGTGCCTTAGCAAGCAATTTCGCCTGCAGCTGCAGGGGGCGCAAATTTGCCAATTCCCCACACAGTGATACGATAGATAATGGAAAACCGCTTTGCGGCCCAGGTTATATATATATATATATATATATATATATATATATATATATATATATATATATATATATATATATTATTTTAAGTGGTCGTGCTGCCCCCTCATGTGTGCCGCCCGAGGAGGCTGCCTGGTTCAGAGCTAATTGAATTAGGTTTCATTTTCTTTTTCATGTTCGTGCTTGAACAATTGTATTGATTAAGTAGTTTAATTTGCACATGTTTTATGTACAGTTACGAGTGTAGCTGTCAACACTTTGAATCTTCACTTCACCTGATTCACTTCACCGTCTCCACCTGGCGGACTTTGCTCCGTGTGTGCAGTCCCGACAGAGAGCAGAGGAGATGCTGTAGTGAGATAATAAATTACACCTAAACATTTGAAGTGCTAATAAAACAAACCAAAGTCAGAGCTTCTCAATACTCTGGTCTTTCGTGCCCAGAGTTTCAGACCAATTCCTTCAGACAACGTAAAACTTGAAAGTCTCTCTAGAGCCAAGCTGTGTTTGTCCACTCTGGGCTGCTGGACCCGCTCTCTGTGCAGATCATACTCATACAACAGTCTGTATAAGTTATTGTTATTTTTGGTGCAAAACTTCAACCAACAATCTTTTCAAAGTAAACTTAGTTAAAGTAAGAGAACAAATACCCCCTTTAAGGATTAGGAAACAATGGTTGTTTGGGTAAAGTCCCGTGACTGAAGTATGAAACCGATAACTTAATGTTGACTTCTCACTTCACATGAGGAATAATCAGGGGACAGTAGTTATCAGTGGTTGGACAGTCCAGCGCAGACCTCATCGGACCTCACCCGGTCTTATCCGGCTTTATCGGACCTCATCCGGTCTCATCCAGCTTTATCGGACCTCATCCGGCCTTATTGGGTCTCATTCTGCCTCATCGGGTCTTATCCAGCCTCATCCGGTCTCAACCGGCCTCATTGGGTCTCATGTGACCTTATTAGGTCTCATCCGGCCTCATTCTTTTGCAGCTGTTTAATAGAAATGTACTTCAGCGTGATTTACATCCATGAGAGTGACCGACAGAGCTGGCGGGGAAAGCTTCCCCTATACAGCTGCAAATGAACGAGATAACAAGTCAACCCAAAAGGTGGAACTGTAGTCCGTCAACCTTTGAGTATTCATGCCGCTCTTAGAAAATAAATGACACCTTTGCTTTGACTCCAGACTGCAGAATGATTCCCTATGAAAAGCTGAGGGAAGGGTTTAACTAATCTAAACATGTGGCAGTTATAGAAAAAGTGCATCCTAGGTCCTCTATATTGTACCCCCCTGAATATTTTGCATGAATGTTTTGCAGCCAAAGAACTAAACCACTACAGATCACAGAAGTCACAATTTACCATGTTGAGTTGTTTCCTTTGTGAATCAATGACAGTAGCATAAAGGGTGTGCGCGTTTTATGTGCGTGTGTGTGTGTATGTGTGTGTGTGTCCTGGATACAAGCTGATTTACCACCCTTATAATTACAGTCTCTCTGGGGAGTCTTCCTCCAAACACATACACACACACATACAGACACACACACACACACACAAACAAACTAAAATCTTTAAATACATCCGATCCCAAACTTAACATCTTGCTCTCTCCTTAACAGCAAGAATAATGTGAAGAACTCCTGCTGCAGATAATCAAGGACCATCATAATCTACAACACATGAAAACTACATAATAAAAATCGCGGGGCGGCTCTGGCTTTGAGGTAAAATGGGTTCTCTTTCGACTGGAAAATCAACAGATTGATCCCTGACGCCGCTGTAGTCCATGTCAAGGTGTCCTTGGGCGAGACATTGAACCCAAAGTGCTCCCGAGGGCTGAGCCGTCGGTGTTTGTATGGAACGCATGTTAAAGTACTCTGAGGGGTCGGAACACTACAATATAATGCAAGTCCATTCACCATTGTTTATTGGTATTAAAATAGTTGGTGTTGAAATATATTCATTTTAGCGTCAAGGGATCTAAAGTTGTGGGTGGGAGAGGTCTGAGAGGTCAGAGATGTCTGAGAGGTCAGAGAGGTATGGAGGGGTTCAGGTTTGTGAAGGGCTTTGGAGGCGATGAGGAGGATCTTGAACTGGATTCTTTGCTGAATGGGGAGCCAACGGAGGTTTTAAAGAACTAAGGTGATGTTCATCAATTCAATGTTGCAGCTAGTTATGGTGGAGAAAATGTCAACTACTAGAAATAAAGCTTAAAAATAAATATAATTCCCTCGCTTTAATTTGGCGTTTTATTTTTTATTTCATGACATAGTGGATTTGAATCCCATGATGTCAAAAGAGCACATACAGTATGAGCGATGAGACTGACGGGCACAGAGTCTCAGCTCGAGCCCAGTTTGGACTGCTCTCCCAAAATACAATGGACCTTGTAGTTCGTTAATTTACAATTATTAAAAGCAGAATGACTACTTCTGCTATGAAGGCGTTGTGTGTATGGCGCCCGCTGACCGAAAGCCATTTCTAAAAAACGGTGGTGGTCCGTGGTGTTGGCCATTAGGCCAGCTTCAGCTCCACCACACGACTCCACAAGTTATCTACCAGGGATTATCTGCAAAGCGAGCAACTCCTTTTTTTCAGGCACACAGAAAAGGCATTAAAACCTTTCTGAGTCATTCTTGGGGCCTTTGAAATCGAACATGTTTTTTAAATAGGGCCAAAGGTGGCTCATATCTGAGGGCTCAGATGAGGCTGACTCTCGATCCATGTTGAAAAGTTGTTTGTTAGTCAGGCTGTCTGTCGAATGTCGAATACCTGATTATGTCTGTGATTAACGTATCACAAATACATTGATTATACACGTATGTGTCGCTTATACACATATTTTAGTTTCATTGTTTATTACAAATATGTTTATAATTGCGTGTTTGTGTTATTGTTTTCTTGCTTTCCTTCTGAATTCAAGCATATATAGACGTACAATCAACGTATTTGTAATCCGGATCAGGGAGAAAATACGTTTCTAGTCAACGTAATTGAAGATGCGTTTTAGTTCTGGGGGAACGTAATTTGTCGGAGACAGGGTTGAAATCGGTCAGATGGTCACACAGACTGGCAAGCCCGCAGCAAATAGGTAGCTAACTGTAGCGTAGCTTGGATCCTGCTACGAGGACTGGTGTTATTGTTGGGCCACGGTGTATTCTGGGATTCTTGTATGTAGTCAACAAGTGACTGTTTAATACAATAAAAAGGTTATATATCAATAATATGTAATGTGAGTTTTTGTAAATGAACTACAGGCATGCAGATAATATACTAATCAATAAATGGGAGGTTCTTCTCCCATTTCATCTATGAGAAAACGCTGTTTGAGTCGGAGACAATGCCATCTGTGTCCGGAAACAACGGAGTCTGGGTCCGGCGACAATGGTGTCTGGGCCGAGAGACAACGGGGTCTTGGTCCGGACTCGGATTGCAATCCGTCTATGAGTGACCCCTGTTCTAGTTGGACAGACAGAGCTTCTTTAGGTTAATGCTCAGACGTCCAACCTGATTTTTGCATGTCTCGGCCACTCGGTTATTTACTGTGTGAAGTCCGGTGTGCTCCGCTAATCTTTAATGGCGTAACAGTCTCTGTAATAGCAACAGAGTGGAGACGGCCAGGTGGGACAGCAGCAGCTGCCTGTTTATACAGGACTCAGCATAATGAGGCCCACGCAGGCCACCGGAGCAACTCTACACCTCGACAACAGCTTGGCGACAGATGTTCAGCAAGCTCTCTGAGGGTCGCCTCGCCCCACTAGAATGGGGGATGAAAGGCTGTAGGTATGATAGAGACTGAGGCAAGACGAGGTAAAGAAGCAGACAGCCGTCCTTCGGTGGGAGGTGGGGATAGGTGAAGGTGAGGAAGGGGAGGCGGGACTGATGACACCTTGTTTACAGGGAGACGAGGAAGAAGACAAAGTGTATGCAAGTTGTGCAAAGTTTAAGTTATTTTACAAATTCTGGTGAAGGGCACTTTCACACCTGTCGTTGGCTTCATTCGGTCCAGACCAGGAGACACAAGGATGGGGCTTTTTCAGAAATGCATGAAAATGAAAAAAAGATGGGGGGAAAATATATATATTTTCTGTTTTAATATGGTTTCTGTAGGAGGACAAATATTCTTAACGTTTTCAAATGCTGTAAAAATGTGAAGAAAAATATAAAATTTCAACATTTCTGGTGGCTGTTGCAAACAAACCTGCGGCTGTGTGAAGGGCCATGGATCCCAAGGGGAAAAAGAGAAAGTTAGCTGAGGAGAACAGAGGATTCAACAGTTCTTGGACCGAATCATTTGCTTTCATTGCCAATGCGGAAGGATCGCCTGCATGTTTGCTTTGTAATGAGACGATGATCCGAGTGTCTGTTGAGTTCACTGCAGAAGTTTGCTGCACTAGATGAGTTTATCACCCACTTTGGGCTGCATTCAGAAACAACCCGACTTATAGAAGACTGGACCCGGCGCGATGGGGGCTGTTACCGGCCCAGACCCCAGTTCGACGCGGGCTGTTACCGGCACCTTTGGCCCCGTTATCGGCCCCATTATCGGCCTTACATCGGTGGCCAAGAAGTCTTCAGACCGGCCCCGTTACCGGCCTCACACCGCCTCTTTTCTTTTCCTTGGCAGAGTTTAGAAATTCAAATATGCTTAAATTCAGTGGGAAAGCAAGAAAACAATAACACAAACACACAAATATAAATGTACTTGTAATAAACAATCAAACTAAAATATGTGTATAAGCAATGTATACGTATTGCAGATACGTTGCTTATACACATATTTTTGTACATCAATCACAGACGTATAATCAACGTATTTGTAATACGTCAAAGACAGACATAATCACGGTGAAAATACGTTTCTAGTCAAAGTAATTGAAGACGTGTATTCTGGGGGAACGTAATTTGTAGGAGACAGGGTTGCTCTAGGATGCGCTGCAGGGAAAATAAACATTTAATCATGAATGCTCGTTATCTATTTGTAGCCTACTTAGTCACTTTGATAGTAGGCTAATATAGACACTTACAGCATGTGTTGCCTTCATTATAATGCTTATATAAGGCTTTTAATTTTTTGCGGCTCCAGACAGATTGTTTTTTTGTTTGTTTTGGTCCAATGTGGTTCGTTTAACATTTTGGGTTGCATCAAGTCATCAAACCACATAAATGTCTTGGGTGGGCTTGTAGATTTACATTTTTTTTAAATGTTTTTTTGTTATTAAGTGTGGCTTCAGCCGCATGGGGTCATAGACCCCATGCTGGAAGCACACTTCATGTTCTCCTGCGGGCTTATTAGTTGGAATGCTTCGAGCATTCCAACTATTGTTCTTCGAATCTTTAAAAAACTTATTATTCTATTTCTTCCGTACGTATTTTGGACCTCTTCAGCTCCTTCATATTTTCAGCTACAGAAAAAAGTTCAATTATTCAAATATTCAGCTTCTTAAGCACACGTGTGCAACTTCCTTTTCAAATTTCAGACTTTTCAAATTTTTAAATTATTAAACTTTTTATGATTTTTTTTAAAATGGGACCCAATGGGGAAATCTTCAAATCATCTTCAACTTCAAACGTTTGCAGGTTCTTCATACGTTCAGCTAGAGACACAATTTCAAATTTCAAATGTTGACAAAACGTTCAGCTATTATTCTACGCTTTTACATTTTTCATATTTTTTCAAATATTTAAATTATTAAACTTTTTATAAAAATAAAAATGAATGGTTTCCAATGAAAAACGTTTTAAAACTTCTTCAGCTCCAAAAGCCTAAGGCTCTGCCATGCTTTCAGCTAGAGACACCATTCCAAGTTTAAAATGTTGCCAAAACTTTCAGCTATTACCGCATATCTCCACTTATTGATATATTTTATACTGTCATAATTGTCAGCGTTTTAGTTTTATGTTTTTTTGCCGCCTTTTCTCTCTTTTGCATGAGTGTGTGTTGCGGACCTCAGTGCACGTGATGTCATACTTAGAGGGCAGACCCACGTCAGATCTTGAAGATTTTTTTTTTTTAAATTTGCCGTAAACTCCGTACCGTGTACTCTTTGGGCATAATTTATAGCTCAAAACGTTGGAAATCTTGTCTTCTGTCATAAACTGCGGTCGATAGGAATCCAACACATTCAGACGTCTCGTAATCGGACTGAATGTGAGAGCAAGTCCACCTCGCTCTGCCATCCGCTTCAATGTTAAATCTCCCTCCAAAGCCACGTCTCCCCTGAAGCTCGTACCTGATTTGTAAATCGCCCGTACAGACACATGTTTTATCGTACAGACTCACCAGTCACAGTATCTGTTCATCAAGTCTTCCTAACGCTTCATATGCGATATTGAAGCAATCGGGGCTTTTTAAGTATGTTTTTTGGGTGATTTTTGGATAGGTGTTTCCCAGCATTGACTCCATATAATCATCGGCAGTTAGTAATTGTAACTGCCGATATTTGAATTCATCACCATGGCAACCTCTGACATGAGGGCAGTTCAACAGACACACAGACACTTACACACGCACACACACACAGGACTTCTCTCTCTGTCTCCCTCCCTCCCTTTCTCTATCTGTTCATATATATATTCCACTATTTTCATATCTATTCAGCTGTTTTGTTATTTTCAAATATATTCAGCTTTTTTAAGCTTTATTCAACAATATTTTACTATGTTCAGTGTTTAGATGATGCACTTTTCCTTTCAACTTTTCCAATTATACATTTAAACAAGAAGGATTTTCAACAGTTCAGTTTAATGCTTTTGGGCTTCAACACTTTTCATCAGGTAGTTTTCTTTACATGTTCATATATATTCCACTATTTTCATACATATTCAGGTGTTTTATTCAGTTGTTTTGTTATTTTCAAATATATTCAGCTTTTTTAAAGCTTTTTTAAGCTTTATTCAACAATATTTCACTATGTTCAGTGTTTAGATGATGCAGTTTTCCTTTCACCTTTTCCAATTATACATTTAAACAAGAAGGATTTTCAACAGTTCAGTTTAATGCTTTTGGGCTTCAACACTTTTCATCAGGTAGTTTTCTTTACATGTTCATATATATTCCACTATTTTTATATATATTCAGTTGTTTTGTTATTTTCAAATATATTCAGCTTTTTTAAGCTTTATTCAACAATATTTCACTATGTTCAGTATTTAGATGATGCACTTTTCCTTTCAACTTTTCCAATTATACATTTAAACAAGAAGGATTTTCAACAGTTCAGTTTAATGCTTTTGGGCTTCAACACTTTTCATCAGGTAGTTTTCTTTACATGTTCATATATATTCCACTATTTTCATACATATTCAGGTGTTTTATTCAGTTGTTTTGTTATTTTCAAATATATTCAGCTTTTTTAAAGCTTTTTTAAGCTTTATTCAACAATATTTCACTATGTTCAGTGTTTAGATGATGCAGTTTTCCTTTCACCTTTTCCAATTATACATTTAAACAACAAGGATTTTCAACAGTTCAGTTTAATGCTTTTGGGCTTCAACACTTTTCATCAGGTAGTTTTCTTTACATGTTCATATATATTCCACTATTTTCATATATATTCACCTGTTTTGATAAATATTCCAGTATTTTCATATACATTCAGCTGTTTTCATATATATTCAGCTTTAAGCTTTTTTTAAGCTTTATTCAACTTTATTTCACTATTTTCAGCTACATTCAGCAATTTCTTTCAAATATTTCAGCTTTATGCTTAAGCTTTTTGCATTCCAACGCATTTTCAGCAGGAAATGCTCTTTCTAGTTATTATTAGTTGGAATGCTTCGAGCATTCCAACTATTGTTCTTCGAATCTTTAAAAAACTTATTATTAGTTGGAATGCTTCGAGCATTCCAACTATTGTTCTTCGAATCTTTAAAAAACTTATTATTATTATTATTCTTCTATTTCTTCCGTACGTATTTTGGACTTCTTCAACTCCTTCATATTTTCAGCTACAGAAAAAAGTTCAATTATTCAAATATTCAGCTTCTTAAGCACACGTGTGGAACTTCCTTTTCAAATTTCAGACTTTTCAAATTTTTAAATTATTAAACTTTTTATGTTTTTTTTTAAAATGGGACCCAATGGGGAAATCTTCAAATCATCTTCAACTTCAAACGTTTACAGGTTCTTCATACGTTCAGCTAGAGACACAATTTCAAATTTAAAATGTTGACAAAACGTTCAGCTATTATTCTACGCTTTTACATTTTTCATATTTTTTCAAATATTTAAATTATTAAACTTTTTATGAAAATAAAAATGAATGGTTTCCAATGGAAAAACGTTTTAAAATCCGCTTAAACTTCTTCAACTCCAAAAGCCTAAGGCTCTGCCATGCTTTCAGCTAGAGACACCATTCCAAGTTTAAAATGTTGCCAAAACCTTCAGCTATTACCGTATATCTCCACTTATTGATATATTTTATACTGTCATAATTGTCAGCGTTTTAGTTTTATGTTTTTTTGCCGCCTTTTCTCTCTTTTGCATGAGTGTGTGTTGCGGAGCTCAGAGCACGTGATGTCATGTTAGAGGGCAGACCCACGTCAGATCTTGAAGATTTTTTTTTTTTAAATTTGCCGTAAACTCCGTACTGTGTACTCTGTGGGCATAATTTATAGCTCAAAACGTTGGAAATCTTGTCTTCTGTCATAAACTGCGGTCGATAGGAATCCAACACATTCAGACGTCTCGTAATCGGACTGAATGTGAGAGCAAGTCCACCTCGCTCTGCCATCCGCCGCCATGTTAAATCTCCCTCCAAAGCCACGTCTCCCCTGAAGCTCGTACCTGATTTGTAAATCGCCCGTACAGACACATGTTTTATCGTACAGACTCACCAGTCACAGTATCTGTTCATCAAGTCTTCCTAACGCTTCATATGCGATATTGAAGCAATCGGGGCTTTTTAAGTATGTTTTTTGGGTGATTTTTGGATAGGTGTTTCCCAGCATTGACTCCATATAATCATCGGCAGTTAGTAATTGTAACTGCCGATATTTGAATTCATCACCATGGCAACCTCTGACATGAGGGCAGTTCAACAGACACACAGACACTTACACACGCACACACACACAGGACTTCTCTCTCTGTCTCCCTCCCTCCCTTTCTCTATCTGTTCATATATATATTCCACTATTTTCATATCTATTCAGCTGTTTTGTTATTTTCAAGTATATTCAGCTTTTTTAAGCTTTATTCAACAATATTTTACTATGTTCAGTGTTTAGATGATGCACTTTTCCTTTCAACTTTTCCAATTATACATTTAAACAAGAAGGATTTTCAACAGTTCAGTTTAATGCTTTTGGGCTTCAACACTTTTCATCAGTTAGTTTTCTTTACATGTTCATATATATTCCACTATTTTTATATATATTCAGTTGTTTTGTTATTTTCAAATATATTCAGCTTTTTTAAGCTTTATTCAACAATATTTCACTATGTTCAGTATTTAGATGATGCACTTTTCCTTTCAACTTTTCCAATTATACATTTAAACAAGAAGGATTTTCAACAGTTCAGTTTAATGCTTTTGGGCTTCAACACTTTTCATCAGGTAGTTTTCTTTACATGTTCATATATATTCCACTATTTTCATACATATTCAGGTGTTTTATTCAGTTGTTTTGTTATTTTCAAATATATTCAGCTTTTTTAAAGCTTTTTTAAGCTTTATTCAACAATATTTCACTATGTTCAGTGTTTAGATGATGCAGTTTTCCTTTCACCTTTTCCAATTATACATTTAAACAACAAGGATTTTCAACAGTTCAGTTTAATGCTTTTGGGCTTCAACACTTTTCATCAGGTAGTTTTCTTTACATGTTCATATATATTCCACTATTTTCATATATATTCACCTGTTTTGATAAATATTCCAGTATTTTCATATACATTCAGCTGTTTTCATATATATTCAGCTTTAAGCTTTTTTTAAGCTTTATTCAACTTTATTTCACTATTTTCAGCTACATTCAGCAATTTCTTTCAAATATTTCAGCTTTATGCTTCAGCTTTTTGCATTCCAACGCATTTTCCACAGGAAATGCAATTTCTAGTTATTATTATTCTTCTATTTCTTCCGTACGTATTTTGGACCTCTTCAGCTCCTTCATATTTTCAGCTACAGAAAAAAGTTCAATTATTCAAATATTCAGCTTCTTCAGCACACGTGTGCAACTTCCTTTTCAAATTTCAGACTTTTCAAATTTTTAAATTATTAAACTTTTTATGATTTTTTTTAAAATGGGACCCAATGGGGAAATCTTCAAATCATCTTCAACTTCAAACGTTTGCAGGTTCTTCATACGTTCAGCTAGAGACACAATTTCAAATTTCAAATGTTGACAAAACGTTCAGCTATTATTCTACGCTTTTACATTTTTCATATTTTTTCAAATATTTAAATTATTAAACTTTTTATGAAAATAAAAATGAATGGTTTCCAATGGAAAAACGTTTTAAAATCCGCTTAAACTTCTTCAACTCCAAAAGCCTAAGGCTCTGCCATGCTTTCAGCTAGAGACACCATTCCAAGTTTAAAATGTTGCCAAAACTTTCAGCTATTACCGCATATCTCCACTTATTGATATATTTTATACTGTCATAATTGTCAGCGTTTTAGTTTTATGTTTTTTTGCCGCCTTTTCTCTCTTTTGCATGAGTGTGTGTTGCGGAGCTCAGAGCACGTGATGTCATGTTAGAGGGCAGACCCACGTCAGATCTTGAAGATTTTTTTTTTTTTAATTTGCCGTAAACTCCGTACCGTGTACTCTGTGGGCATAATTTATAGCTCAAAACGTTGGAAATCTTGTCTTCTGTCATAAACTGCGGTCGATAGGAATCCAACACATTCAGACGTCTCGTAATCGGACTGAATGTGAGAGCAAGTCCAACTCGCTCTGCCATCCGCTTCAATGTTAAATCTCCCTCCAAAGCCACGTCTCCCCTGAAGCTCGTACCTGATTTGTAAATCGCCCGTACAGACACATGTTTTATCGTACAGACTCACCAGTCACAGTATCTGTTCATCAAGTCTTCCTAACGCTTCATATGCGATATCTAAGCAATCGGGGCTTTTTAAGTATGTTTTTTGGGTGATTTTTGGATAGGTGTTTGCCAGCATTGACTCCATATAATCATCGGCAGTTAGTAATTGTAACTGCCGATATTTGAATTCATCACCATGGCAACCTCTGACATGAGGGCAGTTCAACAGACACACAGACACTTACACACGCACACACACACAGGACTTCTCTCTCTGTCTCCCTCCCTCCCTTTCTCTATCTGTTCATATATATATTCCACTATTTTCATATATATATTCAGCTGTTTTGTTGTTTTCAAATATATTCAGCTTTTTTAAGCTTTATTCAACAATATTTCACTATGTTCAGTATTTAGATGATGCAGTTTTCCTTTCAACTTTTCCAATTATACATTTAAACAACAAGGATTTTCAACAGTTCAGTTTAATGCTTTTGGGCTTCAACACTTTTCATCACTTTTTTTTTCATCACTTTTCATCAGGTAGTTTTCTGTATATGTTCATATATGTTCTACTATTTTCATACATATTCAGCTGTTTTATTCAGTTGTTTTGTTATTTTCAAATGTATTCAGCTTTTTTAAAGCTTTTTTAAGCTTTATTCAACAATA
The DNA here is from genome assembly GCF_023055335.1 of Clinocottus analis. NCBI lineage: Eukaryota > Metazoa > Chordata > Actinopteri > Perciformes > Cottidae > Clinocottus > Clinocottus analis. The sequence goes on along the minus strand of NW_027176031.1, from coordinate 2,068,159 downwards.
TTATATTATTATAATATTATAATATTAATATATAATATTATATATATTAATTATATAATAATAATAATATAATATTAATATTAATATATATATATATATTAATTATTATTATATATATATATATTAATATATAATAATAATATAATATTAATATATAATATTATAACATTATATTATATATATATATATATATATATATATATATATATATATATATATATATATATATATATATATATATATATATATAGAATACATATATTTTTTATTCACACACACACACAGACGCACAGGAAAAGGGCTGACTGTGTGTGTGTGTGTGTGTGTTTGTGTCTAAGTGCGCGCGTGTGTGCGCGTGTAATTATGGTCACATAAACATATAGAACATAATTTCTCCCCAGTAGACTTATTGGGTGAAAGGTCAATCCAAGTTCAGGTTAAAAAAATGAACTTGATCTTTCAACCAACCTTCTGCCGTTGCTAGGGGGGAATAGACAACACAACGAATCCGATGAGGCTCTTCCCATAGAAGACGTCTGATTGGCTCTTTTTTTATTTGGCTTTCAGTTAAGTTCTTTACAGCAGCTCCTTCCAGCCTCTTCGACTCCTGTCTAAGGTAAGTGATTGACTGCTGATTCATGAACTACATATTTAGCTAGCTAGCTACTTGAACTGCTTAGTCTCAGTGTTTTTAGGTTGTGTTACTAGGCTGAGATATAAGAATGTTTCAATGGATTTTAATATTTGGGACTGATTGTGACACATACACACACCCACACACACACACACACACACGCACGCACGCACGCACGCACACAAGAAATTGCTAAAAAATAATAATTAAAAAAAAGTAATATAATTGTTAACAAGATATCTCAATCAACAATCGTAATTTCCAAAAAGCGGTCATCACTCTTCTTTTAGATGAACTGAAAGCACTATTTAATAGGAAATATTATAGTTTCAAATAGTAATATGCTAAAAGGCAACCCATTGTGAAATATACAAGAAATGTTACAAATGTTATTTTTAAAAACTGATCCTTTAATTAACTTTGTGTTTATTATATTATTTCAGAATGGCGTTACATGACCTTCTGTGGACAAAGCCACCAACTCCTTACTTTAAACCACCACCGATCCACTTATGTGTGGTAGCTCTCAAGCAACAGCGAAAGGTCATATCATGGGAGTTTGATTCTAATGGCGCGAGGCCGGTCTCCACGAAATTTAACACTTTGGCCGCTGTGACTGATGGCAGGTCGGTGGCCAAACTGACCGTGTATGAGGAGTTTGCTCATAAATTTAAAGTAGGGGGAAACTACATTATCAGGGGTCATACCCTGAGGGGGCAGTCTCCACCCTATATGATGAACATCTCAAGGGAGACCATGTTTTTTCGGAGCGCTCCCCTTGAGGTGAGCGAAAACCTCCAAGAGCAGGCGCAGGCGCTCATCTCTCCTGTCTCCCCATTGACCCCCCTCACCACCTGCAGGGACATTGCAGGGTATGTCACCGTAAAGGGGGAAGTTGTCGAAGTAAGTACCTTTTTCGATTATGGTAGTGTAAATATGGGAAAAAGTTTAATAATTTGTGCATATTGGAATACAATTTGAATTAACACACAAATCCATCTTCTTCAGCTGTCAAGTGTGAAAAAAATCACAAAGGGAAGGGACACGTTTCCTTTGTGCAACGTAACGCTGCAGCAGGTAAGAGAGAGAGAGAGAGAGAGAGAGAGAGAGAGAGAGAGAGAGAGAGAGAGAGAGACAGACAGACAGACAGACAGACAGACAGACAGACAGACAGAGAGAGAGACACAGACAGACAGACAGACAGAGAGAGACAGAGACAGACAGACAGACAGAGACAGAGAGAGACAGAGACAGACAGACAGACAGAGACAGAGAGAGACAGAGACAGACAGACAGAGACAGAGAGAGACAGAGACAGAGACAGACAGACAGACAGAGACAGAGACAGACAGACAGACAGAGACAGAGAGAGACAGAGACAGACAGACAGACAGAGACAGAGAGAGACAGAGACAGACAGACAGAGACAGAGAGAGACAGAGACAGAGACAGAGACAGACAGAGACAGAGAGAGACAGAGACACAGACAGACAGAGAGAGAGACAGAGACACAGACAGACAGAGAGAGACACAGACAGACAGAGAGAGACACAGAGACACAGACAGACAGAGAGAGACACAGAGACACAGACAGACAGAGAGAGACACAGAGACACAGACAGACAGAGAGAGACACAGAGACACAGAGAGAGAGAGCGACACAGAGAGAGAGAGAGACACACAGAGAGAGAGAGAGAGAGAGAGAGACACAGAGAGAGACACAGAGAGAGAGAGAGACACAGAGAGAGACACAGAGAGAGACATAACCTATTATTTAACTTCACAGGGCGGAACAAAGGTACCTGTGTGCCTGTGGAGGGAGGCAGCGGTGGAGAGGAAGCTTCAAGTTGGGACCCACATACAGGTGTCCCACCTGAAATCCAGCAGTTCGGACTATGGTCACCAAATGCAGACAACAACCTTCTCAACAATCGAGGTAAGCCTACATGGTTGTTGCTGTTTTATCTATAGATATAGATATCTGTATCTAAATATATATATATATGTATATATGTATATATATATATATATATATATATATATATATATATATATATATGTATATTTATATATATATGTATATATATATATATATATATATATATATATATATATATATATATATATATATATATATATATATATATATATAGTTTATTTGGATTAATAAAAAAGGGTATAGGAGTATGATTGATGTTTTGGTTATAGGTGACAGATAATATCTAACGGGTATACGTTTCTCTGGACAGGAGGTGAAGTCAGAAGGAATCGTGGGGGCACTAGGAGTAATGGACGTTGAGGGCGAGCCGGGCATCCTCAACTTGCTCCTTGAGGACGGCCGCACCGTCTTCATTAGTGGGGAATTGTGGGCTACGGTGGAGGAGGCCCTTGTTAAACCTCCTCTCAAAGTTTTCATTTGGTTGGATGGGAATACAGTAAAAAATATTGAAACAATTGTGTAGAATGTAGAAATGTTGTGCAGTTGTACTCAGTTTAAATATACCGAAATCATTTTGTTATGGTTA